>NC_056065.1:17888398-18201475 GCF_016772045.2 Ovis aries
TCCTAGGCCAGAATAACTCCATTCTGAGGCTGCATGGGTTCCAGCCCTCTGCCTTTCTCCACAGTGTGTACCACTGACACTTTTCCACTGTAACACTGTGAAAGGCCTTGTTCTGACTATACCACTATTTAATATTTTAAAAATAAATCTACAAAAAATACTAAATTTACACATATTCAACTTCTAAGAGGACCCTGAGTTGCACAAATACAATAAAGTCACTATGTTTCGAGTGTGTGTGTGTGTGTGTGTGCTTGCATGCTCAGTCATGTCCAACTCTTTGGGACCCCATGGACTGTAGCCTGCCTGCCTCTTCTGTCCATGGGATTTCCCAGACAAGAATACTGGAGTGGGTTGCCATTTCCTTCTCCAGAGGATCTTCCCAACCCAGGGATCGACCCCATGTCTCTTGAGTCTCCTGCATTGGCAGGTGGATTCTTTAACCAGTTGAGTCACTGGAGAGTGTTCATGTCTTTAGAGAAGCAATAAAAAGGGGGGGAAACCTTCCATGTTAAACTCTTATTTACACCTGTGCTTGCATGCAGTAAAATATGTTGAAGATTATTTGTTCACAGAAAATAAGAACTTTACATTTATTATTTTTAATGCTAAAATATTATAGGTACTAAGTGTGTGGACCATCATTTTCAGTAGTACAAAATGTTCCCATATCTCAGAATACATGTTGATTTTTAATGGAAAGGGAAAAATGTGAGATACTAAGTTAGTCCCTCCCTTCTTCACCCTCCCCGTCTCATTATATAAAGGAAAAAAATGAAAATTTATTGGGGAAATAAGACATGCTCAATCTATTTTTCCTAATAGTTTGTATGTAGTATAGTACAATGGCATTAATAGAACAGCATGGGTCCAAAAAAGTAAGAAATTCATCCTACTGCCCAAGGGTACACTCACAAGTAAAAATAATATTTTGATTTGAAAGCATTGTATATGATCACCTTACCAGCATGTCAGATTACAATCTCCGGCTCCACTCTTGAGATGGAGATTTGTATGCAGTGAGTTTACTGAGGAACACAGCTGGTACCCAGACCTCTGAGTGGATGGGGGAAGGAAGATTAGATAGAGGGGAACAGAAGTCCAAACCAGTTCTTTGGGGAGTCTAGGAGCAGCCATGGCTCCTCAGAGATGTGCCCAATTTAGGCAAGGGACCTGAGAGCTTGTATGGGTGCGCTCAGGAGTCACCGGATGTGGGTGTTGCCCCAAGGGAGAGGATATAACTTTGTGCAAGGCAGCACATTTGGACCACATGCAAGTCCCAGGAACCAGCAGTCAGCACCCCAAGCAGCTGTGGAATGTTTCTCATCTGGGGGGCAAGGTGGAGATGCCCTTCAGCGCCCCTTGCATCGCAATAGAAAGATAAGTGAGAGTGTCCTGTTGTTTAGTTGTAATTCTAGACTTCCTCACTAATTTGATATATCCAGTCCATCCTGTCAACTCAAATACCACTTTATGTAGAAATTCTTAGACTCACAGTGAAGTCTAAGATAAGAACGTTAGACTTACAGGCTCTCAGCTCACAGTGGCTTACCGGTTACCATGTCTTGAACAGATCACTACATTTTTAAATAAAAGAATGGATTATCACAGTAGTTTCCAATGCCAGGCTCTTAGCATCACTGTTTCCAAACTATGTGCCAAGGCACTCCGGGCACTGAAGCAAACTCACTGGAGAAACCTGGGATATTTTTAAAATTCCAAGGAAATGCAGCAGTGTCAGACAGGATGTGAAATACTCCCTCAAGGTTGTTCACAGTTTTAACATTAGGTTTAAGAACGGCACATTCTTTTTGAAGATGTATGTTTGTAGACCTGTGATTTCTCAGTAGAAAAGCTAAGACTGTGAAAATATCCATGTGGAAAGACAAAGGAGGCTGGCCAGATCCGATCTAATCAAAGGTTAGAGAAGGGAGGTACCCAACAGAAGCACGCATCCCCCTGATAAGTAACTGTGGTGAATAACTGCTTCCCAATGTTGTTTTGGTTTCTGCTGCAACAGCATGAATCAGCCGTAAGTAGACATATATCCCCTCCCTCTTGAGCCTTTTCCCTGCATCATCCCACTCACACAGGTCATCACAGCAACTTCCCTCTAGCTAGCTACTTTACACATGGTAATGTGTGCATTTCAATGCTACCTCTCAATTCATCACACCTTCTCCTCCAGTTAAAAAAAAAATAAGTAACTGTGGTGAATAAAGAAATGTCAAATGCACAACTGTGTGTGAAATAGATAACAAAAGAGAACCTACTGTACAGCACAGGGAACTCTACTCAATGCTCTGTGGTGACCTAAATGGGAGGGAAATTCAAAAGTGAGGCGATATATATACATATGGCTGATTCACTTTGTGGTACAGCAGAAACACACCATTGTAAAGCAGCTATACTCAAATGTTTAAAAAGAACTGTAAAATATTACCTTTCTTCCAACATAAGCATATTACTTTTTAAAAATGGCTACTGAGTTGTTAGGACATAAATATGCATCAATACCGACAGGCACTATAAAAAAAACTACTGAATCATTAAAAGCATCAGGAGCCCAGCAGCTACGGGAACCCTTGACTAACACTCAGTCACAGCTGGGAGAAGGATATTCCAAGAGGAAGAAGCTCCATGTGCAACAGCCCTGAAGTGAGGGAGTGTCCGACATATTTAGACCAATGTGTCTGTTCATTATAAGAAGACACTACTATTCATGGGATGGATTGGCACAAGCGGATGAGGCAGAGAGAGAGCTGGCCAGTTCTGAAACACACTGCAGACCTATTAATTTGCTATTATTCTCTGAAGACAATAGCAAGGGTTTTAACACAGGGGTGAGATATGGCCTGAGTTGCGTTCTAAAAACGTAATTCTGGCATCACTGTTAATAACTATAGTACTTTGGAAGTGTTCCAGGTGATTTAATGACCCAGGAGAGACATAAAGAAATAAACCAACACACATTCAGGTAGAGTAGAAAGGTCAGATTTTTGATATATAATGAAGAAAGACCAGTTATCAACTGGATATGAGTTATAAAGAAAAGAGAAATGCAAAAGTGACTAGCAGACTTTTGTCTTGTATGCCTTGCAGATCAGGCTACATAACAAGAAAAGGAATGCAGTAAAGGAACATGCTTTCACACAGAGACGTTGAGTTTTGCTTTAGCACATGGAGTATTTAACTAGAGCTCTCTAATAGAGCTATACACAAGGATCTGGAGCTCCATGTACGATCAAGTGCTATTTTATGTCATTCGAGTGGAGGATGTTACCCTTCCACTTTGCAAGTGGGAAGGGAAGGAAGGCCTAACCTCTGGGATGGGATTTGACCCCTGGGCTTGGGCAAAAAAAAAAAAAAATTTCAGAAGAACGGTAGTAGTGTAATACTGAGATGACTTCACACCATCATCAGGGACTCGAGGCCCTAGTTTCTGTTTCCTCAAGGTCAACCCAAGCTCCAAGATGGTGGCTGCAGCTCCAATAATCTCATCAGGCAGAAAAAGAAAGGGAGCATGCCCACACTCTAAAGGGAAAGCTATGCCCCATGTGACATGGCTGGTCATCCTAGTCACATGATCACATCCCAGGGCAAGAGAGGCTAAAACAAGCCATTTTTAAGCTATTGACCAACAAACTCAGTTTAAATGGGTTTTGCTGCTAAAGAAAAAGGGGGAAATGAACATTTCAGCATAGGGGAAATGCAGTAGATATGGGTAAGCAACCAGCAATGTCTTCTATAATGGTGATCAGTGTTCAAGACTTGGAGCTCATCAGTACTTATGAGATGAATGGAGAAAGAAAAGGTCATTAGGAAGATTGGAAAAAAAGTACCATTTGAAATGGAGAACAACATCAAATGACAGAAATTACAACCCTATTCATTATCAGAAGACACTACATTTGTCATTATAATAGTGTCATTATAATAGAAGACACTCTTACAAAATAGACAAACAGCTCATGTAGCTCAATATCAAAAGAGCAAACAACCCAATCAAAAGTGGCAGAAGTTCAAAATAGACATTACTCCAAAGAAAACATACAGATGGCCAGAAAGCACATGAAAAGATGCTCAACATCATTAACTATCAGAGAAACGCAAATCAAAACAATGAGAGGCATCACCTCTCACCGGGCAGGATGGACATCATCCAGAAGTCTGCAAGCACTAAATGCTGAAGAAGGTATGAAGAACAGGAACTCCCCTGCACTGGTAGTGGGATTATAAACTGGTATAGCCACTGTGGAAAATGGTATGGAGGTTTCTTAAAAAACTAAAAATAGAATTACCATATGATCCAACCAACTCTCTCATGGGCCTACATCTAGATAAAACCATAATCTAAAATGGTGCATGACTCCAACATTCCTTGCAGCACTATTTACAATAGCTAAGACATGGAAGCAACCCAAATGTCCACTGAGAGATAAATGGATAAAGAGAATGCAGTACACGCATGCAATGGAATAGTCGGTCAGTTCAGTTTAGTCGCTCAGTCGTGTCCGGCTCTTTGTGACTCCATGGACTGCAGCATGCTCAGCCTTAAAAAAGAATGCAATGATGTCATTTGAAGCAACACTGATGGACCCAGAGGCTAGCATACTAAGTCAGTCAGACAGAAAAAGACAAATATTATATGATATCACTCATATGTGAAATCTAATTCTTTAAATGATACAAGTGAACTTATTTACAAAACAGAAACAGACTTACAGATATCAAAATCAAATTTATGGTTATTGTTTAGTTGCTAAAAGTCATGTCTGACTCTTTACAATCTCAGGAACTGGAGCACACCAAGCTTCCCTGTCCTTCACTATCTCCCAGAGTTTGCTCAAACTCATGTCCATTGAGTTGGTGATGCCTTCCAGCCATCTCATCGTCTGTCGTCCCCTTCTCCTCCTGCCTTCAGTTTTCCCAGCATCAGGGTCTTTTCCAGTGAATCAGCTCTTTGCATCAGGTGGCCAAACATTAGAGCTTCAAGTCCTTCCAATGAATATTTAGAGCTGATTTCATTTAGGATTGACTAGTTTGATCTCTTTGCTGTCCATAGGACTCTCAAGAGTCCTCCAGCACCACAGTTCAGAAGCATCAATTTTTTGGTGCTCAGCGTCTTTATAGTCCAACTTCATATCTGTACATGACTACTGGAAAAAGCATAGCTTTGACTATATGGACCTTTGTCAGCAAAGTGATGTCTCTATGGTTACCAAAGGCAAAATGTTGTGGGGAGGGATAAATCAGGAGCTTGGGATTAATATACACACACTACTACCTATAAGATAGATAAGCAACAAGGACCTACTATATAGCAGAGGGAACTCTATTCAATTTTCTGTGATGAACTATATGTGAAAAGAATCTGAAAAAGAATGGGTATATATATAATTGAATCACTTTGCTATAACCTCATACTAACATCATAAATCAACTATATGCCACTGAAGCTAAAAGTTTAAACAACTATCTTTACCATCATCTTTATCATTGAAGAATGTACTAAGCCAACAACACCAACAACAAAAAATTACAAGGAAAGAGCAAAATTTAAAAGGAAAGTTTCACCATGTAATCAAAGGTTACAGATAAAACCTGAAAAATATCTCCCAGTTGAGTTATAGCTAAAAAGTAATACAGCCCTAAAGTTGGGGTAAGTGTGCTCGGGGTATCTATCAAGAGAAAAGTTATCAAAAACCGGAAAGAAGTGGGAAAAGGAGGGTAAGAGGCAAATAAAAACAAACCCCACTTCCATCAAAACTTTACCTATCTATTTATCCATTTGTATCTAATGCCAATCCTGAGAGAGGGTGGGCTTCACCTTTTTCTCAGCTTCACTGAGCTGAAATATAACACTGTACAAGTTCAAGGTGTACAACATAATGATTTGCTGCATATTTTGCAAAATTATTACCTCAGTGAGGTTAACCCATCCACTACCTCACATGGTCAGAATGTGTGTGTGTATGTGGTCTACTCTTAGCAGCTTTCAAATATCCACAACAGTGGGGTTAACTATAGCCACTATGGTATACATTATACCTCGAGAACTTATTCATCTTACTGATTTTATAACTGGAAGATTGTACCCTTTGACTACATTCACCCAATGAGCTATCGCCTCACACCCATTAGGATGGCTATTTTCCAAAAGAAAAAAAATTACAAGAACTGGCAAGGGTGTGGAGAAAAAGGAACCCTCATGCCCTGTTGTGTGTGTGTGTTCTCAGCTCTTTGCGACCCCATGGACTATAGTCCATCAGACTCCTCTGTCCATGGGATACAATAGGCAACAATACTAGAGTGGGTTGCCATTTCCTTCTCTGGGGGATCTTCCTGATCCAGGGATCGAGCCCGCATCTCTTGCATCTCCTGCATTGGCAGGTGGATTCTTTACCACTAACAAGCACTGTTTCAGGGATATAAACTGGTTCAGCCACTACAGAGTACAGTGTGGAAATTTAAGTTTCTCAAAAGATTAAAAATAGAACTACCATATGACCCAGCAATTTTACTTCTGAGTAAAGCCTGGAAGGAAATGAAATCAGATCCTGAAGACAGATCTGCACACCCAGGCGCATTCCAGCTTCATCTGCACTAGCCAAGCCCTGAGCCGAGCCCAGGCGTGCTTCACAGTCACCCTACACTAGTATTTCAGTACTCTCTGAGCACACACACTTGCTTTGCCTGGAAACCTTGTTTATTCTGACAGAGAGCTTCCTATAATTTAGGCGCTCCATCCCGGCTGCCTTTTGCTTCCTGGCAACCTCACAAAGTACTTTGTGCCTGCGGTAGGCACTGCCCACTGTCAACATCTGTTCAGTGAATGAGGAAGGTTCAGGGGCTTCATTCCTAAGCTCTCCTGAGTATGATCAGAAGATTCTGGACATGATGTAAAGAGGCAGAGGTTACAGGTTTTGATGACAAAAAGAAACATAACTCCGTGAAAAAACAGGACCCCCCACTTCCTACTTATTCCAGCTTGCTCACTCAATTACTTCACCACACAGGGTTGATCTTCTCAGGATTTGCAGTTCCTCGGCCACCCTGATGCTTTGTCCTTATGTACCAGCATCCCATGGCCTTCACTTCTTTTCCTCTCCAGCTTAGAGGTCATGGCCCATCACATCAACCATGCTTTTTTCCAACACCCTCCTTTCCCCTCTCCTCCTCCTGGCAAATCTCCACCTTGATAAACCCAGCAGCCTAGCGTGTCCATCCCAGCTGAACAGCACTCAAGTGCTGCTAGTGAAACTCACATTATACTCTTTGCCTCTCAACGGGGAGTCTCTCACCCATTCTTCACAAAATACTACTTGATTCTCAAAAGTCAGGCCACTTTCTACAGTCCCCTGCATTTTAAACTCAGCAGACCATCTCCCCTTCTACCTCACAGATCAAAGAGAAGCCATCAGCTAGGAATGGCTTCAACCCCAGCACAGCGACAAAATCTCCCTGCTGTAATAGAAGAGGTGGCTTTCCTATCTCCCCAGGAGTGCACTGAACTCTCTTTCTTTGGTGTTTCTTCCTTTTTCTTGTTAACTGCCCTCTCTTGCACACCATGGTATTTTTTTCCTTTTTTTCCACAAGCAGGCAAAAAAAAAAAAACCTCTCCAAATTAAAAAAATTTTCTTTCTTGATTCTTTTGTTCTCACCCTCTCTTTATAATCAAATGCATGAAATAAGTTGTTTATGTTCACCATCTCTCATTTATAGTCTTCCCAATCATTCTACAACTTAACCCAAGCTGGACTCTGCCCCTATGGCTCCACTGAAATGACACTCAGTGAGGTCACAAAGCCCTGTCATGTGACTGCTGCCAATGAACATGTTTTATACTCTTTTTACTAAACTGTGAATCAGCACATGGTAGGACTCAAAAGTCAGGTCTAGGTTCAAATCCCGACTTTGCCATTTGCTAACTGTGAGATGCTGGGCAAGTTCGTTATGATCTACTTTTATCTCTAAAATAGAGACAAGAAGGAAACTTGCCTAAAAGAGTGGTTTTGATTAGTAAATGAGAGAAATAATACTCAGTACAGTGTAGCGCTCAAAACATACGTCAAATGTACATTAGTTCTGGTTTGCAATTATTTTATCTCTCCCTTTGATGGGTAACAAATTTCAGGGATTCCGCACATTGTTGCATATCATGAGAGCAGAGGCACAGACAGCCTTCTGTTCTGAAATCCCTTCTCAAAGGTTCTTGTACATGTTATCTTCTTGGAAGATAAAGACTTTTTCTCCAGACAGAGGGCAGATTATTTGCTGCCCAGCACCCCCGATGGCTCAGTGGGTAGAGAATCTGCCCTCAGTGCAGGAGATGCAGGATAGATCCCTAGATCTGGAAGATCCTCTAGAGGACGAAATGGCAACCCATTCCAGTGAGTTCCAGTTGCAACCCACTGAAAAAAATCCCAAGGACATAGGAGTCTGGCAGGCCATAGTCCAAAGGGTCACAAAGAATTAAACACAACAGTGACTAAACACATACAGAAAAAGTAATGTCTCCTGAGCAAACCTGGGCAATCTTGCTTAAGGTCCACATTAAAAGACTGAGGTTTCCTAAGCTCAGAGATCCACAGCTGTCAAACAAACTCACTGCGTGCAGCACACACCTAGGCCCACCTTTCACCACCTACCATGGAGTACAGGGTTGGGGGGGCGAGCGAGGAGAACAGACACAGACATGAACTTCAAGTGGCCTTCTCAGCCACAATTAAGTCCTTTGGCACTGACTCAAGAATCTCATGTCCTTACAGATGGCCAACAGGCAAGTGAAGAGTCTTTTAATAGCATTAATCATCACAGAAATGCAACTCAAAACTACAACAAGGTATCACCTCACACCAGGCAGAATGAACAAAGTTAAAAAGACCACAAATGATAAATCTGGGGAGACTTCCCTGGCTGTTCAGTGGTTAAGACTCCATGCTTCCAATCCAGAGGGTGCAGGTTCCATCCCTGGTCAGGGAACTGAGATATCACATAAGTTACTGCACAGCCAAATAATAATAATATTCACTGGAGAGAGTGTGGAGAGAAGGGAATCCGCCTACACTGTTAGCTTTGGGATGCGAAATTTTTATTTAATTGAGATATGACATAAAACATTATATTAGTTTCAAGTATGCAACATATTAATTTGCTATGTGCATATATTACAAAATGATCACCACAGTAAACCTAGTCAACACCACCTTCATACACAGTTAAATTTTTTTTCTCTTGTAACGAGATCTTTTAAGATTTACTCTCCTCAGTTCAGTTCAGTTCAGTTGCTCAGTCGTGTTCGACTCTCTGCAATCCCATGAATAGCAGCACCCCAGGCCTCCCTGTCCATCACCATCTCCCAGAGTTTACCCAAACTCATGTCCATCAAGTCAGTGATGCCATCCAGCCATCTCATCCTCTGTCGTCCCCTTCTCCTCCTGCCCCCCATCCCTCCCAGCATCAGAGTCTTTTCCAATGAGTCAACTCTTCACATGAGGTGGCCAAATTACTGGAGTTTCAGCTTCAGCATCAGTCCTTCCAATGAATACCCAGGACTGATCTCCTTTAGGATGGACTGGTTGGATCTCCTTGCACCCCAAGGGACTCTCAAGCATCCTCTCCAACACCACAATTCAAAATCATCAATTCTTCAGTGCTCAGGGTTATTCACAGTCCAACTCTCACATCCATACATGACCACTGGAAAAACCATAGCCTTGACTAGATGGACGTTTGTTGGCAAAGTAATGTCTCTGCTTTTCAATATTCTATCTAGGTTGATCATAACTTTCCTTCCAAGGAGTAAGTGTCTTTTAATTTCATGGCTGCAATCACCATCTGCAGTGATTTTGGAGCCCAGAAGACTAAAGTCTGACACTGTTTCCACTGTTTCCCCATCTATTTCCCATGAAGTGATGGGACCAGATGCCATGATCTTCGTTTTCTGAATGTTGAGCTTTAAGCCAACTTTTTCATTCTCCTCTTTTACTTTCATCAAGAGGCTTTTTAGTTCCTCTTCACTTTCTGCCATGAGGGTGGTATCATCTGCATATCTGAGGTTATTGATATTTCTCCTGGCAATCTTGATTCCAGCTTGTGCCTCTTCCAGCCCAGCATTTCTCATGATGTACACTGCAGCTCCTCCATCCATGGGATTTTCCAGGCAAGAGTACTGGAGTGGGATTCCATTGCCTTCTCCCACTCTGCATTTAGTAACTTTCAAATATGCAATACAATACTATTAACTATGAAAGTGAAAGTGAAAGTCATTCAGTCGTGTCCGACTCTTTGTGACCCCATAGACTATTCAGTTCATGGAATTCTCCAGGCCAGAATACTGGGAGCGGGTAGCCTTTCCCTTCTCCAGAGGATCTTCCCAACCCAGGGATTAAGCCCAGGTCTCCCACATTACAGGCAGATTTGTTACTAGCTGAGCCACAAAGGAAGTCCATTATTAACTGAAGTCCCCACTATCAGCCCTTTTCTTAACTAGATTTTCCTTTATTGAGTGGCTGACCCCAAGCATCAAAACCTATTTGTGCAAAGATTTTGTCTGTCCTGTTCATCACCATATCTCAGAGTCTAAAAGAACACCTGGCATATGATACATGCTTAATATCTGCTAGTTTAATAAATGAACAAATGGATGGATATACAAGTCATACCAACCACTGACTTCACATGCCAAGACATGTAATTATCTTTAGATATTGATAGATACTTTAGATACTTAGAAAGGTTTCCTTAGAATGTTTTCTTCCTCTCTTCTACTTATCTATCCCTCAAGGCCCAGTTGTATTTTGGGACCCACCTAGTGACTTTTTTGAATAATTCCATCATCACTAATTTTTTTATTTTCTGAATGTATACAGCCTGAGAGATTCTTTATATAGTCATCATTTCACTGCATATCCTTTATCAACTCAAAATTTAAATTATTGGCTTGCACAAGAGACTACAAGCTCCCTAAAAGCTGTCCTTTTCATATCTGCTAATGTACACATTTTATTGGTGTACATTATTTATTCATTGATTTACAAAATAGTGGATGATGAATTAAACATAATAGATTAAAAGTGGAACGACAGTAACAATTTATAAATTAAGAAAAGAAGTGATAAAAGGGACTTTCCTGGTGATCCAGTGGTTAAAACTTTGCCTTCCAACACACACGGTATGGATTTGATCCCTGGTCAGAGAGCTAAGATCCCGTATACCTCAGAGCCAAAAAACCAAACCATAAAAGCAATATTGTAACTAATTCAAAAAAGACCTTAAAAATGGTCCACACCCCCCCCAAAAAAAAAAAATCTAAGAAAAAGAGAAAAAAAAGTAAAACCATTTGCTGGCTTTGAGTGGTCAAATGAGGTCATTTTTCAGTTCAGTTTTATTTTTCCTATTCTTCTCACTGAAAAAACAAATGGACTTAATATGCTCCTGATTGTTAGCATCTGACAGTCATTTAATCACCTTAGTTTAGCTTTTCTCCAAAACTGTGAATTGTTCTAAACCATAAAAGAAAGATTGTAGTACCTGGCATTGGCCTTTCCTCTTACCTTATCTATGAATTCTTTAGATGTGCTCAAATTCTTACTGCCCCTAAAGTTTTCACTAGTTGATTCAGTCCAGACTGAGTGTCCTCTAAAACTTCTCATGTATCTCTCTTAGTCTCTGGCACACTGGTAAGTTACTATGCTTAACTATTTATTGAATAGATTACTTTATAATCACTAAAGCAATTTAGCATTTAAGGAATAAGAAAATCATGTACTCTGAATCAATTAGAAGACCAATACATTTCAAACATTTAAAAGAAACACAGAATCCATAAATCACTGAAAAGTGCAAAGGGAACAGATGCCTGACGCTAAGCTTAAGCAAACTAAAAAGACACGAGGTACAATAAAGAAGGTCAGATGAACCATCACTTTTAAAAACGAGTAGGAAAAAAACAAAACTATCTACTGTGATTTTTAAAAGGAAAAGTGAACCATCCGTTGAGAGCAAAGATGATTTAACTTGGCTGCAACAATATGTGAAGGATTAAGACGCAATGTAACATTTCTCAGATAGGAAGGTGACAAGAGACGTGGAATGAAAAGAAACTGAGATGGGAAATACAAGAGTTCACAATACAGAGAGAAACTAAGTGGAAAGAAAAAGAAAGCAAAGACGAAAATAAATCATCTGTTGAAGGGTAGGATAGAAAATAAGGACAATTGTATAAAGGAGAAAAACAGCCACATCTCTCAAGAGTGTCAAAGAATAAAAGCAGACTTACTTGAAGAGACAAACACTAAATGCCTTAAATCTGGTGAACTACCTGGAACAAAGGAACAGAATATTATTGACACAGACAGGGTAGACGTTGAGATCAAGTGAAGTAGCCGAGATGCAGAGAAGAGACTAAAGATAACCTTGGGATAAATTAAAAGACATAAAAGTAGGCGAGATACAAAGGGAATCCATTGTCTGCAGAGGAAAATAAAGCACTTGTACTGCGCAAAAGGAGAAAGCTTGGTTACTGTGAAGCCCGTGTTCAAGAAAATATAATGCAGGAGGAGTTAGAAGTGAACACAGGATGTGTAAGGTGGATGAGGCAGGACGCTGCGCCTGCCTAAGAGACCCTGAGAGGGGACTCAATGCATTGGACTCAAAGATAGTGAAGATGACCCCCATGGCACAGGCATAGAAAAAAGGGCGGAGGAAATCACCGAAACACAGCAAGGCAAAACACAATCCGAGATTGAGAAGCCACAAGAAAGCTTCAGAGTTAAAAGCAAAGACCAACAGGGATGTGGTTGAGACAAAATAAATTTAAGAAGAAGCATCTTATGACATTTGAGCGGGAAAAGGAAGGTCTTTAGGGAGAAAAGGAAGAGCTTTAAGTTGAAATAACAAAAGTCACATTGAATACAAAAGTCTTCATTTGATTACCACGGTAGAAAGTCAAGGTGTCTTCAAAATTCAGAAAGAGACAGCGAACGACCCTCTGTAATTTAGGGATGAAGCGAGAAGGGTGAAGTGGTATTGGGGAGGGTGGGAGGTAGGAAAAAAGGATTTCCCCATGCAAATGCCAAAAGCATAATGCAACAGGATCTTGGATAGGGAAAAACAAACTCAGCCAAGAATCAAATGAAGAAAGTTAAATTAAATAAGCAATGCAAATAAATAAACAAAAAATAAGGGTGAGATATGTAAACCTGAAAAAGTATTTTGTACATGTATTACACAAAATAAACTTCAAGTCTGTGAAGTACAACAGATTATAGGAAAAGAGGCAATTTGGATCATTCTGAAAAAAAAAAAAAACCACTCCAAAATTCTCATTGTACACCCATATTCACTGTCAAATATGGTAGATATTTAAATATTAAATAATTCAATATAAAATATAGTGAATGTTTATCTGGTTTCAGGTATAAAATAATCTTCCTAAGCACATATGTGAAAGTAAACCCATTAACTGGCTTCAAAAGTGTTTGCATGCCAAGAATCATCATGAAAAGATACAAAGGTAAGTTTATAGCAAACTAGGAAAACCACTTACAACCTATACGACAAAGAGTTACCAATTTTAATATAGAGGGATCTCTTTTTAAAAGTAAATAAGAAAAAAACACCTTAATCAATGAAAAGGAGCAGTTCAAAAAACAAGGAAACTAAACTTAGAACCACTTTTAAAAGTTTAATTATTTCAGGAAATATAAATTAATACTATAGCTTGTTATGCCTACAATTTGGAAAAGTAAAAAATAAAATAAAAACAAAATTATGGTAAAACTCTGTAACATTAAGATCTCATGTAAATAGGCATTCCCATATACCGTGAGTCACATGTAAGCTAACATAAACTATCTGGAAAATGGCAACATGTATCATAGTCTAGCAATTCAATTCAATTGAATTCAAGATGATTTAACTAGAGTTTAAAAAAACAAACCAGGAATGTGAAATAAAAAGTCTCTCCAGTAAGGCTAGCTGCAGAATTGTAAGAAAAAAATATTGGAAGCTAATACATGGTCCATTGGAGAAGGGAATGGCAACCACTTCAGTACTCTTGCCTTGAGAACCCCATGAACAGTATGAAAAGGCAAAAAGATAGGACACTGAAAGATGAACTCCCTAAGTTGGCAGGTGTCTAACATACTACTGAGAAGAGAGGAGAAGTAACTCCAGAAAAAATGAAGAGACAGAGCCAAAGTAAAAACAACACATTATGACCATTATATCTACTACTGTAGGCAACAATCCCTTAGAAGAAATGGAGTAGCCCTCATAGTCAACAGAAGAGTCCAAAATGCAGTACTTGGGTACAGTCTCAAAAATGACAGAATGACCTCTGTTCATTTCCAAGGAGAGCCATTCATATCACAGTAATCCAAGTCTATGCCCCAACCACAAATGCTGAAGAAGCTGAGGTTGATCCGTTCTACGAGGACCTACAAGACCTTCTAGAATTAACACCAAAACGTGAAGTGAAAGTTGCTCAGTCATGTCTGACTCTTTGTGACCCCATGGACTGTACAGTTTAAGGAATTCTCCAGCCCAGAACACTTAAGTAGGAACCCTTTCTCTTCTCCAGGGAATCTTTCCAACTCAAGGACTGAACCCAGGTCTCCCATGTTGCAGGGGGATTCTTCACCAGCTGAGCCACAAGGGAAGCCCCAACACCAAAAAAAAAAAAAAAAAAGATGTTCTTTTCATCATAGGGGACTGAAATACAAAAGTAGGAAGTCAAGAAATACCTGGAATAATAGGCAAGTTAGGCCTTAGAGTACAAAATGATGCAGAGTAGAGGCTAACAAAGTTTTTCCAAGAGAATGCACTGGTCATAACAAACATCCTCTTAGAGACGGCTCTACACATGGACATCACTGGATGGTCAATACTGAAATCAGATTGATTATATTCATTGCAGCCAAAGATGGAGAAGCTCTATAAAGTCAGCAAAAAAAAAAAAAAAAGGCCAGGAACTGACTATGGCTCAGATCATGAACTCCTTATTGCCAAATTCAGACTTAAATTGAAGAAAGTAGGGAAAACCACTAGACCATTCAGGTATGACCTAAATCAAATCCCTTATGATTATACAGTAAAAGTGACAAATAGACTCAAGGGATTAGATCTGATAGACAAAGTGCCTGAAGAACTGTGGATGGAGGTTCAAAACATTGTACAGGAGGCCATGATCAAAACCATCTCAAAGAAAAAGCAATGAAAAAAGGCAAAATGGTTGTCTGAGGAGGCCTTACAAATAGCTGAGAGAAGAGAAGCTAAAAGCAAAGGAGGAAAGGAAAGATATATTCATCTGAATGCAGAGTTCCAAAGAATAGCAAGGAGAGATAAGAAAGACTTCCTTAGTTATCAATGCAAAGAAATAGAGGAAAACAATAAAATGGGAAAGACTAGAGATCTCTTCAAGAAAATTAGAGATACCAAGGGAACATTTCATGCAAAGATGGGCACAATAAAGGACAGAAATGGTATGGACCTAACAGAGCAGAAGATATTGAGAAGGCAAGAATACACAGAAGAACCATACAAAAAATCTTCATGACCCAGATAATCACAATGGTGTGATCACTCACCTAGAGCCAGACATCCTGGAGTGTGAAATTGAGTGGCCCTTAGGAAGCATCACTATGGACAAAGCTAGTGGAAGTGATGGAATTCCAGTTGAGCTAATTCAAATCCTAAAAGATTATGCTGGACCATAAACAAAGCTGAGCACTATGTTGTTGGAGACTTGTGAAAGTCCCTTGGACTGCAAGGCGATCCAACCAGTCAATCCTACAGGAAATCAGTCCTGAATATTCATTGGAAAGACTGATCCTGAAGCTGAAACTCCAATATTTTGGCCACCTGATGCAAAGAATTCACTCCTTAGAAAAGGCCCTGATGCTGGGAAAGATTGAAAGCAGGAGGTGAAGTGGATGACAGAGGATAAGATGGTTGGATGGCATCACTAACTCGAAGGACATGAGTTTGAACAAGCTCCGGGAGTTGATGGTGGACAGGGAAATTTGGAGTGCTGCAGTCTATGGGGTCGCAAAGAGCTGGACATGAGACTGAAACTGAACCGAACTGATGAAGAAAAACAGACTATACACACTCCCTAGTTAACTCTGGGCAACCATATTGTATTCCAGGCTACTTTAATGGGAGTTTTCTCTAAACTCTTCATAAGAAATAGATATCAACACCAATTCATACTGATGTATGACAAAAGTCATCACAATATCATAAAGTAATTATCCTCTAATTTTTAAAAATTTGATGTAAAAAAAGAATACTGCTGAATAAGTAGTACACCTGTTTTAAGGTATAACTATTAATAAATTGATATTTGTAGAAAATCAAGACACATAAGCTGCAAAAGTGTCTTTGTGTGTGCAGGATGGAAATAACAGTATGGAATAAGAAAGGTAACTCAGGGAAAGGAAAAACAGTGAAGAAACAAGTTGGTTTAATTTGGTTATGAAGAGAAACAACACCCTTGAGAATATTTCAGGAAAAGTAAATACGGAAAATGAAAGGAGAAAGAAAAGTTTATTTTCCTGAGTCAATAATGATGAATAGCCTTTCCTGCAATAATAGGGGACAGGGAATCCATGCTTGACCTGGGCATAAATATGACACATCAAGAGTTCCAATGGTGAGGGGGAATGGGAGGCAGGTCCAAGATGGAGGGAAAAAAAAAATACTCACACACACACACACACACACACAGCTGATTGACTTCTTTGTACAGCAGAAACACAACACTGTAAAGCAAACATACCCCCCCCAAAAAAAATAAAAATAAAAACAAGAGTATCAATTGAGGAGCAGTAAATACAAGAATTTTAAAGTTAATAAAAAGATCATGTTCTGGGATCATTTGAAAAATATACTATTGAGCTCTTACTTTTAAAAATATCATTGTTTTAAGTGTCATGGTGGGTATTAAAAAAAAAAAAGATTTTGAGAGAGAGAAAGAGATACTCTGCCCTTACGATCCATCAATCTAACTGAAGAATCAGGAAATACAAATAAATGCAAATATAAATGGATAAATAAATATGCACATACTTAGACAATATTGGGTTCATATCAAGTAAGCAGTATCAACCACGAGGGAAGAAGGAGCTCAGAGCAAGCTGCAAAAGGGCTGGGATTATCCAAAAAGTTTTCCCAGAGAAAGTGGAATTCTGAATACCACTTGGACAGCAGAACATGGGAAAAACCAACATGACAAGGCACCTAGGGTTATTTGAAGGATCACATCTCTGTTGCTTCTTCACAGAGGAACAAAAAGCATCTAAAGCAAGTACACCTGAGAAAAATAACAGCTCGGCTACGAGCCCAGGCACTCTGCCTTCATGTATGTACACGGGACAACAAGGAAAGCACTGTATCTCCATGTATTTGGTAATGCTGGACCAGGCAGAATCATTTCTAACTCCACAAGTCCAGGATTCTCTAATCACCTTACAGCAGTCCCCAAACTATTTGGTACCAGGGACTAGTTCGTGGAAGACAATATTTCCACGGACTAGGGTTGGGGTATGGTTTTGGGATGATTCATGCATATTACATTTATCACACACTATTTCTAATCCAATGCTGCCACTGATCTGACAGGAGGTATACGTGGCTCAGTGGTGGAGAATCAGCCTGCCAATGCAACAGACCCAGGTTCGATTCCTGGGTCAGGAAGAACTCCTGGGAAAGGAAATGGCAACCCACTCCAGTATTCTTGCCTGAGAAATCCCAGGAACAGAGGAGCCTGACAGGCTACAGTCCATGAGGTTGCAAAAAGTCAGACATGACTCAGCGACACACACAGTGGTCCACAGCCCAGAGGCTGGGAACACCTGCCTAGAGAGCTAAGCCCCCAAAATTGCTGATGTACACAAAATTAGATAGAAACAGGGTTGCCAGAGGCAAGCAAAGACAAAGGGACAAAGGGCTTGCTAAGCCAGCCAAGACAGGGTGCCTCTGACAGTCTCAGACATGATTCTCTGAGAAGAGTGAGCCAAAAGGTATACGTCCCTGTATGCAGAAGCCAACTGGCAAAGATACAGAGTGGGGAGTTCACAAGGCAAGAGTCGGGTTTCGGCCGTGCTTTGAAAGCACCAAAGAGCCAAGGAAGAAGGAAAGCAAATGGAAATGTGAGTTGTTGTTCAGTCACTCAGTCATGTCTGACTCTCTGCGACCCCATGGACTGCACCAAGACAGGCTTCTCTGTCCTTTGCCATCTCCCCAAGCTTGCTCAGATTCATGTCCATTGAGGTGGTGGTGCCATCCAACCACCTCATCCTCTGTAGTCCCCTTCTCCTCCTGCCTTCAATCTTTCCCAGTGTCAGGGTCTTTTCCAATGAGTCAGTTCTTCACATTAAGTGGTCAAAGTATTAGTGCTTCAGCATCAGTCCTTCTAATGAATATTCAGGGTTGATTTCATTTAGGATTGACTGGTTGGATCTCCTTGCAGTCCAAGGGAATCTCAAGACTCTTTTCCAACACCACAGTTGAAAAGCATCAATTCTTCAGCGCTCAGCTTTCTTTATAGTCCAACTCTCACATCCATACATGACTACTGGAAAAACCATAGCTTTGACTAAATGGACCTCTGTAGGCAGAGTAAGGTCTCTAGCTCTTAATATGCTGTCCAGGTTTGTCATAGCTTTTCTGCCAATGAGCAAGCATCTTTTTTACTTCCTGGCTGCAGTTACTGTCATCAGTGATTGGAACCCAAGAAAATAAAGTATGTCACTATTTCCATTGTTTCCTCATCTATTTGCCATGAAGTGATGGGACTGTATGTCATGATCTTCATTTTTTGAATGTTAAGTTTTAAGCCAGCTTTTTCACTCTCCTCTCTTCTTTTCATCAAAATGTTCTTCAGTTCCTCTTCTGCCATAAGAGTGGTGTCATCTGCATATCTGAGATTACTGATATTTCTCCCAGTAATTTTAATTCCAGTTTGTGCTTCATCCAGACCTTCATTTCATATGACGTACTCTGCATTTAAGTTAAATGACTAGAGTGACAATAAACAGCCTAGACATACAGCTGTCCCAATTTTGAAACAGTTCTAACTGTTGCTTCTTGACCTGCATACAGATTTCATATGAGGCAGGTAAGATGGTCTGGTATCCCCATCTCTTGGAATTGTCCACAGTTTGCTGTGACCCACACCATCAAAGATTTTAGCATAGTTAATGAAGCAGAGGTAGACGTTTTTCTGGAATTTTCTTGTTTTTTCTATGATCCAACGGATGCTGGCAATTTGATCTCTGATTTCTCTGCCTTTTCTAAATCTAGCTTGAACATCTGGAAGTTCACGGTTCTCATACCGTTGTAGCCTGGCTTGGAGAATTTTGAGCATTACTTTGCTAGCATTGTGAAATGACTGCAGTTGTGTAATAGGTTGAACATTCTCTGCCATTGCCTTTCTTTGGGATTGGAATGAATGACCTTTTCCAATACTGTGAAAACTGCCAAGTTTTCGAAGTTTGCTGGCATAATGAGTATGGCACTTCAACAGCATCATCTTTTAGGATTTGAATTAGCTCAACTGGAATTCCATCACCTCCACTAGCTTTGTCCATTGTGATGCTTCCTAAGGTCCACTTGATTTTACATTCAGAATATCTGGCTTTAGGTGAGTGATCACACCATCGTGGTTATCAGGGTCATTAAGATCTTTTGTTGTATAGGTCTGTGTATTCTTGTCATCTCTCTTAATATCTTCTGCTTCTGTTAGGTCCATACCATTTCTGTCCTTTATTGTGCCCACCATTGCATGAAATGTTCCCTTGGTATCTCTAATTTTCTTGAAGAGATCTCTAGTTTTTCCCATTCTATTGTTTTCCTCTATTTATTTGCATTGATCACTTAGGAAGGTTTTCTTATCTCTCCTTGCTATTCTTTGAAACTCTGCATTCAAATGGATATATCTTTCCTTTTCTCCTTTCCCTTTCACTTCTCTTCTTTACTCAGCTATCTGTAAGGCCTCCTCAGACAACCATTTGGCCTTTTTGCATTTCTTTTCTTCAAGGTTTCTTCAAGGTTTTAATCAAGGCCTCCTGTACAATGTTACGAACCTCCATCTATAGATCTTCAGACACTCTATCAGATCTAATCCCTCGAATCTATTTGTCGCTTCCACTGTATAATTGTAAGGGATCTGAGTGGTCTAGTGGTTTTCCCTACTTTCTTCAATTTAAGTCTGAATTTTGCAATAAGGAAATCAGATGCTGGGCTGAAATACATAAGAGAAAAGCCCCGTGCTTGTCATTTCTGCTGCAAATATTTCCCAAATGCCCATGTTCTCTTGTGACCTGAGAATGAGGAAGAAATATGATGTTTTCAGAAAAAAAAAATATATATACTAGGGTCTTCATAGGCAGGAGGAAAATGTTTCTATTAATAAGTGGGGATAAGAGACTCTGTTGGGATAAATTGTGAATGAAGAAACAGGGATATCATGTGGCAAAAAGAAAGAAGAATAGGAGGAGACGAGAATGGAGGGATGGAAGGAGACAGAATCCATTAGGAGGAAGTCATCAGTGGGCTGCAGTCCACGGGTTTATAAAGATTCAGACAGGACTGAGCGACTAACAACAGCAGCCGTGAGAAAAAGAACACATCAGAAATGTTCCTGGGGGCATGAGAACTAAAGTGCACACTTAGCAAAAGTCTTCACAGTACAGACTTTACGAATTTCAAATACGTTACAAGGCCCTACCCCACCTGAATCTCACCATCTCTCTAACCTCACCCCCTAACTTCCCCTGCCCTTCCCTGGCCTTCCCCAGGTGTCCCACGCATGGCAGATCATGCCACCAGGTTGGGGCATTTGAGTTCCTGTCCCTGTCACCTGAAATAGTTTTCATCTGGATGTCAACATAACTCACCTCCCACCCCCCACCTCTCAACTGAAACCTTCCCTAGACACCTACCAAAATTGCAAAATCTTAAAACACACACATGTCTTATGGATTTTACTTAGTCATCCAGTCATTTTCTATCTCCCCTAAGATGTATGAATTATGAAGGCAGGAATTTTTGTGCACTTTTGTGCTATCCAGCCTAGAAGACTGCCTGACACAAATAGGTGCTTAGTCATTCAGTCGTGTCTGACTCTTTGTGACCCCATGAACTGTAGCCCGCCAGGCTCCTCTGTCCATGGGGATTTTCCAGACAAGATCACTGGAGTGTGTTGCCATGCCCTCCTCCAGCGGATCTTCCCAAACCAGGGACTGAACTCAGGTCTCCCGCATTGCAGGCAGATTCTTGACCATCTGAGCCACCAGGGAAGCCCTGACACAAATATGTTCTCTACAAATACTTGGGGAATGGATACTTATTAAAAATATGAACAGTGTACTGGTTTATTCTGCAAAGAGTATGGAGGCTTCATGCCCTAATTAAAAAAAAAAAAAAAAACCCACAAAGGAACTAAGTACTGAATAGAAAAGGTTAACTTAGTTGTACAGTTGTTTCAGTTAGCTGAAAACCAAACAAATGGATAAAACCTGATTTCAAAGCAAGTTTCCATAAAGACTTAATACTGAAGAAGAGAAACAATTCCCCTTATAGTACTAAAGGAAATGATGACAACTGTTCAGAGATATTTTCTGCACAAGTGAGACAAGCTGCAGTGTTCCCAGGCAGAACTGTCATGCACATCAATAGAAAAATTAATGAGCATAGTTTATATTTTTAAATGTTATGGAAGCAAAGATGCATAAGGTACCCCACAGAGAATGAAATGTATGAAGTTTGGCTATCTAAGGAAAAATTCTAAGCGAGACTCTGAGAAAACCAATTAAATAAGCTGAAGATGGAGGAGACTACATCACTAAAGCATGGCTACATTAGAATGATGAATGAGCAAACTGAATTAAGGAACTTGAAGGGCCAGGTCACTGTGGAACAAGGGACAGAACTAACCCAACTCTACGAAACTGAGGCACTTCAAGAAAAAAAACAGAGTAGTAGTTTATGAGGAACAGTCATATAAGTTATGTGAATTAGAGACATACAGAATGCTGCTTCCTATGTGTCGATAGTCACCCGTCTCCAAAAGCTTAGGGCTAAGATTATACTGTACACAACAGCACATTAGCTATGTATTCTGCATTTTGATGAGCACAGGACTTGGCATTAGGCCTTGTTCTTAGCAAATTTTGGACAAATGTTTCAATTCAGTTCAGTTCAGTCACTCAGTCGTGTCCAACTGTTTGCGACCCCATGAATCGCAGCACGCCAGGCCTCCCTGTCCATCACCAACTCCCGGAGTTCACTCAAACTCACGTCAATCGACTCAGTGATGCCATCCAGCCATATCATACTCTGTCGTCCCCTTCTCCTCCTGCCCCCAATCCCTCCCAGCATCAGAGTCTTTTCCAATGAGTCAACTCTTCACATCAGGTGGCCAAAGTACTGGAGTTTCAGCTTTAGCATCATTCCTTCCAAAGAAATCCCAGGACTGATCTCCTTCAGAATGGACTGGTTGGATCTCCCTGCAGTCCAAGGGACTCTCAAGAGTCTTTTCCAACACCACAGTACAAAAGCATCAATTCTTCGGCACTCAGCCTTCTTCACAGTCCAACTCTCACATCCATACATGACCACTGGAAAAACCATAGCCTTGACTAGACGGACCTTAGTCGGCAAAGTAATGTCTCTGCTTTTGAATATGCTATCTAGGTTGGTCATAACTTTTCTTCCAAGGAGTAAGTGTCTTTTAATTTCATGGCTGCAGTCACCATCTGCAGTGATTTTGGAGCCCCCAAAAATAAAGTCCGAGACTATTTCCACTGTTTCACCATCTATTTCACATGAAGTGATGGGACCAGATGCCATGATCTTTGTTTTCTGAATGTTGAGCTTTAAGCCAACCTTTTCACTCTCCTCTTTCACTTTCTTCAAGAGGCTTTTTAGTTCCCCTTCACTTTCTGCTATAAGGGTGGTGTCATCTGCATATCTGAGGTTATTGAGATTTCTCCCGGCAATCTTGATTCCAGCTTGTGTTTCTTCCAGTCCAGCATTTCTCATGATGTACTCTGCATAGAAGTTAAAGAAGCAGGGTGACAATATACAGCCTTGACGTACTCCTTTTCCTATTTGGAACCAGTCTGTTGTTCCATGTCCAGTTCTAACTGTTGCTTCCTGACCTGCATACAGGTTTCTCAAGAGGCAGGTCAGGTGGTCTGGTATTCCCATCTCTTTCAGAATTTTCCACAGTTTATTGTGATCCACACAGTCAAAGGCTTTGGCATAGTCAATAAAGCAGAAATAGATGTTTTTCTGGAACTCTCTTGCTTTTTCCATGATCCAGCAGATGTTGGCAATTTGATCTCTGGTTCCTCTGCCTTTTCTAAAACCAGCTTGAACATCTGGAACTTCACGGTTCACGTATTGCTGAAGCCTGGCTTGGAGAATTTTGAGCATTACTTTACTAGCATGTGAGATGAGTGCAATTGTGCGGTAGTGTGAGCATTCTTTGGCACTGCCTTTCTTTGGGATTGGAATGAAAACTGACCTTCTGCAGTCCTGTGGCCACTGCTGAGTTTTCCAAATTTGTTGGTATATTGAGTGCAGCACTTTCACAGCATCATCTTTTAGGCTGATGAAATAGCTCAACTGGAATTCCATCACCTCCACTAGCTTTGTTCATAGTGATACTTTCTAAGGCCCACTTGACTTCACATTCCAGGATGTCTGGCTCTAGATGAGTGATCACATCATCGTGATTATCTGGGTCATGAAGATCTTTTTTGTACAGTTCTCTTGTGTATTCTTGCCACCTCTTCTTAATATCTTCTGCTTCTGTTAGGTCCATACCATTTCTGTCCTTTACCGAGCCCATCTTTGCACGAAATGTTCCCTTGGCATCTCTAATTTGCTTGAAGAGATATCTAGTCTTTCCCATTCTGTTCTTTTCCTCTATTACTTTGCATTGATCGCTGAAGAAGGCTTTCTTATCTCTTCTTGCTATTCTTTAGAACTCTGCATTCAGATGCTTATATCTTTCCTTTTCTGCTTTGCTTTTTTACTTCATGCAATAATGAATATTAGTGAAAATGACCAGAGTTTAAGAAAGGCACAGTACCACATACAGTCTTCCTATTGGTATGGTGGAAGTTACAAGAAAGATGTGCAGCGCCAAAAGATACACATTAGAATAAAGTCATATGATGCCAACCTGGAACAAACAGAAACATCTCTTGCTCTTCTAAAGCAACGGAAGTGACTTGCTCTAATCTCAATGCAAGAAATACTGGTGGGTGCTTGCAATGAAAAAAGATAACCCAGCCGGGTAGTGTGTGAGGTGAAAGGTGTACCAGGGCCAGGAGAACTGTACTGCTAAAAGAACAGACGGTGGAGGGCTGTCAAGTCAGTGCTGGGAAAGAGAGGAGACATGTGCACCTGTGACACGTGGGGGAAATACAACAGGCTTGGGCGCAGAAGCAGAAAGATGACTCAAGGGGGTGTCTTATAAAGATCCCACATTTCCTGAGAAGGAAATACACAGTATCTGGATTATCTGGATGACACTGGAAACAGATGAAACCTATGGGGGCGGGGGGCGGAGAAGGTGCATCTGGAGTCCACAGAGGTGGGGGAGGGGTCAGGAGTGAAGAATGAAGGGGAGGAAGGGGTGCAGCTGATAAGTGTTTTGAGCAAGGTCCTCATGGGAACATTGAAAGAAAAGTAAATATTCCTGAGTCTCACTAGAGGAACGTGAGGGATTTTGTGCTCACTGACAGATGCAAACCCTATTAGGGAAGCCTGGATACAAAGGAAGCCTTGAAGCATATGTCAAGAATGGAAATGCTAATTATAAAGCAAAGGGAAGCTGCCATAGGTTGTGCATTGGTGACAGGTGTGTAATAGGGACCCCATTCCAGCTGAGTGTTTCAAGCCCACAGAAGGAAAGATAAGATAACCATGGGAAACATGATTAAAAAAAAAAAAAGTCTATCAAAGAGAAAGGAAAATTCTGGAATGAACTAGAAGTTAGTTTAAAACTTCTATAGAACTTTGACAGATAACTAAAGTACTTCCAGTGTCAAGATAGGGGGAAAAAAAAAAAAACAATACCCATCAGATTTAGTGATGAAAAAAATAAAAATGTGAGCCCTATGAGTGAATAGATGGTACATCTCAACTAAATATGAAAGCTGTTTGGCACTTTTAGGACACTGTAACACCAATTCTACTTTTTTAAAGATTATATTTAAGGATTTTAAATGGAAAAAAATGTAAGATTGTCACTGCATTCATATATGCGTTTCACCAGGGAATTTATGAAATATTGCTGGGATGGCATAGTACTTACCCTGACAGCACGCTCAAGCATGCCTGAAGCACAGACACACTCACCTAGAGTGTTAATCAACTTGCTTAGTATGAAATAGCACTGATTCAGCTTTGAGGGTACAAATATAACAAGTCATGCTCTCCCCATATGTCACCAAAAATTTGATTCTGTGGGTGAATCCGTGGATATGTGTAATTCATTTCATGAGCTATGGCTGTGAAATATAGCTACTGTAATTCCAGGATGCATCACTTACTGTTGCCCTGTAATTGTCCCTGGCTGCCTCTATAGAGTGTGAGCCTGCGTTTCCTATATAGAAAATACCTTGTTGAGCTACAAACAGAAAGTGAATGGACTGAGATTTGGGGTGTGCACTGTGTTCAGCCATGTCCAACTCCACAACCCCATGGACTGTAGCCCACCAGGCTCCTCTTATCTATGGAATTTTCCAGGCAAGAATACTGGAGTGGATTGCTATTTCCTACTGCAGAAGATCTTCCTGACCCAGGGATCCAACCCTCATCTCTTGCTTCTCCTGCACTGGCACACAGGTTCTTTCCCACTGCACCACTTGGGAAGGCAGGAAATTTAAGAGGTCATGCTTTCTGATTGAATAGAACTCTTCATTTACAGTACAAAGAAGAAAGAAGCTGACATTCAGGAATGGACAAGTCTTCCTCCAGGGTTACCCGCCTCGACTGGTTAGCTCCTTCTGGGAGCCAGAAATCTGCCCGTTGTCCTACACTCTCTTCTGTTTGGGTCCACATCCTGGCAGGAACAAGCCTTTTCCTTTCCATCAGCCACTACCAATACTCTGACCCTCCAAGCCTCTCTTCTAGACAAGAGCTTCATAACTCGCCTGGCTGACTCTGCATAGCTACTGCTGCCCTCAAAAGTATCCTTCGCAGCAACCACTTCTCAGCCTATCTGACAAAATCATTTCCCTGTCTATCTGCCTTTAATAGTTTCTTCTCACAAAAAGAATGAAGGCTACACGCCTACATACAGCGACAGGCAAGAAATTTCATGGCCACCACCTGGTGCTTTTCCATCCCCATCTCTCACAGTTTACCGGCATCCACCTCCCCAGTACAAGCTCCAAGAACGCCAAATTCCCTATGAGCCAGCAGAGACCTCAGGCCATTCTATCCTTCAGGAGTTCCCTCCTCCCCATTTCATGTGAGGACCTATTTGCATTATCAGCACTGCTCAGGGTCACCTGTCTCTGAGCAGCATTTCCTCATATACTCAGTGTCAATTTTCTCCTCTGTCTGCTTATAAACCTTTGCCTCTGTGCAAACCACACTGGAATTTAATTCCTGGTTTAAGCATATGCTTTCCCTTCTTTCTTGTGATTTTCTTTTTCCCCTCTGAGAGCAAAGGCTATTCCTTACATAGCTTTCAAATTTCAACATTTTATAAAATGCTATGTATAGTTAGCTGACAGTTTTTGTTTTTGCATCTATACAGCCCAGATTAACTGAATAAAAATAACCTGGGAAAATTTGGGATGCACTAAAAAAATTTTTAAAAAGGGAGAAAAATAATAAAGCATACATTAAAAGAAAAATTATAGAAACTAATGTGGCCTGGGACAAAAATATAAAATACAATTGCTGGTGGTAGGTTTAGTCACTAAGTCGTATCTGACTCTTGTGACCTTATGGCCTGTAGCCCACCAGGCCTCTCTGTCCATAGGATTTCCCAGGCAAGCATACTGGAGTGGGTTTCCATTTCCTTCTCCAGGGGACTTTCCGAAGCCAGAAATTGGACCTGCATCTCCTGCATTGCAGGTGGATTCTTTACCGCTGAGCCACTAGGGAAGTCAAAATGCAGTTCAGTTCAGTTTAGTTCAGTTCAGTTGCTCAGTCGTGTCCGACTCTTTGCGACCCCATGAAATGCAGCACGCCAGGCCTCCTTGTCCATCACCAACTCCCGGAGTTCACTCAGACTCACGTCCATCAAGTCAGTGATGCCATCCAGCCTTCTCATCCTCTGTCGTCCCCTTCTCCTCCTGCCCCCAATCTCTCCCAGCATCAGGGTCTTTTCCAATGAGTCAACTCTTCGCATCAGGTGGCCAAAGTATTGGAGTTTCAGCTTTAGCATCATTCCTTCCAAAGAACACCCAGGACTGATCTCCTTTAGAATGGACTGGTTGGATCTCCTTGCAGTCCTAGGGACTCTCAAGAGTCTTCTCCAACACCACAGTTCAAAAGCATCAATTCTTCAGCGCTCAGCTTACCTATGAAATATGACTATTACATCAAAACAGGAGGGGATTCCCCTGGTGGTTCTGTGGTTAAGATTCCATGCTTCCAATGCAGGGGGCAAGGATTCAATCCCTGGTCAGGGAACTAAGATTCCATAGGCTGTGTGACATGGCCAAAAAAAAAAAAGCCAAAATTAAAAAAAAAAAAAAGAGTAGCATAAAAAAACAGGAATCCATCTGTTTAAATATAGATAAAAATATCTAAATATTATGCACAAAGTCTTGAAGACTTTTAGAAAATGATAGCTGTATAGATTCACCCTCAGTAAAATAAAATACCTCTGTGTTCTGGAAAGAGAAACAGTGATATATCACTAAGATAATAAAGAATATAAAAGTGATTACTGACTGTCTGAATGGGAGAATATAGTGCATTCTGCCTGATGTGCCAAATAAAAAGGAAGTTTTATAAGGCAACACAAGAAATAAGATGCTCTAAAACTCTTAATCACGCAAAGGGTATATACAGCAGGCTCAAGTTGTAGGAAGAGTTCCAAACCAAAAACATCACATGAAATACAAAATTGATGAATAATAGATAGAAGTGATGATAAAGTTTATTTAGCAAGAAAAGAGAAATAGCAATCCATCTGTTGAACAAGAGGTTTAAAAACTTGAGAGAAATAAAGAGTGATGGTTTCATACATGGAGAAGAAAAAAGAATTTTCTGAACTTGAAGAGACTTAAATAGAGAATCCTAGGTTGAAAGACAAGAGTAGGAATTTGCCTGTGGGGCCGTAATACCAGTACTGGTTTTGGGGATACAATGGAATAGCTTCACAGAGCAAAGGGTGCTGCTTCTTTGTAGCCAAAGGCAGGATGGCCAGGTAGAAAGAGCTGGCCACCTACAATGAAAGAAGAGACCCTAGACAGAGGAGCAGAGTAGAAACCTGCTGGCCTCATTCAAAAACAACATAGACTGATGGATAAAAGAAAGTTTCAAAGAATGAAAGGTATATAGTATAGAGAGCAAAGAAAACACCAGGTATATAAAAGGAAACACTTTGATCTTAGACACTATGAGAGAAATCCAATGATAAAGGCATAAGAAACTCTGATGCACCAGATGTACAAAAATAAGGAAGAAAACATCATTCTTCTCAACTGTCTACTGGGAAGGAGGAAAGTAACTTTTTTAAGCTCAGGAAACTCAACGCTTTCCTGAGAAAAGGAGTAAAATTTTTAAAGGAGAGTTCTGAGAGCACTAAGGAAGATGGAAATATAAGTAAGTGACAAGAGAGTATAAAGGGAAAATTACTATGAAATTTAATAGACCAAAATAGGAAATAATTAATGCCTATAGAGAGTGATCTATATGGTCTTATATAAGTGTGAGAGTTCTCAAAATCAGGTTTCTTTTCCCTAGATGGGAAATGAGAGGCAATGATGGTACATGGAGGCATGGTACACAGAGGAAGAGAAAGACACTAGCCCTTCGTCTCTCCCCTTCATCTCATCCTCTTATAATCACATCCTGGGAGACAAAAAACTATGATATCCTCAAATGAAGATAAAAGAAGATTAATATACTGAATAAGAAACTGATTTTTTTTAAATCTGAGGTTTTGTGAATAAAAAGAACATGAAGTTTTTCTGTTAAGTTTGATCATAAAAGTCATGAGGGAGTTCCCTCCTGGTCTAGTGATTAAGACTCAGTGTTCCCACCACAGGGACATGAGTCCAATCCCTGGTTGGACAACTAAGATCTTACATGCAGCATAGAGTGGCCAAAATAATTTTTTAAAAAATAAATAAATAAAAACCATGAGGTCTGCCATAGTTTTTATTTAGTAGCAGGGGAAAAAAAAAAAATTCCTGCTGAATACAATTTAAATGGAGAGTAGGAGACCAATAGTACATTTCAACTATATCCCTAAAGTAAGTGAGTGAAGTCGCTTAGTTGTGTCCAACTCTTTGCGACCCCATTGATGGTAGCCTACCAGGCTCCTCTGTCCATGGGATTTTCCAGGCAATAGTACTGGAGTGGACTGCCATTTCCTTCTCCAGGGGATCTTCCCAACCCAGGGATCAAACCCAGATCTCCCGCATTATAGACAGATGCCTTACCATCTGAGCCACCAGGGAACTACAAGTAGTAGTTTATATCTCTAAAGTAGTATATATTAAATATACCAGTTAAATCTATTCATTATTGGTGTGAGTGTTCATGGATATGTTTTTGTATATGTATATCAAATGAACCTACCCACCTACTTTGTAGAAAGGCTAAAACCTAACTGCCAGAGAAGAAAAAACTAAGCACAAGCTACTATAAGTTTTAGGCATTTATGACCTAATTAAATCATGAAAATAAACATGAAAAGGAATACTAACAAAGGAATTAAATGATTTATAGTCATAAGGCAACGTTAGAAATGTAGTAATTTCTTGTGATAATTTTTATCAAGTAATTCAAAGGGAGAGTACATGGATTTAGAACAAAATTTCTCAAGTAACCTCAAAAGATTTTATAAGAAAGTCCAACTAGCTGAATCTGGAAGGAAAACATTATTTAATTATATGGGGGGTGGGGAAGAAACAAGGATTATACATTCTGAGGACAGAAACACTGAAAATAAAGCACAAATAAAGGGTTAAATTCTGCATAATATTAAGAGAAAAATAATAAATAATACTTCCCTAGACTATAAATGAGATGTTAAGGTCATGGTGGATTGTTATTGATTCAAACCCCTCTCCATCTTCTAGATTGATTGAGGTTCACTGGGGGAAGCTACAAAGTCAAGATCTGTTTTCCCAGATCTCCTTGCTATGGTCTGAGAACAGGGTGACATTTGATTCTTAAGCCTGAGGCTTTTAGAAAACAGATATGCCTGCACTGTGTTGACTGAAGTAAAGGATGACAAGCCATCAGAGCAGATGCAGGAGCCACGGGACAGAATGAGCTTGAATGCCTGAGCCACCACAAGGAGCAAAGCTGGAAAATCCTTCCTGGACCATCATGGTGAAGGTCTCAAGTTAAAGTCCAATATTCAAAATCCCTGCCTTGTTAATACAGTGAATAGGAAGCTATTAAAACATCTGTTTACAATCTACAGATTCAATGAGATCCCAATCAAATTACCAACGGCATTTTTCACAGAATTAGAACAAAAAAAAAAAATCACAATTCATATGGAAACACAAAAGACCCCGAATAGCCAAAGCAGTCTTGAGAAAGAAGAATGGAGCTGGAGGAATCAACCTTCCTGACTTCAGATTATAGTACAAAGCTACAGTCATCAAGACAATACTGTCTGGCACAAAAACAGCAATATAGACCAAAGGAACAAGATAGAAAGCCCAGAAATAAACCCATGCACCTATGGGTACCTTATTTTTGACAGAGGAGGCAAGAATATATGATGGGGTGAAGACAGCCTCTTCAATAAGTGGTGCTGGGAAAACTGGAGAGCTACATGTAAAAGAATGAAATTAGAACACTCCTTAACACCATACACAAAGATAAACTCAAAATGGATTAAAGACCTAAAGGTAAGACCAGAAACTATTAAACTCAGAGGAAAACATAGGCAGAACACTCGATGTCATAAATCAAAGCAAGATCCTCTATGACCCATTTCCTGAAGTAATAGAAATAACAAAAGTAAACAAGTGGGACCTGATTAAACTTAAAAGCTTTTGCACAGCAAAGGAAACTATAAGTAAAGTGAAAATACAACCCTCAGAATGGGAGAAAATAAAGCAAATGAAACAACTGAGAAAGGGTTAATTTCCAAAATATACAAGCAGCTCATACAACTCGGTGCTAGAAAAATAAATAACCCAATCAAAATGTGGGAAAAAGACCTAAACAGACATTTCTCCAAAGACATACAGATGGCTAACAAACACATGAAAAGATGCTCATTGTTGGAGAAATGCAAATCAAAACCATAATGAGATATCACCGCACACAGGTCAGAATGGCCATCATCAAAAAGCCTACAAACAATAAATGCTGGAGAGGGTGTGGAGAAAAGGGAACACTCTTGCACTGTCGGTGAGAATGTAAATTGATACAGCCACTATGGAATATGGTATGGAGATTACTAAAAATATTAGGAATAAAACCACCATATGACCCAGCAATCCCACTCCTAGACATACACCCTGAGGAAACCCGGGTTGAAAAAGACACATGTATCTCATTGTTCACTGCAGCACTATTTACAATAGTTAGAACATGGAAGCAACCTAGATGTCCATCAGCAAATGAATGGATAAAGAAGTGGTGGTACATATACACAATGGAATATTACTCAGCCATAAAAAGGAATGCATTTGAGTCCGTTCTGATGAGGTGGATGAACCTAGAACCTATTATACAGAGTGAGGTGAGGCAGAAAGAGAAAAATAAATGTCACATTCTAACACACATATTTGGAATATAGAAAAATGGTAGTGAAGAATTCATTTACAGGGTAGCAATAGAGAAACAGGTATAGAGAAGAGATTTATGGACATAGGGAGAGGGGAGGAGAGGGTGAGAGTATAGAAAGAGTAACATGGAAACTTACATTACCATATGTAAAACAGATAGCCAACAGGAATTTGCTGTATGGCTCAGGAAACTCAATCAAGGGCTCTGTATCAACCTAGAGGGGTGGGATGGGAAGGGAGATGGGAGGGATCTTCAAAGGGAGGGGATATATGTGTACCTATGGGAGATTTGACAGAAAACAACAAAATTCTGTAAAGCAATTATCTTTCAATTAAAGAAGTTTTTTTTAACCTGCTTCAAAAAAGAAGAAAAAAGAAACCTTTTATCAAATCAACTGAGTCAGAATCTCTAAGGAGGAGAGGACTCAGGATCAATATTTGGTAAACACTTCCCCCAGTGATTCTAATATGCAAATCTGAACTTAAGAACTACTGTCTTAAAGGCAGGGCATGCCCTCCCTATTGACCTTTGCCCTCTTAGATTGTACAAACAAAAAGCAGACCTCAAAAATGAAGCACTGTGGGTCCCTGAAATCTATTAGCTTAGACTTTTATAGATTATCTAAAATGGCTGTCATTTTCTAGCATAATATTTCATGTTTCTCTCACAGTAGCCCAATCTGTATCTTCACTGAAACATATACTTTGATCTTGATTCTATCACTGTCACTTATAGGGTATTCAATAACAGAGAAATCCCTTTACACTCTTCAACTGAACTATTTCATCTTTTAAGATGGGTGCAGTTACATTTCATAACCATTTAGGAGTTATAACAGCTAAAGAACCTGGAGCAAACATTAGGTACTAAGCTAAGTGAACAAAAATTGAATACTCCGGTTTGAATTTAACTTGAATAAAAAGCCTCTTGATGGAAGTGAAAGAAGAGAGTGAAAAAGTTGGCTTAAAGCTCAACATTCAGAAAGCGAAGATCATGGCATCCGGTCCCATCACTTCATGGGAAATAGATGGGAAACAGTGGAAACAGTATCAGACTTTATTTTCTTGGGCTCCAAAATCACTGCAGATGGTGACTGCAGTCATGAAATTAAAAGACGCTTACTCCTTGGAAGAAAAGTTATGACCAACCTAGATCGTATATTCAAAAGCAGAGACATTACTTTGCCAACTAAGGTCCGTCTAGTCAAGGCTATGGTTTTTCCAGTGGTCATGTATGGATGTGAGAGTTGGACTGTGAAGAAAGCTGAGCGCCGAAGAATTGATGCTTTTAAAGAGTGGTGCTGGAGAAGACTCTTGAGAGTCTCGTGGACTGCAGGGGATCCAACCAGTCCATTCTAAAGGAGATCAGCCCTGGGATTTCTTTGGAAGGAATGATGCTAAAGCTGAAGCTCCAATACTTTGGACACCTCATGAGAAGAGTTGATTCATTGCAAAAGACTCTGATGCTGGGAGGGATTGTGGGCAGGAGGAGAAAGGGACAAAAGAAGATGAGATGGCTGGATGGCATGACGGAATCGATGGACGCAAGTCTGAGTGAACTCCGGGAGTTGGTGATGGACAGGGAGGCCTGGTGTGCTGCGATTCATGGGGTCGCAAAGAGTCGGACACGACTGAGCGACTGAAGTGAACTGAAACTCCACAACAATACTTTTTGCAAATAATAATGTTCACGTTTTACAAACAAAAGAAATTGGATCCCAGAGAAATTAAGAGAAGTCCCAAGGTTATACAGCTAGTAAATTGTGAAGCTGGGAAACTAAGCAAACATTTTAGCTTCAGAGTCTGTTTTTATCAGAGGATCAATGAAATAAGAATTAATCTATGAAAGCACATATTAGCATGTTTATCACATAGTAGGCATAACCAAGTCTCTTCTCTTTCTCCTTCTTCAGTTCAGTTCAGTTCAGTCGCTCAGTCGTGTCCGACTTTTTGCGACACCATGAATCACAGCACGCCAGGCCTCCCTGTCCATCACCAAACTAGATAGCATATTCAAAAGCAGAGACATTACTTTGCCAACTAAGGTCCATCTAGTTAAGGCTATGGTTTTTCCAGTAGTCATGTATGGATGTGAGAGTTGGACTGTGAAAGAGGCTGAGTGCCAAAGAATTGATGCTTTTGAACTGTGGTGTTGGAGAAGACTCTTGAGAGTCCCTTGGACTGCAAGGAGATCCAGCCACTCCATTCTGAAGATCAGCCCTGGGATTTCTTTGGAAGGAATGATGCTAAAGCTGAAACTCCAGTACTTTGGCCACCTCATGCGAAGAGTTGACTCATTGGAAAAGACTCTGATGCTGGGAAGCATTCGGGGCAGGAGGAGAAGGGGGCGACAGAGGATGAGAAGGCTAGATGGCATCACTGATTTGATGGCCGTGAATCTAATCCCCACTAAATACACACACACACACACACACACACACACACACAAATACACACACACAAGTTTTTTCCCTTTTCGGCCATGAGATTACTTACAGTAAACAGGAGTCTTCCAGAGAATGATAACAAGGTGAAAACTCAAAAGGCAATGAGGGAAAGTTCCTTTAGCATGAGTATGCATGTGTGCTGTCCCTTCACCATGTCTCTGTGTGAATCTACAGACTGTAGCCCACCAGGCCCCCTGCCCATGGGATTCTCTAGGCAAGAATACTGGAGTGGGTTGCTAAACCCTCCCCCTAGGGGATCTTTGCAACCCAGGGATCAAACCCCCATCTCTTATGCCTCCTGCATTAGGAGCTCGGTTCTTTACCACTTCAGTTCAGTTCAGTTCAGTCACTCAGTCGTGTACGACTCTTTGCAACCCCATGAATCACAGCACGCCAGGCCTCCCTGTCCATCACCAACTCCCGGAGTTCACTCAAACTCATGTCCATCGAATCGGTGATGCCATCCAGCCTTCTCATCCTCCGTACTCCCCTTCTCCTCCTGCCCCCAATCTCTCCCCACATCAGGGTCCTTTCCAATGAGTCAATTCTTCAAATGAGGTGACCAAAGTATTGGACTTTCAGCTTTAGCATCATTCCTTCCAATGAACACCCAGGGTTCATCTCCTTTAGGATGGACTGGTTGGATCTCCTTGCAGTTCAAGGGACTCTCAAGAATCTTCTCCAAAATCACAGTTCAAAAGCATCAATTCTTCGGCACTCAGTGTTCTTCACAGTCCAACTCTCACATTCATACATGACCACTGGAAAAACCATAGCCTTGACTAGACGGACCTTTGTTAGCAAAGTAATGTCTCTGCTTTTGAATATGCTATCTAGGTTGGTCGTAACTTTCCTTCCAAGGAATAAGCATCTTTTAATTTCATGGCTGCAATTACCATCTGCAGTGATTTTGGAGCCCCCCAAAATAAAATCTGACACTGTTTCCACTGTTTCCCCATTTATTTGCCATGAAGTGATGGGACCAGATGCAATGATCATAGTTTTCTGAATGTTGAGCTTTAGGCCAACTTTTTCACTCTCTTCTTTCACTTTCATCAAGGGGTTCTTTAGTTCCTCTTCATTTTCTGACATAGGGTGGTGTCATCTGCATATCTGAAGTTATTGATATTTCTCCCGGCAATCTTGATTCCAGCTTGAGTTTCTTCCAGCCCAGCGTTTCTCATGATGTACTCTGCATACAAGCTAAAAAAGCAGGATGACAACATACAGCCTTAATGTACTCCTTTTCCTATTTGGAACCAGTCTGTTGTTCCATGCCCAGCTTTAACTGTTGCTTTCTGACCTGCATATAAGTTTCTCAAGGGGCAGGTCAGGTGGTCTGGTATTCTCATCTCTTTCAGAATTTTCCAGTTTCTTGTGATCCACACAGTCAAAGGCTTTGGCATAGTCAATAAAGCAGAAATAGATGTTTTCCTGGAACCCTCTTCCTTTTTCCATGATCCAGCAGATGTTGGCGATTTGATCTCTGATTCCTCTGCCTTTTCTAAAACCAGCTTGAACATCTGGAAGTTCACGGTTCACATATTGCTGAAGCCTGGCTTGGAGAATTTTGAGCATTACTTTACTAGCATGTGAGATGAGTGCAACTGTGCAGTAGTTTGAGCATTCTTTGGCATTGCCTTTCTTTGGGATTGGAGTGAAAACTGACCTTTTGCAGTCCTGTGGCCACTGCTGAGTTTTCCATATTTGCTGGCATATTGAGTGCAGCACTTTCACATCATCGTCTTTCAGGATTTGAAATAGCTCAACTGGAATCCATCACCTCCACTAGCTTTGTTCGTAGTGATGCTTTCTAAGGCCCACTTGACTTCACATTCCAGGATTCTGGCTCTAGGTGAATGATCACACCATCGTGATTATCTGGATCATGAAGATCTTTTTTGTATAGTTCTTCTGTGTATTCTTGCCAACTCTTCTTAATATCTTCTGCTTCTGTTAGGTCCAGACCATTTCTGCCTTTTATTGAGCCCATCTTTGCATGACACATTCCCTTGGTATCTCTAATTTTCTTGAAGAGATCTCTAGTCTTTCCCATTCTGTTCTTTTCCTCTATTTCTTTGCATTGATTACTGAGGAAGGCTTTCTTATCTCTCCTTGCTATTCTTTGGAACTCTGCATTCAGATGCTTATATCTTTCCTTTTCTCCTTTGCTTTTCACTTCTTTTCACAGCTATTTGTATGGCCTCCTCAGACAGCCATTTTGCTTTTTTGCATTTCTTTTTCTTAGGGATGGTCTTGATCCCTGTCTCCTGTACAATGTCACGAAACTCTGTCCATAGTTCATCAAGCACTCTATCACATCTAGTCCCCTAAATCTATTTCTCACTTCCACTGTATAATCATAAAGGATTTTATTTAGGTCATACCTGAATGGTCTAGCGGTTTCCCCTGCTTTCTTCAATTTAAGTCTGAATTTGGCAATAAGGAGTTCATGATCTGAGCCACAGTCAGTTCCTGGTCTTGTTTTTGCTGACTGTATAGAGTCAGTGAAACTAAGCCATGTCACGTGGAGCCACCCAAGATGTACGGGTCATGTTGCAGAGGTTTGACAGGATGTGGTCCACTGGAGAAGGGACTGGCAAACCACTTCAGTATTCTTGCCTTGAGAACCCCATGAACAGTATGAAAAGGCAAAATGATAGGACACTGAAAGAGGAACTCCCCAGGTCAGTAGGTGCCCATATGCTACTGGAGATCAGTGGGAAAATAACTCCAAAAAGAATGAAGGGATGGAGCCAAAGCAAAAACAATACCCAGTTGGGGATGTGACTGGTGATAGAAGCAAGTTCTGATGCTGCTGTAAAGAGCAATATTGCATAGGAACCTGGAATGTTAGGTCCATGAATCAAGGGAAATTGGAAGTAGTCAAGCAGGACATGGCAAGAGTGAACATCAACATTTGAGGAATCAGCGAACTAAAATGGACTGGAATGGGTAAATTTAACTCAGATGACCATTATATCTACCACTGTAGGCAGGAATCCCTTAGAAGAAATGGAGTAGCCATCATGGTCAACAAAAGAGTCCGAAATGCAATATTTGGATGCAATCTCAAAAACAACAGAGTGATCTCTGTTCATTTTCAAGGCAAACCATTCAATATCCCGGTAATCCGAGCCTATGCCCCAACTAGTAATGCTGAAGAAGCTGAAGCTGAACGGTTCTATAAAGACCTACAAGACCTTTTAGAACTAACATCCAAAAAGATGTCCTTTTCATTATAGGGGACTAGAATGCAAAAGTAGGAAGTCAAGAGACACCTGGCGTAACAGGCAAATTTGGCCTTGGAGTATGGAATGAAGCAGGGCATGGCTAATAGAGTTTTGCCAAAAGGACGCACTGGTCATAGCAAACACCCTTTTTCAACAACACAAGAGAAAAGACTCTACACATGGACATCACCAGATCATCTTTACCACTTAGTAACATCAAATTGTTAGGGGAACCACTGACTGAAATTGCCTGCCCTGGCCAGACACCATAGTAATCACTTGCATGTGTTATCTTAAACATAGGTGCTGGTAAGGAACTTAAAACTAACAAGCTACCACCAACTGGAATAATTCAGGAAAGTTCAAAAGGAGAGAGGAGACACCAGTTCATACATCCTAACAGCTTCCCAGAATCCTCGCTGGAATCCATCTTGGCTGACCAATGAGCATGCCACCAGACGGACCCAGAGTCAGAATGATTGGCCAGAAAAAACCTGGAAACTAACCTTATTACAATAAAACCAGAGACTGCCAGTAACACAGCAGAGCTGTCCTCCTGGGTTCCCTTACCCTGCTGCTCTCCAGATAGGCTCCCCTTCTCAATAAAGGGGCTTCCCTTGCACTCTTGCTTTGTCATGTGTCTCCTTGGACAATTCATTTCCGAATGTTAAATTTCCAAGGGCCCACTCTTAGGCCCTGGAATGGCTACTCCTTCCTGTAACAAAATCTCTACCTAATGTAAAAAGGAGATACCCCACATCCCCGGCCAATCTCCTCCAGCAGGCCCCACCCCCAAGATGGGCAAAGGGAATTTTCATCTGGCATCCCAACACAACATTCAGATAAATCTTATCATTTCAGTTCAGTTCAGTTGCTCAGTCCTGTCCGACTCTTTGCAGCCCCATGAATCACAGCACGCCAGGCCTCCCTGTCCATCACCATCTCCCAGAGTTCACTCAGACTCACGTCCATCGAGTCCATGATGCCATCCAGCCATCTCATCCTGGGTCGTCCCCTTCTCCTCCTGCCCCCAATCTCTCCCAGCATCATAGTTTTCCAGTGAGTCAATTATTGGCATGAGGTGTCCAAAGTATTGGAGCTTCAGCTTTAGCATCATTCCTTCCAAAGAAATCCCAGGACTGATCTCCTTCAGAATGGATTGGTTGGATCTCCTTGCAGCCCAAAGGGACCCTCAAGAGTCTTCTCCAACACCACAGTTCAAATGCATCAATTCTTTGGTGCTCAGCCTTCTTCACAATCCAACTCTCACATCCATACATGACTACTGGAAAAACCATAGCCTTGACTAGACGGACCTTAGTCGGCAAAGTAATGTGTCTGCTTTTGAATATGCTATCTAGGTTGGTCATAACTTTTCTTCCAAGGAGTAAGCATCTTTTAATTTCATGGCTGCAGTCACCATCTGCAGTGATTTTGGAGCCCCAAAAAATAAAGTCTGACAGTGTTTCCACTGTTTCCTCATCTACTTCACATGAAGTGATGGGACCAGATGCCATGATCTTCGTTTTCTGAATGTTGAGCTTGAAGCCAACCTTTTCACTCTCCTCTTTCACTTTCATCAAGAGGCTTTTAGCTCCTCTTCACTTTCTGCCATAAGGGTGGTGTCATCTGCATATCTGAGGTTATTGAGATTTCTCCCGGCAATCTTGATTCCAGCTTGTGTTTCTTCCAGTCCAGCGTTTCTCATGATGAACTCTGCATAGAAGTTAAAGAAGCAGGGTGACAATATACAGCCTTGACGTACTCCTTTTCCTATTTGGAACCAGTCTGTTTTCCCATGTCCAGTTCTAACTGTTGCTTCCTGACCTGCATACAGATTCCTCAAGAGGCAGGTTAGGTGGTCTGGTATACCCATCTCTCTCAGAATTTTCCACAGTTTATTGTGATCCACACAGTCAAAGGCTTTGGCATAGTCAATAAAGCAGAAATAGATGTTTTTCTGGAACTCTCTTGCTTTTTCCATGATCCAGCGGATGTTGGCAATTTGATGTCTGGTTCCTCTGCCTTTTCTAAAACCAGCTTGAACATCAGGGAGTTCACGGTTCCTGTATTGCTGAAGCCTGGCTTGGAGAATTTTGAGCATTACTTTACTAGCATGTGAGAGGAGTGCAATTGTGCAGTAGTTTGAGCATTCTTTGGCATTGCCTTTCTTTGGGATTGGAATGAAAACTGACCTTTTCCAGTCCTGTGGCCACTACTGAGTTTTCCAAATGTGCTGGCATATTGAGTTCAGCACTTTCACAGCATCATCTTTCAGGATTTGAAAGAGCTCCACTGGAATTCCATCACCTCCACTAGCTTTGTTCGTAGTGATACTTTCTAAGGCCCACTTGACTTCACATTCCAGGATGTCTGGCTCTAGATTAGTGATCACATCATCACGATTAACTGGGTCATGAAGATTTTTTTGTGCAGTTCTTCTGTGTATTCTTGCCAACTCTTCTTAATATCTTCTTTTTCTGTTAGGTCCAGACCATTTCTGTCCTTTATTGAGCCCATCTTTGCATGAAACATTCCCTTGGTATCTCTAATTTTCTTGAAGAGATCTCTAGTCTTTCCCATTCTCTTGTTTTCCTCTATTTCTTTGCATTGATCACTGAAGAAGGCTTTCTTATCTCTCCTTGCTATTCTTTGGAACTCTGCATTCAGATGCTTATATCTTTCCTTTTCTCCTTTGCTTTTCACCTCTCTTCTTTTCACAGCCATTTGTAAGGCCTCCCCAGACAGCCATTTTGCTTTTTTGCATTTCTTTTTCTTAGGGATGGTCTTGATCCCTGTCTCCTCTACAATGTCACGAACCTCAGTTCATAGTTCATCAGGAACTTCATCTATCAGATCTAGGCCCTTAAATCTATTTCTCACTTCCACTGTATAATCATAAAGGATTTTATTTAGGTCATACCTGAATGGTCTAGTGGTTTTCCCTACTTTCTTCAATTTAAGTCTGAATTTGGTAATAAGGAGTTCATGATCTGAGCCACAGTCAGCTCCTGGTCTTGTTTTTGTTGACTGTATAGAGCTTCTCCATCTTTGGCTGCAAAGAATATAATCAATCTGATTTCGCTGTTGACCATCTGGTGATGTCCATGTGTAGAGTTCTCTTGTGTTGTTGGAAGAGGGTGTTTGCTATGACCAGTGCATTTTCTTGGCAAAACTCTATTAGTCTTTGCCCTGCTTCATTCCACATTCCAAGGCCAAATCTGCCTGTTACTCCAGGTGTTTCTTGACTTCCTACTTTTGCATTCCAGTCCCCTATAATGAAAAGGACATCTTTTTTGGGTGTTAGTTCTAAAAGATCTTGTAGGTCTTCATAAAACCGTCCAGCTTCAGTTTCTTCAGCATTACTGGTTGGGGCATAAACTTGGATAACTGTGATATTGCATTGTTTGCCTTGGAGATGAACAGAGATCATTCTGTCGTTTTTGAGACTGCATCCAAGTACTGCATTTCGGACTCTTTTGTTGACCATGATGGCTACTCCATTTCTTCTGAGGGATTCCTGCCCGCAGTAGTAAATATAGTGGTCATCTGAGTTAAATTCACCCATTTCAGTCCATCTTAGTTCGCTGATTCCTAGAATGTCGATGTTCACCCTTGCCATCTTGTTTGACCACTTCCAATTTGCCTTGATTCATGGATCTGACATTCCAGGTTCCTATGCAATATTGCTCTTTACAGCATCGAATCTTGCTTCTATCACCAGTCACATTCACAACTGGGTATTGTTTTTGCTTTGGCTCCATCCCTTCATTCTTTCTGGAGTTATTTCTCCATTGATCTCCAGTAGCATATTGGGCACCTAATGACCTGGGGATTTCCTCTTTTGGTATCCTATCATTTTGCCTTTTCCTACTGTTCACGGGGTTCTCAAGGCAAGAATACTGAAGTGGCTTGCCTTTCCCTTCTCCAGTGGACCACATTCTGTCAGGCCTCTCCACCATGACCTGCCCATCTTGGGTTGCCCCGCAGGCATGGCTTGGTTTCATTGAGTTAGACAAGGCTGTGGTCCTAGTGTGATTAGATTGACTAGTTTTCTGTGAGTATGGTTTCAGTGTGTCTGCCCTCTGATGCCCTCTTGCAACACTTACCATCTTACTTACTTATCATTTATCTTTATCAAAATATCTTATTCTTTATCTTTGTCAAAATAAAATGATAGATCTTATAGTAACAAAACAAACATTATAGCAGCAAAACAACATTGGAACTTTTGTTTTGCCAAAAAAAGTTCAAAACATTCACAGTAAGAGTAATCCATTCTCGGGAAATATAGTTGAAATGTAGATGCCCCAAGGACAGAAAAATGTCACAAACTGAATGCATGCTGAAAAGAGATGTCCCTCCCTGAACAACATTTAATGGGAAAGACTGTCACTCACCAGACATGTAGACAGGAAAGATGTCCTGGTGGGTTAAAGAGGGGGGTGCACTGCTAGAGCATATGGTAATAAAAGACAAGATGCTAGAATACAAAGGAGGAGTATGACTGACCCATATGTCATAAGAGATTACACACTGGAGGAAAGAGAGGACTTCTTAGAGAAGTTAGTAGGTAAACTATGGAATGTATTACTATTACTGAGATAGATGTTGCCTTGTGAATATATCTTCGGAGTCAGTTTATCAGGCTTCTTTTGTTTCTTTTCACATTGGGGGGTGGGGCCAAGGAATTACAAGGAAGCCTCCTGAGATCTTCCAGTCTCCCCAGCATTCCCTTTGTTTTTACTGAATGTGTTTAATAATTCAACACAATGAGTTCTCCAAATCTGTTAAGAATAGCAGAATAATTTTTATTCCAAGAAGCGATAAAGCCAGAAATATGAAAGTCTCCAAGCAAGTTTAGGAATATACAAGCAAAAGCATTTTCTCCAGTAATTGTTACTATGAAACACCTGCCATCTTGGCTTTAAGATAATTGCTGAACTCTCTACTTCTTCATCCATCTTATGCATCTAATCTTCAGTGAACATTAGATGCATTTTTCAGTAAGTAAAACATTTTTTAGTAAGTAAAAATCTCCTTTACATAACTTTATTCTTAGAAGGTGTTTGGGCTCAGATCTACGGTCAAGGGAGAACAAAAAATCAATGAAATACCACACTGACTATGGTTCCAAGGTACACCCAAGCCATTAAAATTCCAAAACTCAAATTATTTTCAAAAATTATTAATCTTCAAAATAACAAATGTCTGCCTGGTAAAATGCTTCAAAGGAAAATTTAAACTCAACTTTCTAAGCTGGAGAGGCATTGCCACTGATATTCTGAGCTTTTTAAAGTCCTACCTGTGCCCAAATGTGATAAGAAGGCCACTGCTAAAAAAAAGTTGTATCCACAAACAGTACAGATTTTGGAAGAACTGTTTTGGGAGGTGCTGAGTCAGAGCTTCTAAAGTGAAACAGGGCTTCCCAGGTGGCACAGTGGTAAGGAATTTGACAGTCAACCAAGAGACATAGGTTTGATCCCTGGTCAGGAAAATCCCTTGTAGGTGGAAATGGCAATCCATTCCATTGTTCTTGCCTGGAGAATCCCATGGACAGAGGAGCCTGGCAGGCTTTAGTCAAAGGGGTCGCAAAGAATCCAACAGAACTTAGTAACTAAACAACAGCAGCAACAAGAAGTTAGGAGACGGTTTTCATTCTGTCTGCGCCTCTTAGTAGTTTTGTGATTATAGGCCAGCTACCTAACATTTAGTTTTCTCAGTTTCATCTTCTATAACATCAGAATCATAATAGTCTATACACCATTGGCTTTCCTAAGGATTAAATGAATTAAAATTTATACAGTGCTTAAAATAACAGTTGGTACACACATTTGATATTACTATTATTATCATATGACCTATTATAAATACATCCTCAGCCTGTTGCCCAGATATAGGTTAAACCTGAATAAATAGAACATCTTTTCTTTTAAAATTTTCAAAATATCAAGATACTGTATTTTCTCTATCAAAATAGCAAGGATTAAACATCAATGAAAATACTTAATGCTCTTAAAGGAATGGGAATGGTTCAGTAAGCTTTTATCTTCTTCTGCTGGTGCATAGCTACTTTGCTATTCCCATCTTAAGAGTCTAATAAATTACTTTGCCGTATTTTCTTGGAGAAGAATGGAAGAAAATACACCAAAACAGTGGTTACAATTTTGTAGCATGCACTACATAAGCGTTATTTTTGCTCGTACAAAATTGGCTAGAATATGCCCCTAAAGCCTGTATGCAAATACTTAAAAGTGCAAGATAGACATTTCTAGAATATCATAAGAGACATAAAGAATGCTCTAAGGATTTGGGTTGGAAATGTTGCTTCCAATGAAAGTAACTGCATCAAGTTTCAGGTGATCTTGGCATCTGTGCAAACTGGAATTTAGACTGTCAGACAATGGATGTAGAGAAACCTTTGGTAATACAAGAAAAGCTGCAGATACAGGACAGCACTGAGCATAGTCAGGAAACAGTCGGCCACCCAGTTTGTCTGCAAAGTGATATATATGGACAGTCTTTTTCACATCCCATAACTGAAAAACCAAAGTCATGTAGCCATGTTATATTGGGGCAGTTGTTTAAAAAAATCAACAGTCAGGCAAAATGATGTTTAGCTTTTTTTTTTTTTTTTTTTTTGGAGTAAGGCTTTAAAATCATGAGATTTCAAATAAAAATCCCAATTTCTAGAACATTTGGGGCTGACACATACATGCTGCTGCTGCTGCTAAGTCGCTCCATTCGAGTCCAACTCTGTGACCACATAGACGGTAGCCCAACAGGCTCCTCTGTCCCTGGGATTCTGCAGGCAAGAATACTGGAGTGGGTTGCCATTTCCTTTTCCAAGGCATGCATACATGCATGCTAAGTTGCTTCAGTTGTGTCCGACTCTGCACATACACACTATAGGATATAAAATAGATAATTTATAAGAACCTACTATAGCACGGGAAACTATACTCAGTGCTCTATATGGGAACAGAATCTAAAAAGGTGTGGGTATACGCATAACTGATTCACTTTGCTGTATAGCACAAAGTAATACAACATTGTAAATAAACCATACCCCCCCAAAATTAGAAGTAATAAAATAAAATTACAAAATTTCAAATAAAAACCCCACTTTCTGGAAATAGCCTGCATACTGGCGGAAGTGGCTGGGTCCCCTTTGTGAATGGATGTGCTTCCCTGGCCATCCCTAGACTCATGGTGCCTTCACGCTGAGCCTGCCTCTAATCTCAGCTCTGCTCTTGGCCTTCCCCAGGCGCTGGACGTCCATAGAAGAACATTAGACGCCTGATGAATGGAGTGACTGAGATATTATTTCAAGACTGTACTACCTTTGCCAGTTAAAAAAAAAAGTGGGAGTGGGGGGGGGGGGGGGGGGGGGATGTATTCATTAGGTAATTTATCCCAGGGTAGACCAAGTCCAAGAGGAATGGCAGGGCTTCACCACTATGTGTATGTCATGTAGAGGGAGGGAATTGGTTGCTGATTTGGTTTAAAGAATTTGTTTTCAATTTCCCCTGTTAAATCAAAACCAGCTCAAATGTCATTTCTCTCTTCTTCATTCAAACGTGCTTTTTCCTTCCTTTCTTTCAAATGACATTAAAAAGGAACACAGGCTGTTCTTCCTCATGGACAAATGTTCTGAATAGTAGAAAGCTCTTTGAATGTTTAATTAATATTCATTCCATTAGCTTAGTCCTTTTCCCAGTCCATGATGCTAATACTTTCTGCCATGTATCAGATTAGTATGTTTCTTAATGCTCTTTAATGTCATTAATTTCCTTATGATCTTGAGCTCCTGTTAAAAAAATTATTTTTTCCATTTTCATTTTTAACCAAGATGCTGAGTTTCTCAAAGGAGCTGATCTAGTAGAAATTTCCTCCTAAGATTTTATAGTTTAAAGAATGTAGGGTCTTTTCTGTGTAAAAGGTTTCCATGTACAAAGGACTGTGAAACATAGGAGATGTTAGATGCCTTGAGAACGGGAACCTCTACTATATAATGATAGTATTTACTGAACGCTTATAATGAGTCAGACCCCCTTCCTTTTGTACTAAACACGTATTAACACCTTTCCTCTTCACAGTGATTTCAGCTTCAGAATTTAAAAGGCAGCCACTCTTTTTCCCTCCACACTGCACGGAGGAGGAATTGAGGTACAGAACAGGAAGTAACTGTCTCAGCACACAGCCAGCTGGGAGCCAAGCCAGACTTCGAAGGCAGGCTGCTCCGGCCGGCCACCTAGACCCACCAAGCCATCTGCCTCCCACCTGTCCTGGCCCAGGTGACACATGGCCCAGCACGCAGGACGTGGTCCAAGAGCACTATCGGCTCTGCTTCTGTTTCATTATCAAGGGCTCGGCTAAGTATAAGGGTCACACAGGAAAAATAGAACCTGTGAATGTGTAGCGATCATTTCAGGTGGCAGAAAACATGATAAAACATGAGATGGTACCTCCTTATCGATGGCTTTCATTTGCACATTGTCTTTTTTTTTTTCCTTCGTCTTCTTTCTGGCTGCTCTGTGCAGCACGTGGGGTCTTAGTTCCCCAAGCAGGGATCGAACCTGCATCTCCTGCACTGGGCTGCCAGGGAAGTCCCGTTCTGACACTTTTTTATACTCATACATGCACCAAGTGTAGGTGTAAAATATAAGAGATTCATATTTCATGATTCTGTTTTAATTAACTATACATTTTGTTTTTTAAATTTTGCAATTATAGACAAGTATAGAAAATTATATAATAAAGGTCCAGATTTCCATCACCCCAGATTGACTGCTGATAAGGTGTTTTCTTTATCTTTCTTGGTGAAATCGATAAGACAATGAAGATAAAGTTACAGTGCCCTCTGGGGAACATAGCTCTTTTTCCCCAGCATGATCTCGTTTTCTTTGATCTAAGATGCTGGTTCACTGCCAAGAATGAATCCTTTTTCAGTCAAAGATGAATCTTCCCTCATAACTCACCTCCCCCTCCAAGAAGCATATAGAAAGATTATCTCTGAAGCTGTTTGCAACTGCCTTGCTAAGGTCAGCTGAAACCCTGAATCGTCTTTAAATATATTGTTTTATAATGGCTTCAATTTCTCCTGTTATCCATTAGGATAACTTAATAATAATCTATTTTCAACCTTGCAAATACTCCCTCTGTAATATTATTTATAAGCCAGTATCTTTCAAGCCACGTTGCTGAAGACCTTGACATTTTTCCTTATTTTTCTCATAAAATGTTTTTAGGTTTCAAAATAGGTTTCAGAGAAATTCTCCACAGAAAGCACAAGAACCAATAAGTGTTCCTTAAGCCTCGCACCAGTCAACAAAATCCTTTACTCCTATCAGCGGAACTGGCACTCTGTGAAGAGCCACGTTTCATCTTCTCATCATCCCCTTTTATATGTTCTGCTTCAGGGAAAAGGTATTTAAAGTATTAATATATAACCTTCATGCTCCCATCCCTCCTTTTTCTTGTTTCTGAAATGACCAACTATTCTGTTCCTGCCATACTCCCCTGCATTAGCTTCTAAAACTTTTCTCCTGACTATGAGTGCCCAGCTGCTGCTTTACTTGCAGGAATAGCATGTATTTTGTCTGTGTTGGTGTGTAGGCGATAGTAGTGATACACACTTAATAGCATAAACAAGATCCCCAGATCCAGCAATAATTTCTACATCCTTGGTCTGCCTAGTTGTGGACAGACAAATACTAGTGCACCTGGAACTGGAAAACGTCGCATCAACATTTGCTTTTATTTTTTACATAAAACCTATATTTCAATTAGTTGCATCATGATTCAACCTGTGTAAAGATCATCACTGTTTATAACCACAGATCCACACATACAAAAAAGCCCACTATAATTTGGAGCTATACATGAAAATAAAGGCTGCGGTAACACTATTCTGTATAGTAAAACATGTCAATCACCTCTCTGTATATGACATAATGCAAACATCAGTTCAGTTCAGTTGCTCAGTCATGTCTGACTCTTTGCAACACCATGAATCGCAGCACGCCAGGCCTCCCTGTCCATCACCAACTCCCGGAGTTTACCCAAACTCATGTCCATTGAGTTGGTGATGCCATCCAACCATCTCATCCTCTGTCATCCCCTTCTCCTCCTGCCCCGAATCCCTCCCCACATCAGGGTCTGTTCCAATGAGTCAACTCTTCACATGAGGTGGCCAAAGTATTGGAGTTTCAGCTTCAGCATCAGTCCTTCCAATGAACACCCAGGACTGATCTCCTTTAGGATGGACTGGTTGGATCTCCTTGTAGTCCATGGGACTCTCAAGAGTCTCCTCCAACACCATAGTTCAAAAGCAAACATACACTCACATTAAGAGGTAGAACTGTAGGAGGGAGATGGGAGGGGGATTCAGGATCAGGGGACTCATGTATACCTGAGGCTGATTCATGTTATGTATGACAAAAACCATCACAATATTATAATTATCCTCCAATTAAAATAAATACATTATTTTTTAAAGGTAGAATTATAAAAATAACCAATATTGTTCTGTAGCTTTTCTACAAGAATATGACAAATGCATTTCAGAAAATGAAATGAGATTAAACAGTGAAAATATCTAGAGATAGGACGCACAGATCTGATTCTAAGGTGCTTAAACAGACCCCACTGCAGACCAACACGTGCTTCTGTGATCACCTCCTGCTCACTATCCTGTGTATCTGGTACAAGAGTCTTTTATCATTATTCCTAATAATCCTTTAGAGATTTGCCAAAACTGTCTCCTGGAAGACAAAAGTCCTGCTTCAGGCGTATTTGTATGTAAGAGGCGCCAAACAGAGTTTTCATCCTGGGTCCCCACCAAGGTCAGACAGTGTCATTCCTGACTTACTGATCAGTTAACTTTTCCGAGAGTTTCTGTATCATTCTTCTTAACACCCAAAAGGGTGGTAGCTTCCAGTCCCACCCATGACAAGACTACCACCAGTCTTAAGTTTCAAAAGGAAGAGTAGTTTGCACCACTGATACATTTGCTTCCAAATTCCCCCAGCTCTAGAATAGACAGGGACCGAACTGTGGTGTTGGAGAAGACTCTTGAGAGTCCCTTGGACTGCAAGGACGTTGGATCCAGTCCATCCTGAAGGAGATCAGTCCTTGGTGTTCACTGGAAGGACTGATGTTGAAGCTGAAACTCCAACACTTTGGCCACCTGATGCGAAGAGCTGACTTATTTGAAAAGACCCTGATGCTGGGAAAGATTGAGAGCAGGAGGAGAAGGGGATGACAGAGGATGCGATGGTTGGATGGCATCACTGACTCAATGGACATGTTGGGTAGATTCCAAGAGTTGGTGATGGACTGGGAGGCCTGGCGTGCTGCTGTTCATAGGGTTGCAAAGAGTCAGACATGACTGAGCGACTGAACTGAAGTGAACGAACACTACTGAGATGCCTGTGTCATAACCAACGTCACCGCCACTGTGCTTCTGTATTTCAACGTCCTTCACATTGGTTGTAACTCACACCCCTCCCATGCCTCTCACTGTGACTGCAGATACTACAGCCCTTTATACCCCTTGCTGGGGGGTTGCAAGTCTCTGCTACCCTCATCACAGTCCCCGAGGGGAATTATAGCCTGGCTTCTGAGTCATTGATTTGCAAGACGGTATTAAAATGATGACATGAGGGGTTTCTCTGGGGGCTCTGCAGTAAAGAATCTGCCTACCAGTGCAGGAGACACGGATTTGATCCCTGATCCGGTAAGATCCCAAATGCCACAGAGCGACTAAGGCCATGCACCACAACTACTGAGCCTGTGCTCTAGAGCCCATACACCCTAGAACCTGTGCTCTGCCACAAGAGAAGCCACCACAATGATATGCCCTCGACCTGCAACTAGAGAGCAGCCCTTGCTCGCTGCAATGGGAGAGAAGCCTGTGTAGCAGCAAAGACTCGGCCCAGCCTGAAATAAACTCATTTCTAAAAAAAAGATGACATGAGTTACTGCAGCTCCCTGGCCACCACAATATAACCTCAGATTTCTAACTTCCTTCGCTGGGGAACATGACAGTCTTGGAGAGATTCCCTGGCCAATCCAGAGTGGACCCACTAACATGACGAGTCTCCGGTGCCCCATGGCATCACCAGGAATTTCCTCTAACTAGGTGCATGACATCCTCAAGAAACTGCCTCGCCTATAAGGTTGAGAATCTAGCCTGAACGATGCCAGTCACTCTCACAAGCCTGAAGGCCAACACACATCACTGCTGTCTTGTCAGGACCCCTCTGTCCATAAGATGGGGAAGCCTGTCCATCCCACGGGGCTCCTAACACACTCATGAAACACCATGGGCCTGGGTTATCACATCCTTAGAGGCCCTGTTTCATAGCAGTGATGAGTTAAACCATAGTTTTCAGTCAGTTATGTTTCCTAATGTGTAAACTCCACAGGCTCTTATCCATCTCTCGGCTCATGAGCACTTTCTAATTCATCTGCATTCTTCTGATACCAAAAAGCCTGCACAAAGTTTAGTGGTCCATGTGAAATATCTTTGGAGCCCTATGAAAAGAATCTCAATATAGGCAACTATAAGACATTGTTGCCATGGTTTTGTCTATTAATTCAGGAGATGCACACTTTTTTTCTTTTTAATTGGAGGACTCTTTCTTTATAATATTGGAATGGTTTTTGCCATACATCAACATGAATTGGCCATACGCATACACGTGTCCCCTATCTCCCATTTCCCTCCCCACCCCCCCCCCCTAGGTTGTCACAGAGCACCAACTTTGGGTCCCCTGCATCATACAAACTCCCACCGGCTATCTGACTTTTACATGGTAATGTACAGGTTTCAGCACTACTCTCTCAAATCATCCCACCCTCTCCTTCTCCCACTGAGTCCAAAAGTCTGTTCTTTGTGTCGGGCCTCCTTTGCTGCCCTGCATGTAGGATCGTCAGTACCATCTTTCTAGAGTCCATATATGTGTTGATATACGATATTTGTCTTTCTCTTTCTGACTTAGTTCACTTTGTATAATAGGCTCTAGGTTCATCTACTCATTAGAACGGACTCAAATATGTTCCTTTTTAAAGCTGAGTAATAGTCCATTGTGTGTATGTTACACACTTAAATTCATGTACCCCTTGGTGTTTTCTGCATCAGGACACACTTTCCCCCATAATAAAATCCTGTATTCTGTTTTTCACTTTATTTTGTTACATTTGCTATTTTGTCCCATTTTTGTCCCAACATTGCTCTTCTCTAGTCTTATTGTTACATCTACTCTCTTCAAATTCATTGTATAAGAAAAGATAACATTAAATAATATAAAAGGCCATCTGTATGAAAAAGTAAAACAGACCAATTTAGGTAATGGCCCACTTTAAATGACAGCACAGCAATTAATTTGTAAGTTTACTACATCATATTTTTACTTCTAATTTATACATTGAAACTGGTATTTAAAATAAAAAATTCATATGCCAGGATGCCTTGTCAAATATTCTGCCAACCAAGCCAAATAATGTTCACACTAAGTGACGTCTCAGATACATAACTGTACCTTCCATGGAGGGCAAGGAGAGCAAAAAAGAGAAAAAGGGGAATAGGTGAGCTAAAAAGGGTTAGATTTCTTTAAGTATGCATTTTAATATATACTGTTCACTCAGCTATTTTCCGAAGGTTATCAGCCATTTTCAGGAAGTCATTTGCCATCTCAATTTTATACATGAGTTTCCAAAACATCAGGGTTTTCCAGCACTAAAGGACTATTGGATACCATGCTATCCCCCACTAGTCCATCTCCATAGGGCCTGGAAGAGCCCAGGTTATCTCAGAATATGTAACTGAAATCAGTGTCAAAGGCAGCACAAGAATTTTCATGGTGTTCCAGTGGCTAAGACTCTGCACTCTCAATCTAGGGGGCCCAGGTTCCATCCCTGGTCAGGAAACTAGAGCCCCTGAATACTGCAACTAAGAGTTTGTATCCCACAACTAAAGATCCCTCATGCTGCAACTAAGACAAGGCACAGACAAATAAATAAAATCTTAAAAACACACACACACACACACACACACACACACACAGCACAAAGTCAAAAATAAGAATAGAGAGATATAGAAACAAATCAAAACCCGGCAGAAAATAACATTCTGGCCCCACCTACCTGTGATGTAAAATCCTGATCTAGTTCATGCTGCATTTATGGCAGACAGTTCATCTACAGAACCTGGGTGGTGTCTGTTTATGATTTCTTAAGGTCTCTAAATTTGCTAAAATGAGTTTTAATATTTTTCAATATAGAAAGTCGTTCCATAGCTGCCAAAGCAAAGGGAAAGTTTACATAAAGAGATCTTCACGTATAAAGAAGACAGAAGAGAACGAACCTCTACTGAAGAGGTGGATCTGTGCACTCACCTCCCCTGAGGGCACTTCGGATGTTCCCAGTGGGTAACAGAAATGCAGCGGGTGTCCCCTTTTCTCAATTTGTTTTCAATGTCAAAGGATGATGTTGTTTTCTTTTATCTAGCTAGGATACAATCCCAACACCTTTGTTTGCCTTGTATGTCTCCTAGAATTAATCACAAATGAAATGCCTTCATTTTTTTAACATGTCATAAATCAAAACAATGATTCTAACAGGGTACCTGAGCGTCTAAAGTGCTTGCCAACCAGAGATGGGCTGGTGTATCCTTTTCTCATTGAATCTGTGTACGAAGATCTGCGTATCATCACCTACCATACCAATAAACAGATGTGGCGGCCATCAAGCCATCAGCCACTGCAGCCACTAGGACTGTGCACCCTGAGGGTAATTCCGGATGGAGGAAAACAGGATCCTACTTTCAGTTAAGGTGCCTATCGAAGGAATGATTTTAATGAGCCCTGCTGCTAAGTCGCTTCAGTTGTGTCCGACTCTTCGTGACCCCATGGACTGCAGCCTACCAGGCTCCTCCGCCCATGAGATCTTCCAGGCAAGAGTACTGGAGTGGGATGCCATCGCTTTCTCTGCTAATGAGCCCAGACTCTTGCATCTTCCCATATATGGAAAAGTGCTAAATTCATTAACTTGAGATGTCTGTTTTTCTTTATATGTGTGCATGTTCAGTCACGTCTGACTCTTCGTATATGTGTGCATGTTCAGTCACGTCTGACTCTTTGTGATCCCATGGACTATAGCCCACCAGGCTGCTCTGTCCATGGGATTCTCCAGGCAAGAATATTGGAGTGGGTTGCCACTTTCTTCTCCAAAGGATCTTCCCAACCCAGGGATTGAACCTACATCTCCTGCAACAGCAGGCAGATTTTTACCACTAATGCCACCTGGGAAACTGTGTTCTTCTCTAGTTAACAGTAAATTTTGATGTTCTGACTACCTGATTTCTACTTTTTTTCCCCCAAAAAACTCCTGTATATAATGGCTCCTCCCTTACCTCCTGGGAATGCTCCCTCAGAGTGATTCGAGAGGCTGTCTCCCAGGCTTGAGTCCTCAGTATGTCTGCCAAATGAGATACAATTCTCAACTTTCAGGCTGTGCTGTTTTCAGACAACTCCAGGTCAGCATCCAGAGCCTCTATTCTATGATACCTGCAGCTCTTGTGTTTTGTAAAAGTTGTACTGAAGAAAGAATCCACATTTAAATGATCAAAATTACAAGACTATCAGGCAGGACTATGCCAAGAAGGGCACAGTGTCAGTGGCCATGCCTACAAAGCTGGGCCTGCTTTTAAAGGCTCTTTCTCTTGATAGAGATGGAGAGAGACAGTGACAGAGATAGGGAGAGGGAGAGAAGGAAGAGTGAAGATACAAAGGTAATTCAGGCACTGATGGTGCACATTTTAGAAAGGGAATCTAATAGACCATGTAGGGAATATGGGCAACAATATTGTTTTATAACCCTTAAACTTGCTAAGAGATTAGATCTTAGTTATTCTGAAAACAAAAAAGAAACCATAATTATGTGACATGGTAGCATTACTATGGCTACAATAGCAATCATGAGTGAGTGAGTGAAAGTCGCTCTGTTGTGCCCGACTCTTTGCGACCTCATAGACTATACAGTCCATGGAGTTCTCCAGACCAGAGTACTGGAGTTAGTAGCCTATCCCTTCTCCAGCGGATCTTCCCCACCCAGGAATCAAACCAGGGTCTCCTGCATTGCAGGCAGATTCTCTACCCACTGAGCTAAGAGGGAAGCCCAATAGCAATCATATCACAATATAAATGTATCAAATCAACATGCTGTACATCTTAAACATACTTAATGCCATCTGTCAAACATACTTCAATGAAAAGAAAAGGGGTTCCTCAAACAGACCCCAGTGTTGTTTCTCTCCAACACAAAGGCTGGGATGCAGAGTCACCCTTGTTGCCCTGAGATGTTCTAATTACATGAATATTTTTTCTACTGTACAATATATGGGAAATTTCAGTTTCTCCAGTAACAGCTTACATCCATTCCTCCAGTTACCTCTGCCATCTAGAGAACACAGTTCAACACCTAGGAATCACTTTACTCCCAGACTTCATCCAGCCCTCAGAGCGGCTGCACTCAGCTGCACTGAACCTCTCCGTGTCTCTGGGCTCACCAAGACCTTTGTCCAGCTGTCCTTTTACTTGAGCATCAACGTGAGGAGGTCTTGTTCCCTTTATCTGGAAGCTCCCTCTGTTTCTTACATCCTTATTAAGTACTTAGTTTCAAATGCCGCTCAACTTTCTCTTGTTTGAATGACTTTTCAATTTCCTCCTCTGAAAAGATAAAATATCTGTTTTTTCCTCTCCAGGCTCTGAGAGTATGTAATCTGTATGGTTTCATTTTGTGTTTTCTTTATGTTGAAGTGGGTTTTTCACTCACAAAAGAACATGCATTTTTGAGGCCCAAGGAGAAATATCTGGCATATCTTATGTAATGACGGGCTGCTGGCTAAATACACAGAAGAATCTTTTTTAAATATCAACTACTCAGACCTAAAGGAATTTCTACATGATGGCCAATAAAAATACACTGAATCTTTATTCTAATCACAACTGTAGGCATAGGACAAATTATAAAGAAGATAAACTTTATAGCATTTACTCACTTTAAATTACAGTCTTTCCAGTTCTTTCCTATTGAAGTCAGTTTTGTGTTCCCCTAGATGCCTTGTGGTTGTTGTTCAGTTGCTAAGCTGTGTCCAATCCTTTGTGACCTTATGAACAGAGCACATCAGGCTTCCTTGTCCTTCATTATCTCCCAGAATTTGCTCAAACTCATGTCCATTGAGTCGGTGATGCCATCCAACCATCTCATCCTCTGTAATCCCCTTCTCTTTCTGCCTTCAGTCTTTCCCAGCATCAGTCCTTCCAATGAATATTCAGGGTTGATTTCCTTTAGAATTTACTGATTTGATCTCCTTGCTGTCCAAGTGACTCTGAAGAGTTTCCTCCAGCACCACAGTTCAAAAACATCAATTGTTTCATGCTCAGCCTTCTTTCTGGTCCAGCTCTCACATCTATACATGACTACTGGAAAAACCATAGCTTTGACTATATGCACCTTTGGCAGCAAAGTGATGTCTCTGTTTTTTAATATGTTGTCTAGGTTTTTCATAGTTTTTCTTCCAATGAGGAAGCATCTTTTAATTTCATGGCTTCAGTCAATGTCCTCAGTGATTTTGGAGCCCAAGAAAATAAAATCTGTCACTGTTTCTGCTTAGGATTCTCTAATTTTTTTTTCCAGCCTCCAACCTAGCCTTTTCAGAACAAAGTCTCATTTTCCAGACTCAGCTCTTGCCTGAAACTCAGAAAACCAAAAAAATCACCTTAGATTTCACACACAGGAGACAGGGTGACAGAAAGCCTATTTCTGAGGACAGAAGGCTCCAGAGGACAGTTGGTGAGTTGGCTGCCAGGAAAAGAGGAGCTGGCTCCAGTGATCCAGCCAAAGTACTGCACTTGGGGGTCCTTTATAATGAGAAGAAAGCCACCACCTTCTCCTGCCTCTCCCAGAGACCACAGAGAAAGGCAAAAATAGGCAACCTTCCCTCTTAAAACATGCTGTCTTTTACATTAATTATTTTGTTCATGTAAAATACTCTAGAGTTGTGTTTTATTTTTTATTACATTTGAACAAATATTTGCCCCCTCTTTTTTTTCCAAAAATATACAGACTGATGTCCTGGACACTGCAACCCCTGGCAGTGAATATATGAGATTTTTCTTCCTTTCAAAATTCACAGGTTAGAGGCCCATATTTCATTTTGAGCAAAAGCTCAATTTATTCAAAGAGGTGCAAATAGAATACATGCTGACTTTTCTCCACACTTGTATCCTACAGAGAGTAAGCAGTATCATCTGTAAGTTCAGTTCAGTTCAGTCACACAGTCGTGTCCAACTCTTTGCGACCTCATGAACTGCAGCACGACAGGCCTCCCTGTCCATCACCAACTCCCAGAGTTCACTCAAACTCATGTGCATCGAGTCAGTGATGCCATCCAGCCATCTCATCCTCTGCAATCCCCTTTTCCTCCTGCCCCAATCCCTCCTAGCATCAGAGTCTTTCCCAATGAGTCAACTCTTCACATGAGGTGGCCAAAGTATTGGAGTTTCAGCTTCAGCATCATTCCTTCCAATGAACACCCAGGACTGATCTCCTTTAGGATGGACTGGTTGGATCTCCTTGCAGTCCAAGGGACTCTCAAGAGTCTTCTCCAACACAATTCAAAAGCATCAATTCTTCAGCACTCAGTTTGCTTCACAGTCCAATTTTCATGTCCATACATGACCACTGCAAAAACCATAGCCTTAACTAGACAGACCTTAGTTGGCAAAGTAATGTCTCTGCTTTTCAATATGCTATGTAGGTTGGTCATAACTTTCCTTCCAAGGACTAAGCGTCTTTTAATTTCATGGCTGCAATCACCATCTGCAGTGATTTTGGAGCCCCCAAAAATAAAGTCTGACACTGCTTCCACTGTTTCCCCATCTATTTCCCATGAAGTGATGGGACCAGATGCCATGATCTTAGTTTTCTAAATGTTGAGCTTTAAGCCAACTTTTTCACTCTCCTCTTTCACTTTCATCAAGAGACTTTTAGTTCCTCTTCACTTTCTGCCATAAGGGTGGTGTCATCTGCATATCTGAGGTTATTGATATTTCTCCCAGCAATCATGATGTAAATATTCCTTCAAATTCTTGGTAGATCAATGAAGATCAAAGTAGATCTAATACAGAAAATCTTTGCCTGGCATTAAAGTTATGCTTCAGTTAAGGGTAAAAATAGTGTGAGTTCTGCCAAAAAAAAAAAAAATGTAATTCATTTTTCTAAATGGAAAGTGGTAAATATAGACCCTGTAATGTGTTAAGAACATGGGTAATGAGATCAGAAAAGAACTAAATTACAGATACAAGTTTAACAGTTCCAAGCTGTGAGACCTCGAAGCCATTTCTTCATTCATAGTATAGAGATAATAGAAGTGCATTCTGAATTGGCCTCTGGAAAGAAAGTAGAAAATCAATGACACCATTACTCCCACCCCAATAGTAAGAACTAGATGGATACACTAAAACTCTATAGTTTCTAGAAACCATTCAAGAGTTGAGGATACAAGAAAATCTAAATGAACTAAATTCCAGTAAGTGATGAACCTTTCTGAGGAGAAGAGAGACCTGTGTGTTTTTCATCCCTCACAGAGTGGTGAAAAGAAACCACAGCCACACTTGTAGGAACATGTCATGGCTACACATGGGATTTCTGGTCAGGTTACAGTTCCAAGGCTCCTCCATCACACATAAAGTCTTTACCCATCTGCCGAACCCATCCTGCAGGCTTTTACCAGGGGAGACTGTACCAAAGGCTGAGACAGGTCACCAGAGCTGAGGGAGACCCCTGCTCAGAGTCAGGACTCCCCTGTCCAGTGTGGGACAAAAACTGACAATGATAAGGCAGGAAACAAAGTTACCACTAAATGGCCCTCTGCTGCTGCTGCTGCTAAGTCACTTCAGTCGTGTCCAACTCTGTGCAACCCCCTAGACAGCAGCCCACCAGGCTCCCCCGTCCCTGGGATTCCCCAGGCAAGAACACTGGAGTGGGTTGCCATTTCCTTCTCCAATGCACAAAAGTGAAAAGTCAAAGTGAAGTCGCTCAGTCGTGTCCAACCCTCAGCAACCCCATGGACTGCAGCCTACCGGGCTCCTCCATCCATGGGATTTTCCAGGCAAGAGTACTGAAGTGGGGTGCCATTGCCTTCAGGAACATAAAAGTAAACCATTTAATGGCTTCCCTGGTGGTCAATGGTTAAGAATTCCCCTGCCAATGCAGGAATCATGGGTTTGATCCCTAATCCGGGAAGATCTCACATGCCAGGGGCAACTAAGCCTGTGCACCACAACTATTGAGCCTGTGCTCTAGAGTCGGGGAGCAGAAACTACTGAGCCCACATGTTGCAAGCAGTGAAGCCCGCACACTCTAGAGTCCATGCTCTGCAACAAGAGAAGCCACCGCAATGAGACACCTGTGTGTTGCAACTAGAGAGTAGCCCTCACTCCCTGCAGCTAGAGAAAAGCCCGCACAGAAGTGAAGATCCAGCGCAGCCAAAAATATATAAATAAATAAAATTATCAGCAAAGAACAAAATTAAGAAAATTAGCAGATTAAATCCAGCAATTTGTAAAAAGGAGACTCCGAATGGAATGTAACACTTGTTTTAACATATGAAAACCGTCCGTGTCCATGACATATGTTAATGTATATTATGTTAACATATGGGCTTCCCAGGTGGCACGGTGCTAAAAAATCTGCCTGTCAATGCCAGGTGCAGGTTTCATCTCTGGGTCAGGAAGATCCCCTGGAGAAGGAAATGGCAACCCACTCCAGTATTCTTGCTAGGAAAATCCCATGGACAGAGAGCCTGGTGGGCTACAATCCATGGGGTCAAAACAAGCTGGATATGACTGACTGCACACACAAACATCAACATACAATAATAATGTGCTATAATGTTAACAGAATAAAGGAGATAAACCATATACATATCTCAAGGTATGTATTAAAATTAATAATAGTATCCATTTAAGATTAAACTTATAGGTAACATTATATTTAGCAGTCAATGTAGATTCACTGAACAGCCAATATACATGACATATTATCAATATGCAATATAATTGCATTACAATATGCTAGCAATAAAATAATTGGAAAATACAATCTAATAATATAGATAATTTACAGTAACATTTTTAAATGTCTACACTGAAAACCAGGAAAGAATGCTGAGAAAAATGGGCATAAACAGATATTTATTCAGTGCTCATGCTCTGAAGAACACAATGCTGTTAAGATGTCCATTCTTTTCCCATGTTCTCTATAGATTTAACACAATCAAATGATCAGCAGTTTTTTTTTAGAAATTGGCAAGTTGATTTGAAAATTTATGTGGAAATTCAAGGTATCTAGATCTTGTTTTGCAAAGCAAAATCCGAGTTGAAGAATTTACACCATCACCTGATGTCAAGAGGTGCTATAATACTACAGTATTCAAGATAGTCTGGGATTGTCATAGAAAGGACAAAACAGAAAGCTTATAAAGAGATCTTCACATATAATCTCAGCTGGTATTTGAGAAAGGAAGCAAAACAATTTAATAGGGAAAGTAGTACCTTCTTAACAACACTGAAATAAACAAATATACTAATATAAAAAAAATGAAAACAACCCTTCCTTATTCAACATACCAAAGGCAATTTATATTAGACCATTAACCTAAACATAAATAGGTAAGAACCATAAACCTTCTAAAAAACACTTTGGAGAGTATTTTCACAACTTTGCAATTGACAAAGCATACTTTAAACAAGACTATAGAAACTCTAACCATAAAAGAAAAAAATTATAAACTGGACCTTACCAAACTTTAAAAATTATGTTCATGAAAAGATACCATTTTTAAAAATAGGGAGGCATAATTTAGGAAAAAAATATTTATAACACATAGCTGACAAAGAATGCAAATATAAATATATAAAGAATTTTTCTAACCAACAATTTTTTTAAAAGTGAAAAACTTGGCAAAATTCTTAAACACTGTTTGCGAAAGAAATAAATGGCCACTGTATCCTGAAAAGATGCTCAACATCATTAATCATCAGCAAAAGGAAAAGTAAAACCTCAAGAAGACACCATTTCACAAACTATAGGATAGTTAAAATCAAATCACATCATCAAATTTGGAGCCACCAGAACTCTCACATACTGTTACTGGTAGAGGTGAAAAATGGGAAAATGTCATCTCCTTATAAAGTTAAACATACACTTCCCCTATGATCCAGAAATTCCAATCCTAGCTACTTACTGAAAAGACATGAAAACGTATATCCACAGAAATATCTGTACAGGAATTTTCAAGGAAGCTTTATTCCCACTAGCCAGAAACACAAACAGCCCAGATGTTTATCAACAGGAGACTGAATTGTATTACTGTATGGTACAGTAATACAATGGAAGACTCCTTATCAATTAAAAGGATCAAATTACAGATACACAGTACAACATCGTTGTTGTTGTAGTTGTTTAGTTGCTAAGTCATGTCCAACTATTAGCAACTTCATGGACTGTAGCTTACCAGGCTCCTCTGTCCGTGGGATTTCCCAGGAAAGAATACTGGAGTGGGTCACCAGTTCCTTCTCCAGGGGATCTTCCTGACCCAGGGATCAAACCCACATCTCCTGCATTGGCAAGTGGGCTCTTTATCACTGAGCCACCTGGGAAGCCCCAGTACAGCAACTGAATGATGTCAGAAAATATTACACTGAGAGAAAGAAGCTTAACACAAAAGAGCACAAAATACATGGTTATGACTATATGAAAGCTAAGAACATCTGAAGTCACAGAGATGTCATACAGTTCCTCTGGGGTTGTGAGTAGGAGGCAGGCTACAGACTGACTGCAAAGGAGCAAGGGAAGACGTTCTGGAACCGTGAACATATTTTACATGTTTTGAGGTGATGGTCAGATGGATATATGTAACTGGCAAAGCACAACAAACCAAATACTTAAGGTTACATTATAATAGCCGAATTTAAAAAGTAATATATATACAATACATAGTATATCTTTCATTGATCCTTATATGAGGTTCTTAGCACAGTTCTAGATATGTAATATATCAAAGCTTAGCACGGTTTCTGCCAAAACTGATAACCAAAATAATTTACGACAATATTATCTTAGATGTGGTACCTTATTCCAAGAAGTGGGCTCATGTGTAATAAAAACAAACAAAGAAACACTGAATGGAAGGACAGAGGTCGGAGATCCAATCACCATCCACGTTCCCTTCACAAGTTATTTGGTCTCTTGTATAATGAGATCATCACCCACATCTCATACAGAAGCTCTTACGAAGAAGAAAAGAAAGTTCAAAGTAAGTGAACGTGTTATGAAAAACTTGAAGGTTCTGGAAAAGTGTTTGGAATCATTATGATGAACTACCACCAAATGCAGCTTCCCAGGTGGCTCAGTGCTAAAGAATCCTCCTGCCAACGCAAAAGACACAGAAGACTTGAGTTCAATCCCTCTGGAAGATCCCCTGGAGGAAACAGCAACTCATTCCAGTATTCTTGCCTGCAGAATTCCACAGACAGAGGAGCCTGGTGGGCTACAGTCCCTGGGGTCACACAGTTGGACACGCCTAAGCACACACGCACCACCAAATGTATCATCAAGGAAACGACTGTGGTTTTGTTTCTTTCCAGGCTGTGAGGGCCCTAAAGAAGCAGGCGTTAAAGCGTTGCCTTTCAAAGATACAACTGAGCTTGCAATCCAACCTGACATGCTTTATTTGGGAATGGACATCTTTAATCTGCTGCTGGCATCAGCGCAAGGCAAACTGTAAAGAGAAACAAGCTCCCAGCCGGCCTCTCAGATGAACAGGGAAATTCGATCTTGACAAGAAAGAAAAGTTGGAAGAATAAACAGGCCCAACAGGATTCCTGACTGTTCAGGAGACAGCCTCTGTACTGAGCACAGTGGAGGAAATTACATTTTTTGGTGAACTTGCCCATTTTTTAAAATCACATTCCTCATCCACAGGGAGTATTAGAACCCTGCCACATTAAGCTTTTATTATCTGGGCCATTTGTGACTTGCGGATACATAGTATAAATTAAATCCCCTTGTTTTACTTTCTTCAATAAATCACAGAAAGGAAGCCTTTGTATATTTTCCATTTTAAATTATCCAAATCTATCTGAAGATTTTATTCAAGTATCATTTGATTGAATACTATTCTGAAATACATATAACTGGGATGACATCTCAGAAAGAACGATGCTAAGAAAAAATGTGGGAGAAATCATGGAACTCTTCTCTGATGTAGCTTTACGCACAGAGTGACCTGGAAAAAACAAACACACAAAAACAAAACACTACCACAACAAAAACCCAGGTCTGTAAAAAAAGTTCTGTGGGAAAGAAAGTTAAGAGAAATGTGCTCCTCAGTCTCTCTGTTCATAAGCAAAGGGATAGGGCTTCCCTGATGGCGCCTTGGTAAGGAATCTGCCTGCCCAGGCAGGGGTCATGGTTCAATCCTCGATCCGGGAAGATCCCACATGCTCCGGGGCAACTAGGCCCATGCGCCACAACTATTGAGCCTGTGCTGTAGAGCCCAGGGGCTTCAACTACTGAAGCCCATGCACCCTAGAGCCTGTGCTTTGCAACAAAAGAAGCCACCGCAATGACAAAGCTGTACATTTCAACTGGGCATCAGAGCCCTTGCTCTCCGCAACTTGAGAAAAGGCCTGCACGGCGACGAAGACCTAAAACAGTCATAAATACATAAATAAAATTACAAGCAAAGGGGTAACACAAATAAGAGATCCTGGGACAAGTCCAGCAACAAAGGGCTTCAGCTAATCTGAACATGGAAACTTTTTTAAAAAAACACTTATTAATATCACACTTGGAGAAATGTTGAATTATTTCACACGGACCTGAATCTGTGATACGTTGTGCAACTCTGTGACTAATGATCCTGAAGTTTCTATTTCAAGCGGAAACTTGGAAGATGGGCTCAAAGTCCCATCACAAACTTCACCATTCATTTTGCAGAAACAGCTAATTCATCATTTCATTCTAACTTCCCTGGAGTTTATTTCCCAGGTTAGAAAGAGAAAACGACAAGAGCAAGAATAGTGAGAGAGTTAATTCCTAGGCAGGCTGATGTGAAGTCCGGGGTCCCCCAGGAGGAGAAAGGGGTCTAGGGCTCCTGAGGAGGAGAGAGGGGTCTGAGGCTCCCAAGGAGGAAGAAAGGACAAATGTCTTTTTTTTCTAAAATTCCTTAGTATTAGTCACATAAAAGGTTTCTTTCTTTATAAAACGTTTTTTCTCATGGTTACACAAAAAACAACTCAGTTTAAACTCTGAACTAAAGATTATATTTACAACAATGTATATATAATATATATATAACATTATATAACAACAATGTATCCTGCTTGAGGACAGTTTCTCCTTCTGACTAATCCTGATATCTTAAAATGTATATTATGGGAGTGGGTCTGGTAAGATCCTTCTTTTGTTAGTTCTAATCCTGTCATCTTAAAATGTAAATTAAGGGAGTGGGTTTAATAAGATATTTACAACCTTGAGACATTCTTTTTACTTACTGTAATAACCAATTTAAAAAGTAAATACTTTCCTTGTTAAGACTAGCTACCCGGGGACTCTCCATCCCCCTTCTGATGTCTATGTCAGAAGTTTGCTCTGTCCGATTTTCAGTTTAGTCAGTTCAGTCACTCTGTCGTGTCCAACTCTTTGCAACCCCATGAACTGCAGCACGCCAGGCCTTCCTGTTTATCACCATCTCCCGGACTTCACTCAAACTCACGTCCATCGAGTCCATGATGCCATCCAGCCATCTCATCCTCTGTCGTCCCCTTCTCCTCCTGCCCCCAATCCCTCCCAGCATCAGAGTCTTTCCCAATGAGTCAACTCTTTGCATGAGGTGGCCAAAATACTGGAGTTTCAGCTTTAACATCATTCCTTCCAAAGAACACCCAGGGCTGTTCTCCTTTAGAATGGACTGGTTGGATCTCCTTGCAGTCCAAGGGACTCTCAAGAATCTTCTCCAAAATCACAGTTCAAAAGCATCAATTCTTCGGCGCTCAGTTTTCTTCACAGTCCAACTCTCACATCCATACATGACCACTGGGAAAACCATAGCCTTGACTAGATGGACCTTTGTTAGCAAAGTAATGTCTCTGCTTTTCAATATGCTATCTAGGTTGGTCATAACTTTTCTTCCAAGGAGTAAGCATCTTTTAATTTCATGGCTGCAATCACCATCTGCAGTGATTTTGGAGCCCCCCCCCCCAAAAAAAATAAAGTCTGACACTGTTTCCACGATTTCCCCATCTATTTGCCATGAAGTGATGGGACTAGACGCCATGATCTTAGATTTCTAAATGTTGAGCTTTAAGCCAACATTTTCACTCTCCTCTTTCATTTTCATCAAGAAGCTTTTTAGTTCCTCTTCACTTTCTGCCATAAGGGTGGTGTCATCTGCATATCTGAGGTTATTGAGATTTCTCCTGGCAATCTTGATTCCAGCTTGTGCTTCTTCTAGCCCAGTGTTTCTCATGATGTACTCTGCATAGAAGTTAAATAAGCAGGGTGACAATATATATAGCCTTGACGTACTCCTTTTCCTATTTGGAACCAGTCTGTTGTTCCATATCCAGTTCTAACTGTTGCTTCCTGACCTGCATATAGGTTTCTCAGGAGGCAGGTCAGGTGGTCTGGTATTCCCATCTCTTTCAGAATTTTCCACAGTTGTGATCCACACAGTCAAAGACTTTGGCATAGTCAATAAAGCAGAAATATATGTTTTTCTGGAACTCTCTTCCTTTTTCCATGATCCAGCAGATGTTGGCAATTAGATTTCTGGTTCCTCTGCCTTTTCTAAAATCAGCTTGAACATCAGGAAGTTCACGGTTCACGTATTGCTGAAGCCTGGCTTGGAGAATTTCGAGCATTACTTTACTAGCATGTGAGATGAGTGCAATTGTGCAGTAGCTTGAGCATTCTAATTGGAATAAAAACTGACCTTTTCCAGTCCTGTGGCCACTGCTGAGTTTTCCAAATTTGCTGGCATATTGAGTGCAGCACTTTCACAGCATCATCTTTCAGGATAACTCTGCTACACAAAAACTCTTGAGTGATCAATGTTAGGACCAAACTGAAGCCAGGACAGGCTCTAAGGAGCGGGCTAGGCCTGAGGAAAGCTGAGGCTCTGGGAATTCCCGCAGGCAGTGTAGCTCGACCAATCAGAAAAAATCCCCGTAGCCCCCTGCCCGTGCCAGACCTGAGCCAATCCGGATAGGGATGCGAGGTTTAAAAGTCCCGCACGCATGTAAGGTTTAACCAATCAGCTATGCTGTTACAGAAACAAAGAACCATCTGTATAAAAGTATATGTGATTCAGAGCTTGGGGCCTTTGTCTGATTCCACTGTGCTGGATGAAACATGGATCCTGGCTCAAGCTGGTAATAAACCCCTTTATGCTTTTGCATTGCTGTGGACATCTTATTCTCTCAGTTTTGGGGACTCGGACTCTGGGCATAACAATCAAGCCTGGCCCCTGGTCCTGAAGCTAAATCTTCTCCTTTGGAGATCAGGAATCCAACACCATTCCCATAAGCTATCATTAGGTACAGAGGGGAAAACCGCTTGGCTCTAATTTGGGATTTAGACCTTCAACAATGAAGTGAAGGTTATATTTACAGATAGAAAGTGCTTCCTGCATATGGACACTCAGCCTTTGAGAAAGGACATACAGGTTTTCTCTGAGCTCCATGTGACCTTGAGCAAGGAATTTTACCTTATTTATCCTAGATTGTCAGGCTTCTCTGGTGGCTCAGATAGTAAAGAATCTGCCTGCAGTGGAGGAGACCTCGGTTTGATCCCTGGGTCAGGAAGATCCCATGGAGAAGGGAATAGCTACCCACTCGAGAATTCTTGACTGGAGAATTCCATGGACAGTCCGTGGGGTCACAAAGAGTCGGATATGACTGAGCAACCAACACTTTGACTCTCATGTCAACTTCAAATTGGCACTTACCAAGAGCACTGCCAACAACCGAACAACAAAGGCCTTTGCCATCTGCCTCTTTGGAGGCTGAACCCCATGCTGCTACAGCAGTTGATCTTCAACAATCCCTGAGGGAGTTCAGAGTGGAGTGAGGCACTCTGTGCTCCAGGCAATCTGGTGGGACAGGTCTTTAGATAGTTGGATGTTTTTAGAAACGGATTTTATGATCTCAATCCTTGCATCTCCTCATATCTAGAGAAGCACTAAATCCCTCCTTGGTGCCATCAGATCCTCATGACAAACAAAAACCTTTTGTAAAGTGAATGCTTCATAGCATTGAACTCCCCCTTCAGCAAAACCTTATATATTGACTCCCCCACCCCCCCCCCCCCCCCCCACCCCCGCCCCCCGTCTCTTTGGAGCAGTCTCTCAGAGCCATCTAAGATGCTGCCTCCCAGGCTGCAGTCCTCATTTTGCCCCAAATAAAACTCAAAACTCTCAAGTTGTACATCTTTTTTTTCAGTCAACACTCACGTGCAAAAGACAATTGATAATGTCTGCCCTAGCAAACTAGGTCTGCAGTGGGGATAATATTCAAGAGAAAGCATTATTTAAACGGGTTTTGAAAAACACAAAATGCTGTCAAATGTGAGGTATAATTAAAGTATAAATTTCAAAGGCAGAAGAGCTGGCCACCTTGTAGACAGGGTCAGAGTCCAGGAATGACTGGCAATTTTCCCAGTAAGTACATAATTGCTGCTCAATGTCTAGCACAGGCTTTCTCTTAACCCCTTGGGACAGGGCTGCAGATATTTGGTTTGGAGGCTGCCAAAATGGCCAGCAGCTGAGAAGTGCACGGTTTTTACTCTCTTCAGGCTTAAATCAATCAGAAGCTCCCTGACCTTCCAGGATTGCCAAGAACACTAAAGGTTTTCATTGAACCACACCATTCATGTGAGTGTGTTAATGGGATAGACACTGATAATTTCAATAAAAGCATGTTACACTTTTGCAAATAGAAAGTCAGGTATCTACTCTCTAGATACTGCTCAACATAGTGAAGTCTCTCAACATAGTAAAGATAACCTTTTCATAATATTTAAATTTCGTAATATTTGTAATATTTAAATTACAAATTGTAAATTTTCATAATATTTAAATTCAAATGGCTAATAAGTGAAGTGAAGTGAAAGTCACTCAGTCGTGTACTACTCTTTGCAATCCCATGGACTACACAGTCCATGGAATTCTCCAGGCCAGAATACTGGAGTGTGTAGCCTATTCCTTCTCCAGTGGATCTTCCCTACCCAGGAATCAAACCAGAGTCTCCTGCATTGCAACTGAGCTACCAGGGAAGCCCAAATGGCTAATGAAACTACCCTAAATATACTGACACCAGGCTTCCCAGGTGGCGCTAGTGGTAAAGAATCTGACTGCCAATGACGGAGATGCAGGAGATATGGGTTCAGTTCCTAGGTCAGGAAGATCCCCTGGCGATGGAAATGATACCCCACTCATATATCCTTGCCTGGAAAATTCCATGGGCAGAGGGCCACAGTCCATGGGGCCACAAAGAGTCCAACGCAACTGAGCACAAAAATACTTACACCTGCAGAAGTTACACTTTTCTTCATCCTTTTGTATTTAAATTCCTGTCTTTGTATGAATTCTTTGTTCTGTGCCTTGCTCCAATACTGCCCCGGTCTCTTCACTCCCCACAGGACTACCTCTGGAAAGTTGATGTGTAATCAAAGAATGCAGTTACTTCGTGGCAGTAATTTTCAATGTTATATGTAGACACTCCAGTTTCAGAAACGCCCCTGAAAATGCCCACCTCCTTGGAAAACTCACATGGGCTCATTCCCCTGTCTGGGTCACTCTGAACTCTGGCTCTTCTTTCCCTCCAAGCTTCTCCCAGAAATAAAGCAAACAGTCTGTGAACAAAAAATGTTGTCTGCCATAGCAGTAAACAAAGGATGTTGCAACCATCAAGTTACCCCATTTCAGCTGCCCCAGATGGTGAGTGCTGAGAGAACTCAGGATGGACACGGAATGCCAGCCATCAGACCATCAGCCGCCATAGCCACACCCCCAGTGGTACACCCTGGGTCGATGCAAGATGGGAAAACATGGGGTACAGGCCCCAGAGAGCTGAGGTGTGCATTTAAGGAATGATTTGTGTATCTTTCCATACACAGAAAAGTGCTAAATTCATTAACTTGAGATGTATGGTTTTCTTTAATAATAATCTTTTGATATTCTGACCACCCGGTTTTTAACAAAACTCCTGGGAGCATCTCTTACATACTCAGAGCAGCGCCTCAAGCTACCTGAGAAGCTGTCTCCTGGCCTTGCAGTCCTCAGAAATTCCACCAAGTAAAACATAATTCTCAACTCTTAGGTTCTGCTTTTTTTGTTCAGTCAACAAATGTATATTTTAGCATTAATAAGAATTACAATCTACTATAATTTACAACAAGGATTATAGTCTGGAAGAAAGTACAGTTTAAACACTACTCGATTTTTCTCAGAAGAAAGATGAAAACTGGAACGGAGGCTTAGGGAAGATGCCATAGCCTCTACCTTCTGAAGCTTATGAATGGGCTACAGGGAAATCCAAGGGTAAAATCGAAAGAAACTGGCCCTTGTTAAAGGAAACTCTTCTTTTTGGAGTAAAATTAGATCTCCATACGATTTCTATGTGGACAAGAAAGGATTGAATTTCTTTGTAGAATAAGGTAGGGACGAAGCTCTACTGTGTAAAGCTGGGTGATCAATAAACGTGTGTTCATTTTATTATTCATATATGTTCGCATCGTTGTTCAGTTGCTACATCGTGTCCAGCTCTTTGCAACCCCATGGACTACAGCACACCTGTCTTCCCTGTCTTTCACTATCCCCCAGAGCATGCACAAACTCATGTCCATTGAGTTGGTGATGCCATCCAACCACCTCATCCTCTGTCGTCCTCTCTCCCCCGTACACATATTCTGATTCACCACAAACTCATTTTTTTAAAAGCCAAGCCATTTTTGCCAAACTTAAAAAATGTTAGTCACTCAGTTGTGTCTGACTTTTTGCAACCACATGGACTGTAGCTCACCAGGCTCCTCTGTCCATTGAATTCCTGGCAAGAATACTGGAAGTAGGTTGCCATTTCCTTCTACGGGGGGGTCTTCCTGACCCAGGATCAAACCTGGGTCACCTGCATTGCAGGTGGATTCTTTACCATCTGAGCCACTAGGGAAGCCCTAAACTTAAAAAAAGTGAAAGCTAAAAAAAAAAAAAAAAGTATTTCAATAAATAAACAGAGAGAATAGACTTATGGACATGGGGAAGGGGAGGAGAAGGTGAGATGTATGGAAAGAGTAACATGGAAACTTACATTACCATATGTAAAATAGATAGCCAATGGGAATTTGCTGTATGGCTCAGGAAACTCAAACAGGAGCTCTGTATCAACCTAGAGGGGTGGGATGGGGAGGGAGACAGGAGAGAGCTTCAAAAGGGAGGGGATATACGTGTACCTATGGTTATAACCAACCTAGACAGCCTATTAAAAAGCAGAGACATTACTTTGCCAACAAAGATCCATCTAGTCAAGGCTATGGTTTTCCAAGAGTCATGTATGGATGTGAGAGTTGGACTATAAAGGAAGCTGAGCACCGAAGAACTGATGCTTTTGAATTGGGGTGTTGGAGAAGACCTTGAGAGTCCCTTGGAGTGCAAGGAAATCCAACCAGTCCATCCTAAAGGAAATCAGTCCTGAATATTCATTGGAAGGACTGATGCTAAAGCTGAAACTCCAATACTTTGGCCACCTGATGCGAAGAACTGACTCATTAGAAAAGACGCTGATGCTGGGAAAGATTGAAGGCAGGAGGCAAAGGAGACCACAAAGGATGAGATGGTTGAATGGCATCACCGACTCAATGGACGTGAGTTTGAGTGAACTCCAGGGAGTTGGTGATGGACAGGGAGGCCTGGTGTGCTGCCGTCCATGGAGTCACAAACAGCTGGATACGACTGAGCGACTGAACTGCACTGATGGCTGATTCATGTTGAGGTTTGACAGGAAACAACAAAATTCTGTAAAGCAACTATCTTTCAATAAAACAATAAATAAAGGGAAAAAAAATAAATCCTACGTCAAGCTACTTATTATAAATGTCCTTAAGAGTAAGGAAGGAAAAACAGCTATAGGAGGAGTTTTGCTCTGTGAGAAACTTTATGTTTCTGCAGAAGCAGCAGCTAAGGAGAACCTAACAGCTCAGTGGACTCTGGCCTGCATTAAAAAACTAACTGGGACCCAAGTTCTAGCACAAACTCAGAAACTAAGAAACAGTGACCTTGAAAAAGTCATGTTTCTGAAATTTATTTGTGAAGCAAGGATTACATTTCCAAACCGAGAGAGATTACCAAATTCAAACTCTTATTTTATAGGTGAAGAAACCAGAGATGGTGATAAAGGCACTTATCCAGAGATGCCACTGCTCTGATCACAAAGCCTCCAAGAACTAAGGCCCAGAACCCAGGCTTCCAGAAGTCTAGCTACAAAATAGACATAAACAGCCCCTGCCCTGTCAACCTAACAGGTTTTGAGGGTAACGCGCAAGAGATAAGAAAGCCTTCCTCAGCGATCAATGCAAAGAAATAGAGGAAAACAACAGAATGGGAAAGACTAGAGATCTCTTCAAGAAAATTAGACATACCAAGGGAACATTTCATGCCATCTCTGCATGATAAAGGGCTCGATAAAGGACAGAAATGGTATGGACCTAACAGAAGCAGAAGATATTGAGAAGAGGTGGCAAGAATACACAGAAGAACTGTACAAAAAAGATCTTCACGACCAAGATAATCGCGATGGTATGATCACTCACTTAGAGCCAGACATCCTGGAATGTGTAGTCAAGTGGGCCTTAGAAAGCATCACTACGAACAAAGCTAGTGGAGGTGATGGAATTCCAGTGGAGCTATTTCAAATCCTGAAAGATGATGCTGTGAAAGTGCTGCACTCAATATGCCAGCACATTTGGAAAACTCAGCAGTGGCCACAGGACTGCAAAAGGTCAGTTTTCACTCCAATCCCAAAGAAAGGCAATGCCAAAGAATGCTCAAACTACCGCACAATTGCACTCATCTCACACGCTAGTAAAATAATGCTCAAAATTCTCCAAGCCAGGCTTCAGTAATATGTGAACCGTGAACTTCCAGATGTTCAAGCTGGTTTTAGAAAAGGCAGAGGAACCAGAGATCAAATTGCCAACATCTGCTGGGTCATGGAAAAAGGAAGAGAGTTCCAGGAAAACATCTATTTCTGCTTTATTGACTATGCCAAAGCCTTTGACTGTGTGGATCACAATAAACTGTGGAAAATTATGAAAGAGATGGGAATACCAGACCACCTGACCTGCCCCTTGAGAAACCTATATGCAGGTCAGGAAGGAACAGTTAGAACTGGACATGGAACAACAGACTGGTTCCAAACAGGAAAAGGAGTACGTCAAGGCTGTATATTGTCACCCTGCTTCTTTAACTTCTATGCAGAGCACATCATGAGAAACGCTGGGCTGGAAGAAACACAAGCTGGAATTGAGACTGCTGGGAGAAATCTCAATAACCTCAGATATGCAGATGACACCACCCTTATGGCAGAAAGTGAAGGGGAACTAAAAAGCCTCTTGAAGAAAGTGAAAGAGGAGAGTGAAAAGGTTGGCTTAAAGCTCAGCATTCAGAAAACAAAGATCATGGCATCTAGTCCCATCACTTCATGGGAAATAGATGGGGAAACAGTGGAAACAGTGTCAGACTTTATTTTGGGGGGCTCCAAAATCACTGCAGATGGTGACTGTAGCCATGAAATTTAAAGACGCCTACTCCTTGAAAGAAAAGTTATGACCAACCTAGATAGCATATTCAAAAGCAGAGACATTACTTTGCCAACAAAGGTCCGTCTAGTCAAGGCTATGGCTTTTCCAGTGGTCATGTATGGATGTGAGAGTTGGACTGTGAAGAAAGCTGAGCACCAAAGAATTGATGCTTTTGAACTGTGGTGTTGGAGAAGACTCTGGAGAGTCCCTTGGACTGCAAGGAAATCCAGCCAGTCCATTCTAAAGGAGATCAGCCCTGGGTGTTCTTTGGAAAAGAAAGTGAAAGTGAAAGTGAAGTCACTCAGTCGTGTCCGACTCTTTGTGACCCCATGGACTGTAGTCTACCAAGCTCCTCTGTCCATGGGATTCTCCAGGCAAGAATACTGGAGTGGGTTGCCATTTAAGGAAGGCTAAAGCTGAAACTCCAGTACTTTGGCCACCTCATGGAGACTTGATTTATTGGAAAAGACTGTAACACTGGGAGGGATTGGGGGCGGGAGGAAAAGGGGACGACAGAGGATGAGATGGCTGGATGGCATCACCGATTCAATGGACGTGAGTCTGAGTGAACTCCGGGAGCTGGTGATGGACAGGGAGGCCTGGCGTGCTGCGATTCATGGGGTCGCAAAGAGTCGGACATGACTGAGAGACTGAACTGAACTGAACTGCAAGTGAAATGAAGAAGTACCTAAAGGATTATCATTCCTTGGGCTTGAAGTGATGGGTTGTTACTTCTGTCTAATTTCAGGATGAATTAGAGATCTGTTTCATTTTCTGACATTTTCCTCTTCTGATTCAAGTCGAGTAACACTTCTTTCTTTCAAAGTTGAAGGGATAGACACATTTCTCTGGTCAACAGCGCCATCTGGTGGACATCTTTAAAATGGCTGCCTTTGCTTACAGTAGGACCATAGGAATCTTCAAGCATATTGCAACTGCAGAGAAAACATTAGAAAGACTTGATCTTACCGTGGTATGAGAGGCCAAGAAAACAGAAATAAGATTATAAAATTAGTTTTAATAATAATAAGAGAGTTTCCAAGTAGCTAGAAATCAACTAAGGAAATATGTTTTGAATAGAGAACAGACATCTCCCTGGTAACTCACTTCATCTTAACACAGTATGTTTAACGTATGGAATCAACAAATGAAAAGCACATTTTACTCTTTTCTTCCTCGTTACTCTTTTCATCATTGCTAAAGAAGGGGAAAGTTTGGAAAAACAAAGCAAAATAGTAGTAACAAACACAATAAAGAAAAATAATAGTTTTGAGGTTCAAAAAGTCTAAACACTAGTGACAAGAAGGAGGACTTTCCTAAGGATGCAGATGTGAGAGTAACCCAGATTAAGACAGGGGAAGTGTCTTGGGTGGGCAGGAGGCAGGTGGTTGCTGAGAACTGCAGGGAGAGTGGAGGAGAGGGGGGGTGTGGATAAGCCCATCAGCTTCCACTGCTCCACGCTGTGGCCATCTCCAACGAGACAGACTCCATCAGGGAATGCCCTCCTCGCACATCTCAGCAGATGATGCCACAGAGTTTTGCTGACAGTCTTTTGTATCAGCAGTTAAGGAAGCACCAGACTGATGCTGCACTCACAGGACCACCTAAGACCACACACCTGAGAGGCCCGCGAAGTAGGACCAGGAGAATAACGGCCTTGGCTGTCTCAGTGGATGTCACGTGGACTGAGGGCATCAAAGATGAGATGGTCCCCCACAAACACACTGAGCTCCCCACCTCAGTGATGCTAAAGAAACTGTGGTGGTTCATGTTATGTATCAGCTTGACTTGGTCACAATATAGAGATATGTGGTTAATTATTCTAGAGGTTTCTGTGAAGGTATTGTTGAGATGAAATTAACATTTAAATTAGCAGACCTTGAGTAAAGCAGATTACCCTCCATAATATGAGTAGGCTTCATCCAATCACTTAAATGTCTTTTAAAAAAAAAGACTGCAGTTCCCAGAAGAGAATTCTGACAGCAGATGATCTTCAGACCCAGACTACAACTGTTTCCTGGGTCTCTCTAGGTCAGCCTGCTTGGCTGTATCTTCAGGATCACATGAACCAGCTCTAGAAATAAATTTCTCGAAATTAGAGAGATAGAAGACATACACACAAACACACACATGCACACACATGCGCACACGTGCACACACGCGCACGTGAGCACACACACGCGGACACACACACCTTATTGTTTTATTGATATGTTTCTCTGGAGAACCTTTAATAATACATAAACCTCAGAGATTAGACACAACTCAGGATAAAGTACGCATATATATTAAGGGAAAGAGGTTAATTGAGAGTAAGTTACTGCACTCCTGGTAGTGTAGAAGATCTAAATAGGAATCAGACTGTTAACGGGAAAAAAAAAGTGTGCATTTAGGTTTGCATGCTAAAGCGCTACATCCATGATAAACAGAGTTACAGAGGAAACAGGCTTTTCTGCTGGAATGAGTGAATCCAGGGCAGAATAGTCAAGTGCTTGTTATTCTTGTCCCTTGTTAACACTGGCTTGTCAGATTTATCAGCAGCATTGTTTTCAAAAACTGTTCAAATGTCATTTTTCATTAAAAGAAATATACAATGTCAAACTGTTATATGTAAATTTCTAATATTGGAACAAAAAGTTGTCTTAAACTGAATGTCAGTCTGACTGTAATACATCTCAATCACCTCAAAATATGTACCTTAGAGTATACTATTTTCAGATATAAGAGATCTACTATTTCAATGAAAGAATTCAAGCTAGTTATTACTTAGATGAGAAAATTCTCATTTCAGAAGTTGCTTAATTTTTCTTACATGGCTGTTGACTCATAAGAATAAGTAATATTTTACAACAATTTTTAATTCATCTGTACTTCACTTTTAGATCTTACATTATAAAATCTTCCTCCTATCTTTAAGTTTGATTTCTTCCTGGGTTTTTCCTAATTAATTTTAACACACTCAGAAAATGGCTTTCCAAAGGAAAATGTTTTAATTTTTTTTAATATTCTCACACTGATAATTCAAAGACATTAACGCCAAATGTATGCTTATTTCAGATACGAATCTTGTGCTTACCAGAGAAGAGCTTGTATTAGCTTTTAAAATAGAAAAATATCTACATCAGCATGATACAGCCCATGAGGGAGACACTGTCATTTTGATATAATACACCTGTTTACTGCCATCTATCTGGGAATAAATCGAGGGAATAGATTTGGCCAGTGGAATGTTTGAGCAGCGAGTTACCTTAAAAAAACAGGTCAATAGCAATACTTGAGCTACGTTGACAAAAGTCACAAACTGGGCTAAGAGAGATTGTGAAGAGTCTCAGAGATCTCTCTGATGGGGTTAACACAACATATCTTAACATTTCATGAGTACTGGATGAGATCCACTAGAAATATTTTACTAGAGGAAATGTAAGGCATTTTATTTTTTATCTACTGAGAAAAATGACAAGATATTATATCAGGAGTTGAATAACAGTAATTTTTAAACTACTTTCATAGACTTTATACTCACCCATCCTGGTATGGTATCCAAAAGCCTTTAAAGCACGTTCTTCAAATTAAAAAAGAGAGAGAGAGATTGACCTTAGTTTTAAACAAAAGACATTTACCTCTTTCCATATCTCTAACCACATACATATGCGATTGTTGTTGTTTAGTTGCTCAGCTGTGTCTGAGCTCTTGTGACCCCGTAGATTGTAGCTCACCAGGCTTCTCTGTCCATGGAATTCTCCAGGCAAGAATATCTTGGAGTGGGTTGCCACTTCCTACTCCAGGGATTGGACCTGCATCTCCTGCACTGCAGGCGGTTTCTTTACCAAGGAGCCAGCAGGAAAGACCTACATATGCTATATGACCATATATATGCTTACACGGCATGCATGTATATGCTTAATCCTCACAATACTATGACATTAAGAAAAAGCACAGACAGAAGAAAAAGCAAGGCCTGATGTGTTTGATCACTTTGTGTCCTTCCCAGGTGACCAGACCTGGCCCCAATCACCGTCTCACTTGCTACGGATGAAAAGTCAAAAGCCATGCTAAGAAATGAGGAAAGAGAGACCGCAAGAGCAAAACCTTGTTGCTTTAAGATGGATTAAGCCTGTCTCCTCCTATGAGTGGCCTCATAGCATCATCATTAATTAAGAACAGCACTGTGCTTGGCTAAGAAAATTGGCCATATATTTACACTTCCCATTGGCTCGGTAAAGTTAGGACTGCAGACATATTCAAAGTTTCATCTCTGTCAAATCCAGGGTTTTGTTTAATTTAGAAAGATAAATAACCAGATGTTGACGGAAATGAAGCAATGCCCCCATTCAAAAATTTAATCTTTCTGGCCTTTGTTAAAGAAACTTCAGGGGAAATTGATGACCATAAAGATTTATATTTATTAATCTGGAGGGATTTCTTTCTAGCTCTGGAATGATAATAGTTATTTGAGTTATGGCTGGATAATGGAGACTATTGAATCGGGGAGTCCCCTTATGGTTAACACTCATTAATCACTTTTATAATTAAAAATATATTTCTCAACTGGTCTATTTTCTATGTAAAGAATATTTATCAGCATAAAACTTTTGAGATATCCAATAGGAGGCATTATTTTTTAAAAAGTGATTGACAAAGGGTAAATTCAATCAACTGTGTGTCTATATATAAATAGAGATACATTATATAAGCCATATATAAATAGATACATTCCATTATAAATATGGAATGTTTTAATAACACTACACATAATGAAAAAACTCCTTTGTAAACCAGAATAGTTTTATTTCTGTTTATATAAATTGTGCACACTCACTGAAAAGTTTCAGATATAAAATACTATAAACTAAAAACAGCCTTCTTCCTACTTCCCAGAGATAACCAAGTTTAATGTCTTAGTGACTAGTTGTCAGATACTTCCCCACACATACACTCAGGAATAGACATGGCTCACATTGAACACCCACAAGATGTACATACTAGTATGTAAGTTATTCTGGAAGTAATCAAAGACTACTTTAATGAGAACACACAGAGGTTATTTATTGGGAGCCTGCTCTAGCAAGGGATTCAGCCCTCATCGCTTGTATTCAGCAGAGACTCAGAGGCTGGTGCGAATGTGGATTGCCTTATAGTGGGGAAAAGAAAGTTTCCGGCATGTGGAATGGAGGTGACTGGCCTGGAGACCTAGAAGCAGGGTCTACTACATAACTGTACAGGAGAACAGACTTGGCTTTCTCTGGATAGTTCAGTTAGAAACAGGGATAAAGAAAAGGGGAACCTGTGGACCTAGCCCTCATCATTCTGAGCTATTTGCTGCAGAATTTCTGGCTTGCCTTCCCCAGTTGGTTGGAGCTCCCATTGCTGCAGAGATTGAAGGTCAGAATTCTATCAACACACACAGCCTGGCCACCATATATTCATATACTTAGGTCCCCACTATGCATGATCATTGCTGTTGTTCAGTTGCTCTGTCGTGTCTGACTCTTCGCAACCCAGACAGCGGCAGCACGCCAGGCTTCCCTATCCCTCACTATCTGTCAGAGTTGGCTCAGACTCATGCCCGTTGAGTCAGTGATGCCATCCAACCATCTCATTCTCTGTCATGCCCCTCTCCTCCTGCCCTCAATCTTTTCCAATGATTTGGATATAACTTGGATTTTTGTTTTCTAACCATAGGTTCAATGAACTCACGGATAACATTATTTTTAAATGCCTGAAAAAGATTTCATTTTATACATATGCTCTACTCTATAGATATGCTGTAATACTAATCCTCTTTTTAATACCATTTGAAGCATTTCAAATTTTCTGTTTTCACAGTGATGAAGTAAGCTTCCTTAGAGATAGTTATATTTCTGTTTATCCCTTTACATTTTAAATATAAATGTCTAGAATAAAATTTCATGGTTAAATACATTTGTACATATTGAATTTGAATACAGAAGGCTAACCTGCTCTTCAGTTGAGACAACTTCCCTAAGTAGACAAAAGTGACAGGTATCATTAATACAGTCATTTTTAAAAATTGCTGATCCAACAGATGGCAGATTTTCATGGATTTATGAGGCTGACCATCTCGAATTTATTGACCATTTGTATTTTTCTTTTCTCGGTTGTCAGCTCATATGATTTTGCCCATGTTTTTATTGGTATAATCTGTTTTTCTTTTGATTTATGAGCTCTTTACTTTTTATGCTGGGAAATGTTTCCAACTTCTCATTAGTCTTTATAATTTCTTAAATGGCATTGTGCTTTGTTTCTCCTACACAAAGTGCTTACTTCTAACGGTATTTGGAGAGTTTCAGAGACTTTCTGCCTACATGCTTAGGGGTTCTGGTCAGATGGCCTATCAGAACAACCTTTATTGTTGTGATTAGAAAATAAAATTTAAAAGAACAAGAATTAAAGATTTTAAAATTTAAAAAATAAAAAACTAAAAAAAAAAGAAAGAAAAGAAAATAAAAGAACAAGAAGAGTATTTTCCAAATTACTCTATAAGAGGGAACCAAATATTTTAATAATAAATATCCCCAAACTCAGGATACCAAGAAAGGTGACATTCTTTTATACACTCCACTTCTGGCATTTTCTCAGTTTAATTTATAATTATAGACACCAGGTGAACACTAACCCCTCAGGCTTTCTTTTCTGCTCTTGCTGAGAGGATCTTAATTAGCAAGTTGACTTATCCATATATAGAAGCTGAGCAGTCTCCTGTTAATGAGCTGGGTGACCAGGACCGGCGGCCCCTCTTCCCATGGAGGTCTTCTCAACACTCATCTCTCTACCCACCATAGACCCCTGTAACCTCTCCTCAATCTGGTAACTAACTACTCTCCACGAGTGTCTCAGCAATTCTCGTTAACGGCTAAATTCTCCATGGAGTATATAAAAATTCTCCTGATTATCTCATTCTATCACCATAAATTCTGATTGAATTGACCAAAAGGGAAATCCAACCATCAGTATATTTTTTTAAAAGTTCTCTGGGTAATTCAGATGTCCATCCAGAGTTAAGAATCAATGTCTTTTATTTACTGATTTTTCCCTTACCTTTTATCAAAAGGTCACGTATATTATAAAATTTACCTTCCACAATGATCTGCCCATTATAATATGAATGAGTTAGCTTGCTTAACTAAATCTACCTTTTAAAGTATTCTATTATGTCTTGAATAATTTAAAACAAAATGAAAATAGCTTATAAGGATTTAACAAAATTTTCTTTCAATATTCAAGTCAGATCATTATTGGACTTAACACTCAGTCTGAAAGATTCAAAAAGGTTCCTACAAATTATACCTAGAAGGGATCATAGATATCATCTAGTTATACCTTTCATTTCACATATGATAAACCTGAGACCCAGCATTAAGTCACAATGCTATCCATTAAGTGTTAGGTTTAATCCTACAGAGGAACTTCCCTGGTGGTTCATCTGCCTGCAGTGTGGGAGACCAGGGTTTAATCCCTGAGTCAGGAAGATTCCCTGGAGAAGGGAATGGCAACCCACTCCAGTATTCTTGCCTAGAGAATCTCATGGACAGAGTTGGGTGAGCAGTCCATGGGGTCACAAGAGTCAGGCACGACTGAGCAACTAACACTTTCACATTTTTTAAAATCCTATAAGATCAATGTGTGCTACATTTGTTATCAACCATAGCATGAGAAGTCAGTCCAAAATTTAGCAACCAAATTAAAAAAAAAAAAAAAACACCACACACACACATGCACAATCATGTACATGTCATACAGCTTCTATGGATCATGAATTCAGGAGCGGCACGGCTTTGTTATTTCTGACTCACTGCATTTCGTGAGGTTGTGATCAAGATGCTGATCTGATCTATAGTGATCTGCAGGCTTGACCAGGGCTGAAATACTTGCCTCCAAAATGGCCCACTCACATGGGGGCTGTCAGAAGGTTTCAGTTCTTTGTCACAGGGATTTTCCATTGGGCTATTCCAGTGTCCTCATGACTTGACAGCTTCAGTTCAGTTCAGTTGCTCAGTCGTGTCCGACTCTTTGCAGCCCCATTAATCGCAGCATGCCAGGCCTCCCTGTCCATCACCATCTCCCGGAGTTCACTCAGATTCATGTCCATCGAGTCAGTGATGCCATCCAGCCATCTCATCCTCTGCCGTCCCCTTCTCCTCCTGCCCCCAATTCCTCCCAGCATCAGAGTCTTTTCCAATGAGTCAACTCTTTGCATGAGGTGGCCAAAATACTGGAGTTGCAGCTTTAGCATCATTCCTTCCAAAAAAATCCCAGGGCTGATCTCCTTCAGAATGGACTGGGTGGATCTCCCTGCAGTCCAAGGGACTCTCAAGAGTCCTCTCCAACACCACAGTTCAAAAGCATCAATTCTTCGGCACTCTGCCTTCTTCATAGTCCAACTCTCATGTCCATACATGACCACTGGAAAAACAATAGCCTTGACTAGATGGACCTTAGTTGGCAAAGTAATGTCTCTGCTTTTCAATATGCTATCTAGGTTGGTCATAACTTTTCTTCCAAGGAGTAAGCATCTTTTAATTTCATGGCTACAGTCACCATCTGCAGTGATTTTTGAGCCCAAAAAAATAAAGTCTGACACTGTTTCTACTGTTTCCTCATCTATTTGCCATGAAGTGATGGAACCAGATGCCATGATCTTCGTTTTCTGAATGTTGAGCTTTAAGCCAACCTTTTCACTCTCCTCTTTCATTTTCATCAAGAGGCTTTTTAGTTCCTCTTCACTTTCTGCCATAAGGGTGGTGTCATCTGCATATCTGAGGTTATTGAGATTTCTGGCAATCTTGATTCCAGCTTGTGTTTCTTCCAGTCCAGCGTTTCTCATGATGTACTCTGCATAGACATTAAATAAGCAGGGTGACAATATACAGCCTTGACGTACACCTTTTCCTATTTGGAACCAGTCTGTTGTTCCATGTCCAGTTCTAACTGTTTCCTCCTGACCTGCATACAGATTTCTCAAGAGGCAGGTCAGGTGATCTGGTATTCCCATCTCTCTCAGAATTTTCCACAGTTTATTGTGATCCACACAGTCAAAGGCTTTGGCATAGTCAATAAAGCAGAAGTAGATGTTTTTCTGGAACTCTCTTGCTTTTTCCATGATCCAGCGGATGTTGGCAATTTGATCACTGGTTCCTCTGCCTTCCCTAAAGCTCTTGATCTAAGAGAATGAAATGGAAGCTATAATCTATTTTATTAAAGAGTTTTGGAAGCCATGCTCCGTACCATCTGCAATATCCTGTTGGTTACACAAGACATTTCTACCCACTGTAGGAGGGGAACACACCTGTGCATGAACACCAAGAAGCAAGAATTCACTGGGCACCATCCTGAGGGCTGCCCATCACATGCATCTTGGCACATCATCCTTCCATTTTAGCTCAAAATAAGTCATAATTTAGGTCTTTGGAAGTCCTTTACAATTCAGGTAAGTTTTTAACACAAATAACATGACAAATCATGTCTTTCCATCACTTGATATTTCATTATTTGACCATGCGTTATCTAATAACAAGAAAACAGAGCTTTAAAATGCATCATTTCAATGATTTGTGATACTTTAACAAAATCTGCATTAATCTCATTTGACATTTTTGGCATTTACCTTAAAAGTTCATTTTTTTTCAATAATCTGAGAATTCTAAGTTGAGGAATTTTATTTTTCTGTTTTAACAGCATTAAAAAAAATGTTTGCCTCCTCTGACAAGACATGCAATCTTTTCTATCTATAATAGATAAGATCATTTCTCTGAATCATGATATGTGATCAACATATCACCTGCACACTCGGGATCAATTAATTCTCAGCCTGAGATTGTCATGAGGTTCAGTAACGAAGCAAAATATGTATTAACAGTGTTTTTTCAGTTAAAGGGAATGCTAACATTTTTAATTCTTTTACTCGAAAAACAATGTTACAGTTGAAAATTTACTCTCTGTCTCCATTCCTCCAGGTCTGTGTCTTGCTGAGTTATACAACTCATTTTTCCTTGTCAATTAACTTATACCTCATCTGATTCCAAAGAGAATGTGAGGCAGCTGCAATAGCATATAGGCACAACTTTCTGTACATCATGTGTCTCTCCTCTGTATCTCTGCATTTGTCTTCCCCTGTCTTTTTCCTGCCTCACTCCAAGTTCACCAATAACCCTAAATTTAACCGTAAGTGTTTCCTTTTCTCATCTTCATTAGCGACTTTGTCTCATTACTCATTATATGGGCTCCCACATAGTCGGAGCATCAGTTCTGCCATCTGTTTCCAAAACTTTGACTAACCTTTTAATGACTGCAGGGGACTTTACCACCCCCACTGCCTCTCAAATGTATCACAAGGAAGCTTTGCAGAAGTGTGCTTCTTAAACTCCTGATCACAGCCTCCATCCCCAAGCTCTTTGAGCATCTATTGCTGAAGTCTATTCCTGTAACAGATCTGTCCCCAGCAGTGGTGGTTTAGGGGTCCCGCCCTTGTGCAATACCATTTAATGAGCACAGAAAAAAAAAAGGGGGGGGCAAAAATCACAGGTACTGGCTTTCTTTTGCTTTACTTAAAGTTGATACCTGCAGTTACCACTAATTGAGACAGTAATCAAAGCCAGGAATTGAAGCCAATTCAACCCTTAGATCTATGTCTCTTAAAATGAACCAAAATTTCTAAAAACACATCTTTAAGAAAAAGAATTTAGATTAAATGATCAGATTCATGAAAACCCTCTTCCATAAGCCATGGAAATAAGATTTCTGAAAACAAAAGATGAGGAAAGAGTGTAAATATTTAGGACATCTTAGGCTTTAGTCTCCTCCCCCCACTGAATTCCTTTTATTTATGGACAGCCTGATGAGGCAGAATAAAGACAGCAGTAAATGATTTGGCATTTCTTTCCTAGAAAAGTAGATTCTCTACCTCATGACTTACAATCTAGCTTGACCATATTGACAGGTTTGACCAACAGACTGCAGTAGAAGTGAGAAGATGAGACTGCTGAGGCTAAGATCTAATCAACAATCTTTCCATTTCCTCCAAGTTTACTAGAACATTGTCTCTGAAAGTCCTCAGCCACCACATAAGCAGTGAGACTTCCCCAAGACCAAGGTGCTAGAGAGACCACAGGAAGATGCTCCAGAAAACCATTCCAACTGAGCCCTGCTTTCCAGCCTCCCTGCCAAAGTGTCAGATGTGTGACTGAAGCTATATTGGGCCCTCCAGTCTAGCCCATCTGCCAGGAGAACATTAACAAGTGATCTCCATGAATCAATGCACACAGAATAAAAGAGCAGCCAACTTGAGGCTGCTGGGGCTCCCGACATGGCCATAAGATACAACAACACAGTTGCTTTTAAGCCAACTATGTTTTGGGGTGGTTGCAGAAGTAGGTTGCGCCTTACTATCCTATCTGGGTTCTCTCCTTCCCAGACTTGCAAGTGAAATTACAACTCCCTTCTTGATTTCCAAACAGCACAAGCATCCAACACATACCCAACTCCTTCTTCTGTGCAACCCTGGGGTGTGTGTGTGTGTGTGAAAGACAGAGAGCCACAAAGACTGAGAGTAGAATGGAGATATTACCCCCACTACAGACACCTAACAGAGTTTGTGCTTATGACTTTTTTCAACATCAAAGTTCTATGGAAAATCGACTTGCTTCTACAGGGACATTAGAGAGCTGCATGTAACCATCCATCTCTCTCCTACTATACCCCTTTATGATCAATACTTGTTGCTTTGGGCCTAAATATTAACTGGATTCCTACTAGTATAGTCACCAAATAAAAAGTCTGTATTTCAGAAGCAACTTGGAAAAAGAACTATTTACCCTACTGAGTTTCATGTAGATAATAAATATTTGCTTATGGATGAACTGAAACTTTAACATGAATATCTCTTTCCGTAAATTTCTATTGTTCTATGTCTGTGTTTCAGGAGCAGAATCAACAGAATATATGTATAGTTTTTGCACTTGAAGGCAGGAAGGTGCTGCCACGTTTTACTACCTGAGATCACTCCCTGGTACTGAAACATCAGATAATTTCCAGAAAGGAATCCCCCAGATGTTACTTTTCCAATAAGTGACAACTGGAAGAAAGATAGCTGGAGGCTACAGACCTGACTGAGCAGACTCCATGGTGTGAGTCTTTTCACATCTAATGTACACTGATGGGAAACGTGCATTTCTCCAGCAACATACACATTTTGTTGTGGGAAAAAATTCCTTCCCCCGTGGGGCCTCAGATTCCCAACTGTTCTAATGGGTATCTCTACGGAACCCCACCACAGGCATCATTTCATGGAACCGTGCTTCAGGCAGCGACCATCACTCTGACCGTGATGGTGGCCCTCGAGCTGTACAAGCCAGCAGTACTGGTCCTTCACGTCCCTCTTTCACTCTTCTCTTACTTCTCAGCCTTATGTCTCTACGTCTCAAACAAACTATGATCTCATGTGCCTTTTCTAACTGATAATAATGCTACTTAAGACCACATTATCAGAATCATTAAAGTTTCTAGCTTTCTCTAGACCTGGGAGGGGTTACTATACAAATATTCCCTGAGGGGAAATGTTTTTATTCCTTTAAGGAAATGACAGTCACTGCATCCACGGAATCAAAAGATGCTTGCTCCTTGGAAGGAAAGCTATGACAAATCTAGACAGCATATTAAAAACCAGAGACATCACTTTGTCTACAAAGGTCTGTATAGTCAAAGCTATGGTTTATTCAGTAGTCATGTACAGATGTGACTGTACATAAAGAAGGCTGAGCACCAAAGAATTGATGCTTTTGAATTGTGGTGCTAGAGAAGACTCTTGAAAGTCCCTTGTACTGCAAGGAGATCAAACCAGTCAATCCTAAAGGAGATCAAACCTGAATATTGAAGCTCCAACATTTTGGCCACTTGACACAAAGAACCGACTCACTGGAAAAGACCCTGATGCTGCGAAAGATTGAAGGCAGGAGGAGAAGGAGGCAACAGAAGATGCAATGGTTGGATGGCATCACCAAGTCAATGGGCATGAGTTTGAGCACGCTCCAAGAGATGGTGAAGGACAGGGAAGCCTGGCATGCTGCAGTCCATGGGGTCGCAAAGAGTTGGACACGACTTAGTGACTGAACAACAACAAAGGAAATTTAGGAAAGGCAGAATCAGTCTAATATGGGAAAGGAAAAGGGAACATTCAATTTTTTCTAATAGGTTGACTGAAGTTCTTAACAACTCTGTATCTGAATACAACAAATATCAGAGATCCATCTCCACTAACCTCCACCTAAAATCATGTTCCTTTTTCTCTTTGTTCCTAGGCAAAGGGCCTTTTATGGGCTGAATTGTATCACCCCAAGTTAATAGTTGAACCCCATATACCACAGAACATAACTATCGATTTGGAGATAGAATGCTTGAGATTCAAATTAAGTTTATTTTGGCTATAAAGGGGAAACATGAGGGAGGGGGCTTATAAATCAAGAGCTTGGGATTAACATACACACAATACTATAGAAAAGACAGGCAACCAGTAAGAACCTCTTGTGTAGCACAAGGAACTCTGCTCAATATTCTGTAAGAATCTATATGAGAAAAGAATCTGAAAACGAATGGATGTATGTATATGTATAACTGAGTCACTTTGGGGTATACCTGAAATACAACATCTAATAAAAGAAGAGAGGCAACTAAATTTAAAAAAACCAAAAAGGTCATTACAACTGGCTCTAACCCAATCTGACTAGTGTCCTTTTTAAATTCATTTATTTTTAATTGGAGGATAATTGTTTTATAACATTGCATTGATTTCTATCATATATCAACATGAATCAGTCATAGCTATAAATATGTCCCCTTATTCTTGAATGTCCCTTCCCCATCCCACCCCTCTAGGTTGTCACAGAGCATGGGATTGAATTCCCTGTGTCAAATAGCAAATCCCCATTAGCTATCTATCTTACATGTGGTAACATATATGTTATCATAACGTATATGTTTCAGTGCTACTTCCTTCCCCCACGGGGTCCACAAGTCTGTTCTGTATGTCTGCATCTCCATTGCTGCCCTGCAAATACATTCATCAGTACCATCTTTCTAGATTCCATATATACATATATATAAGTCAATATATGATATTTGTTTACTCTTTCTGATTTACTTCACTGTATAATGGGCTCTAGGATCATCTCCGCCTCATTAGAACTGGCTCAGATGTGCTCCTTTTTATGGCTGAGTAGTAGTCCATTGTAATTCCACTGTACCACAACTTCTCTTTTTAAGCAGAGGAGATTAGGACTCACAGGAGAGATCAGGCACACACACAGAGAAAAGCCTGGGTGAAGACACAGCAAAAAGACATTCATCTATGAATCAAGTAGAAAGCAGCTTCCAGCAAAACTAAACCTGCCAAAGCATCCATGTTGGACTTCTAGCCCCCAGAGCTATGTGAAAACAGACTTCTGTTGTTTAAGCTATGCTGTCTGTGCTACAGATGCACCTCAGAGATACTACGGGTCTGGCTTCAGACCAATGCAATAAAGCAAGTGTCGCAACAAAATGAGTCACCAATTTTTTGACGTCCGAGTGCATATAAAAGTTATACTTACACTAGACTGTGTTCTATTAAGTGTGCAATAGTGTTTCATTGAAGAAACAAATTAATTAAGTTTTAATTTAAAAGACTAAAAGTTTTACTAAATATTGCTAAAAAATGGCAACCATCATCTGAGACTTCAGTGAATCATAGTAGTCACATCCAAGATGACTGATCAGAGATCACCATAACAAATAATGAAAAGGCTTGACATATTTCAAGAATTACCAAAATGTGACAGAGAGGCAAAGTAAGTAAATGCTGGGGAAATGGTGCCATCAGACTTGCTTGACACAGGGTTGCCACAAACCTTCAATTTGTTAAAGGAAAAAAAGAATGCAGCAACTACAAAGCCATAAAACAAAGCATGTCTTAACTTTAATATAACAGCCCAAGTAAACCAACAAAGCCTAAACAAAAGAAAACACTCTAAGGCTTAGATCTCTTATAGATATCTAACATAAAAAAAAAAAAAAAGACAACCGATATGACAGAAGTTCTATAATTTTTGGTTGTGATCAGCCAATTCCAGGAAAGGGACCAATATTCTCACTGAGAGTAACACCTTCTTCCTCTGAAAACGACAAGGTCATGACAAGCAGTCTTGTAAATGAGATGTTTTTTCTTCTCTTTCTGGAAAGGATCGTTTAAGTACACATTCTCTCCCTGTGATGAGACTTACCTCATTCGTGCAGATGAAACGACTCTACACTTCAAACTCCAGTCTTCAGCAGTTTTCTCCAAGGGTACAGATTCTCAAGCAGTTCTCATTCAACTTTCTACCATAGTATCCCAGTCAAACCTTAGGACAGCTTTCCAAAATTGACTGGCACTTTTCAAGTAATAAAATTTAGTTACGTAAAATAGACACTAAAGGTTAAACTTGAATACTGGAACTTATCCATTTCCCTGGGAATAATTTGGTTTTATACAGAATTTTTCTCTACTGCAGGCAAATTCTAATACTGCAGTACCAAATCTGGATGAATCCAAAAAGTTTCTTATATTTTCGTGATTCCAAATCCTTTACCTATTGCTATTATTGGGCTTCTCAGATGGCGCTAGTGGTAAATAACCCATCTGTCAATGCAGGCGACATAAAAGATGCAGATTTGATCTCAGGGTTGGGAAGGTCCCCTGGAGGAGGAAATGGCAACCCACTCCAGTATTCTTGCCTGGAAAATCCCATGGACAGAGGAGCCTGGTGCACTACAGTCCACAAGGTCGCAGTCAGAGACGACTGAAGCTACTTAGCACACAGCATATACACTGCTATTATTATATTTAACTTTTTATCAGTGTTCATAATGTTCACGCTTCTATTACCATTTGCCCTAAAACAATTTGTGCATATTTTCCTTTGATGACTCTCTAAATCCAAAAAGAAAGGATCTCTTTATAACTCCTTTAGCATGCTAGCTTATTCTTAGAAAACCTCAAATTCCTGAGCTGCTATTATCAATGTCCTCCAGTGAACTTCATCTCCTCCAGCCCTAAGCCAACCTCTCCTCAAAATGAGCATGTAACTGTCAAGCCCCTATCTTTTGGGACAGAGACACTGAAATATCTGTCCCTGGGATTAGGAACTGCTTTCCGTTTTCCATCTTTAGCAGAACAAATGGTGAACTTAGAACAACCTCATTATGTCACTTCAGAACCAGGTTTTAAATTGGGTCATCGTTAACTTTGCTGTTTGTCTAAAAAGTGCATGATGAATTTTGGTTTATATAAACTCTGACATAGAAGTTTAACGTAAAATTAAGACTATATGATTGCTTCCCCCATCAAAACATGAGAAATGCAATAATTTTAGCCAGAGTTCTTTCCACATCTCTCAAGAATTTCACTCTTGCAACTCGCATTTTCTAAACTAAATTCTTTTCAGGATATTAAATTCAGGATTAAGAGAGAGGAAGATTAAAGTGGGGAGGGGGACTCTGTCCCTCAACAGCTATCACCACAGAGCATGTAAAGCAGGAAACTCCCAAATAATAAAAACCACCCATCCCTAGTCTTCAACTGATATGTTGTGTAGTTGCTAAGTCATGTCCGACTCTTTGGACTGCGCCAGGCTTCCCTGTACTTCACTATCTCTGGAGTTTGTCCAAATTCAAGTCCATTGAGTCAGTGGTGCCATCCAACCATCCCATCCTCTGTCATCCCCTTCTCCTCCTGCCTTCAATCTTTCCCAGCATCAGGGTATTTTCCAGTGAGTCAGCTGTTCACACCAGGTGACCAAAGTACAAGAGCTTTAGCTTCAGCAACAGTTCTTCCAATGCATATTCAGGGTTGATTTCCTTCAGGACTGACTGGTTTGATCTCCTTGCAGTCCAAGGGACTCTCAAGAGTCTTCTCCAGTACCACAGTTTGAAAGCATCAATTCTTCAGTGTTCAGCCTTCTTTGTGATCCAACTCTCACAACTGTGTGTAACTACTGGAAAAACCCTAGTCCTAATATTTCTTTCTCTCAACAGGGGAATCTCATTATTAACACTAAGCTTAGTTTTTATCAACATATCCAGTAAACTGAAGGGAGAGTGGAAAAATCTGGTTTTGACTTGAGTCCTTACAGGGAATGATGTGTACAACTGGTCACCTAGGCAGGTTACCAAGATAACCCTAGCTATTCCTCACCAGGTATCTGCTGCTTCCTTTCAGAGAATTATTGCTCTACACGTCAGGGACAGCCTGAGAGGAGGTTGCCTGCTCTTAACGTCCTGAGGGGCAGACAGCCTCTTAAAGAGCAGAGAAGGCAAGTATTTGCCCAGAGTAGGCACCAAGTGTGAAGTCTACAGTCATATAATGAATGTACTATTTATGATACCACCCACAAATCTACTTTTCTTTTTTTTTAAATTTCACCTACTGTTTGATTCCTAGGAGAAGGAAATGGCAACCCACTCCAGTGTTCTTGCCTGGAGAATCTCAGGGACGGGGGAGCCCAGTGGGCTGCCGTCTATGGGGTCGCACAGAGTCGGACACGACTGAAGCGACTTAGCAGCAGTGTTTGATTGTGCTGGGTCTTCTGATTTGCTGCACGGCTTTTCTTGAGTTGCAACAAGCGGGGGGCTCCTCTCTGATTGTGATGTGCAGGCGTCTCATTACGGTAGCTTCTCTTGTAGAACATGGGCTCTAGGGTGTGCAGGCTTCGGTAGTTGAGGTGTATGGGTTCAGTAGTTGTGGTTCCCAGGTTCCACAGCACAGGCTCAATAGCTGTGGTGCTCAGGTTTAGTTGCTTCTCAGCATGTGGGATGTTCCCAGATCAGCGATCTAACCTGGGTCTCCTGCAATGGCAGCAGATTCTTTACCATGGAGCCATCAAGGGAGCCCCAAGTCAGCTTTGCTTGTATGAGTCCTTTATTTGTTCCATTTCCCCAATTCAATGGCAAACTTGGCAAGAGGGGATTTCCTCAGCCTTCTTTAGGACAATATCCCCTATCTGAGGCCCTTTTAATGTCATGTAGTTATCCCTGATACAACAGCCAGGCTCCAAGCATTATTTCACTTCCCATTATTGTACCCTTTTTAAATGACCTATTAAATGCCTCCTCGCCTGCCTCAATATTTATGGCCTCCAAATAATTACACGTTATTATGCTCTCCCAACTGGCCTAAAGTAACTGCTCAGCTCTGATCTAATGCCTTTCAACAGTTGAGTGTAAATCACCTTCTTTGTCCATTAACTTTGAATGGATTTAGAAAACTATGAACTCACAGAAGGCATAAAAGTGAAGGAAATAGTCTGACATACCTAATTGGCCCAACATCTGTCTTTCAGTTTCACTCTCCTTGCTTCTGGTAAAACCGAGGAAGGATTCAGAGCCACCCGGGGAGCCTAGTCCTTCCACACAACGAATTCAGACTTTGTTTTCATCAGTCAAGTCACTGAAGACTTGTAGGTATTGCTACAGTAATAAAGTAGTCCCTCTTTGAAATGTTACATATTTTGTCTTCCTAAGGATCCTACAGAACTCACATTTGCCAACAGGGCAGCTGCAGTGTCAAAGTGACACCATCCCACTTACCTGGTCGCAGCTGGGACGCTCGCAGGAACTGTCAACGTAGTGAGTTGTCAAGATAGTTGGAGAAGTATCCTGCTGCTACCATGTGTCCTTCTGCCCTAGTTTCCTAGCACAATGAAAGTGTCAGCAATTCCCATCACACCTGAGATCATAAGCTGGAAAGTTACTCTCTTCCCTTTTTTATTTTCTATCATCAATCTGACAAAGACTTGATATTCTAATATAAGAGGTCTAGGGTAAATCTCTTTGAAAGATAAAAATGGCCACCATTTGGAATCTATTGGTTCTTTTAACTGGCAGTGATTAAAGGGGGCTTGGGGGGAACAGCTTGTCCTTCACAGATTCATCCTAGACTTGGGACCAGGAGGGAAAGCAAGAGCAGCATCCAGAAGCCAGGGCCCCGCCTCTGCAGCTTACAAGGAAATGGCCCTGCCACTCAGAAGTTCGTTCCAGGTTTCTTCTCCCATTTTCTGAAAGGACGTATTAAATGCACATCAATCGTATTTAGCTAATAGCCTCCAAGTCCTCAACTGCTTTGGCTAGAAACAGCAGCCTAAGTAGAACTGCTTAATTAAGTTGACTGAAATAGACTTTAGGAATTATTGCATCCAATCCTTTTACTTTATGAAGTGAACGTTAGAAACAAAGCAGGAATTTCATGAGATTATAGCATGAATTCATGCCCGAGGGAGGGCTAAAAGACTATAGCTTTGTTTTTCCCCTATAACTCATACTCATTATTGTTACATAAGTGAATCACACTTTCCCCACAAAAAAAAAATAACTTTCTATTACAGCACCATGGAACTGTAAAGTTTCTGTGTGGTTTCTCCTTCTTTCTGTTTTAAAAGAGACCCAAAAAATTATAAATGCAGAAACATGTTTTCAAAAATCTCACTTTAGACTCACCCAAAAGTAAACAAGTAAAGATGAGTTACTGTGAAGGCTACCCTGTCTCCTCTAAAAGCTGTCTCAGGGTATCAACCTTGAATATTCATTGAAAGGACTGATGCTGAAGCTGATACCGCAATAGTTTGGCCACCTGATGCAAAGACCCTACTCATTGGAAAAGACCCTGAGGCTGGGAAAGACTGAGGGGATGAGGAGAAGGCGATGACAGAGAATGAAATGGTTGGATGGCATCACTGAATCAATGGACCTGAGTTTGAGCAAACTCCAGGAGACAGTGGAGGATAAGGAAGCCTGGCGTGCTGCAGTTCATGGGGTTTTGGAGAGTCGGACACGACTAGTGACTGAACAACAAAACAACAGGCTTGGAAGTTTGAGAGGTTTTATGGGTGCGGATGGAGATATTAAATGGATAAGCACCTTGGTTCCTTCCAATTTCAGGAATTTCTGAGGAAGCCAAACAATATATGAAAGAGAAGGAAAATTGCAGGTATCATAGTAGGAGAAATTGTCAAACGCCTCATAGCTGTTTGCAAAACTTCTGCAGTCAATCTTACAAGAGCTAACCATATTTACCTCTCCTACAGCATACTATATTATAGAATCAGCAGCAGTCGAAATCTCTGTCTGCTATGGAACTTAGGTTCCAGGGAATTGTGCATGAAACTGACTATTTAAGACAAGCGGCAAATTGAGCTCTCAATCTAGAACCCAAGAGAAAAGGAATCATTGATCCTTTCATTGTTGCTTTTTTTGTATATCATTCTTCTTTTATTATCAACATTTTCAGACTCAAATAAGCAGAAAATGAGCTCAATAAAGCATTCAAGAGTCAAAAGTGCCCACTCTCCCCATATTCCATTCATTCTGTAATTGATCTCAAAATTTAGAGCTTGTTCAAAGCTTCCCCCTTAGAGTACACATACAAAATATTGAAAATCAATGCACCTTCAAGGGTTCACACTAGTATAAAGATATTCTGAAGCTTAAAAGGAATAATATGACCTCTGTATACCTGAGATCCAAAGATCCATAACAATTTTTAATGTTCTGTAAGCAGAAAATCCTTCAGTCAGACTAAAATGAACCCAAATTTGGCAAGTTAACAGCCAAAGTGCTTTTCCTTTAGATGTTGCACAGTGGAAAAGGAACAAAATTTTAAAAGCTATGCATCAGGTATAGAACTATAAAGCAAAGCTGATGGTTTTGTTTCATTCACAACCAAATAGTCCTTTTTAAATGCATAGTGAAAGGCATTTCAAGCTGTCCTATAACTTGCTAGTCTTCTCATTTGTAAGCAATCAGGGGAAATCTGCTTTTCTGAGAGTCCTACAGTCTACTACAGGTAGAATTTTCTTGGCAAAAATATTTTTTCTCTGTATTCTCCACAAGACTCTTTGGGAAAGCCTGAAATGTTAAACCTTGGCTTCCCAGGGTGCACTGTATCTCTGGGTACTTCAACTCCTGATTTTCAAGTATTTAAACTGTGATCATTAGGCAGTCAAATATACAGCTTACATCCTCAATAAACTTGCTATTTGTGTTTTATTTTTTGAGTACCATAGCTTTCTTTTTGCTCTGTGTAATTACACATAAATTAAGACTCCTGAAGCAGGTGGGTTGTTTCTGTATTTTGACCCTGAGGACCATGTTTCAATTCTGAATATATTCTAACAGACATGTGAGAACCTGGCTGCTGACTTTAACCTTTCCTGTATCTGTCTACATGTATCTCCTGATTGTCTTCACGGTCTTGTTGATTTATCTTTGTCTTTGCTCATCCCTAGTACAGCAATAGAGAAACTGTTAGACAAAATGTGAACATGTATACAGGCACAACTTGTTTTATCATGCTTTGTAGTATCGTGTCTTCTATAAATTGAAGATGTGTGGCCACCCTGTGTGTTAAGCCATTTTATCAGCAACACTTTTCCAACAGCATTTGCCCACTTCCTGTCTTTGTGTCACATTTTGGTCATTCTTGCAATATTTCAAACCTTTTTCATTAGTGTAATTTTTGTTATGGTGATTTTTGATCAGGATCTTTGATGTCCCTATGTGTAAGAGCTTTGGATAAATGTGTGTTCTTGCTACTCCACTCACAGCTGTTCCCCCATCTCTCTCCCTCTCCTTGTGCCTCCATATTCCCTGAGACCCAACAAGATTGAAATTAGGCCAGTTATTAACCTTACAATGACCTCTAAGTGTTCAAGAGAAGGAAGAGTCACATATCTCTCACTTTATATCAAAGAAATGATTAAGCTTAGCGAGGAAGGCATGTTGAAAACAGATAGGCTGAAAGCTAGGCCTCTGGCAATGAACAGCTAGCCAGATTGCAAATGCAAACGAAAAGCTCTTGACGGAAATTAAAAGCGCTACTCCAGTGAACACACAAATGATAAGAAAGCAAAACAGCCTTATTGATGACATGGAGGAAGCTTTATCAGTCTGAAGAAAAGATCAAGTCAGCCACAACATCCTTTAAGGCAAGGATAATCCAAAGCAAAGCCCTAAGTCTCTTCAATTCTATGAAGGCTGAGAGAGATGAGGAAGATACACAAGAAAAGTTTGAAGCTAGTAGAAGGTGGGTCATGAGGTTTAAGGAAAGAAACTGTTATATACCAAAAGGACAAGGTGAAGCAGCAAGCATTAATGCAGAAGCTGCAGCAAGTTATCCAGAAGTCTCAATAAGCTGATTAATGTGACCACACTAAACAACACATTTTCAGTGTAGATAAAACACCCTTACATTGGGAACAGAAGCCATCTAAGTCTTTCATGGGGCTTCCCTGGTGGCATGCCTGACTTGAAAGCTTCAAAGGACAGGCTGACTCTCTTATTAGGGGCTAGGGCAGCTGGTGACTTTAAGTTGAAGCCAATGCTCATTTACCTTCTGAAACGCCCAGGGTTCTTAAGATTTATGCTATATCTGCTCTGCTGTGTTCTCTAAATGGAAGAACAAAACCTGAATAACAGCACATCTATTTACAACATGCTTTACTGAATATTTTAAGCCTACTGTTGACACCTACTGCTCAGAACAAAAGATTCCTTTCAAAATATTACTGCTTAGTGACCATGCACCGGGTCACACAAGAGCTCTGATGGAGCAGTATGATGAGATGAATGTTGTTTTCATGACTGCTAACACAGCATCCATTTTGCAGCCCCTGTTTCAAGGAGTAATTTCAACTTTCAAGTCTCATTATTTAAGAAATATATTTTGTAAGGCTACAGCAGCATAGACAGTGAGTCTTCTTACAGATATTTGGGCAAAGTAAATGGGAACCCTTCTAGAAAGAATTCACCTATCTAGATGCCATCAAGAACATTCATGATTCACGGGAATAGGTCAAAATAGCAACAGTAACAAGAGTATTCAAGAAGTTTATTCCAACCCACATGGATGGGGTTCAAGACTTCAGTGGAGGAAGTAACTGCAGCTCTGGCAGAAATAGTAAGAGAGTTAAAAGTGGAGCCTGAATTGTTGCAATCTGATGACAACACTTGAACGGATGAGGAGTTGCTTCTTATGCATGAGTAAAACAGGGAGTTCTTGAGATGGAATCCACTCTTGATGGAGATGCTCTTGAAGTGACAATAAAGGATTTCTAAATATTACATAAGCTTATGTAATATTTAGAATATTACAAAAATTGATAAGCAGCAGCATAATTTGAGAGGTTTGACTAATTTTGAAAGAAGTTCTACTATAGGTAAAATGCATTATACACTCAAAAGAAATAATTCATGAAAGAAAAGAAAGTGAATTGATGCAGCAAACTCCAATGCTGTCCTATTTTAAGAAGTTGCTACAGCCACCTACAACCTTCAGCAACCACTACCCTGACCGGTCAGCAGCCATCAATATCAAAGTAAGACCCATCACCAACAAAAAGATCAAAACTTGCTGATGCCCCAGATGATAATTTGCATTTTTTAGCAAGAGTATTTTTTATTCATGGATGGAGGTTCATAACATTTTACAGGAGATGGAGATTAAAACCAATCCCAAAAAAAGAAATGCAAAAAGGCAAAATGGTTGTCTGAGGCAAAACAAATAGCTAAAAAAAGAAGAGATGCTAAAGGCAAAGAGAAAAGGAAAGATATAAGGATCTGAATGCAGAGTTCCAAAGAATAGCAAAGAGAGATAAGAAAGCCTTCCTAAGTAATCAGTGCAAAGAAATAGAAGAAAACAATAGAATGGGAAAGACTAGAGATCTCTTCAAGAGAATTAGAGATACTAAGGGAACATTTCATGCAAAAATGGGCACAATAAAGGACAGAAATGGTATGGACCTAACAGAAGCAGAAGATATGATGAAGAGGTGGCGAGAATACATTAAAGAGCTATACAAAAAAACCTTCATGACCCAGATAACCACAATGGTGTGATCACTCACCTAGAGCCAGATATCCTGGAATGTGAAGTCAAGTGGGTCTTAGGAAGCATCACTACGAACAAAGCTAGTGGAAGTGATGGAATTCCAGCTAAGCTATTTCAAATCCTAAAAGATGATGCTGATAAAGTGCTGCACTCAATATGCCAGCAAATTTGGAAAATATTTTGCCATAGGATTGGAAAAGGTCAGTTTTCATTCCAATCCCAAAGAAAGGCAGTGCCAAAGAACGTTCAAACGACCTCACAACTGCACTCATTTCACATACTAGCAAAGTAATGCAAAGTAAAAAAATTCTCCAAGCCCGGCTTCAACAGTACGTGAACCGTGAACTTCCAGATGCTCAAGTTGGGTTTAGAAAAGGCAGAGGAGCCAGAGATCGAATTGCCAACATCCACTCTATCATCAAAAAAGCTAGAGAATTCCAGAAAAATATCTACTTCTGTTTCATTGACTGTGCTAAAGCCTTTGACTGATGACCACAGCAAACTGTGGAAAATTCTTAAAGAGATAGGAATACCAGACTATCTCACCTGCCTCCTGAGAAACCTGCATGCAGGTCAAGAAGCAACACCAAACATGGAACAAAACACTGGTTCCAAATTGGGAAAGGAGTACATCAAGGTTGTATATTGTCACCCTGCTTATTTAACTTATATGCAGAGTACATCATGTGAAATGCCAGGCTGAATGAAGCACAAGCTGGAATCAAGATTGCCAGGAGAAAACACATGAAAAGATGCTCAACATCACTCATTATAAGAGAAATGCAAATCAAAACCACAGTGAATATCACATCACACCAGTCAGAACAGCCATCATCAAAAAGTCTACAAACAATAAATGCTGGAGAGGGTGTGGAGAAAAGGGAACGCTCTTGCACTATTGGTGGGAATGTAAATTGATATAGCCACTATGGAAGATGGTATGGAGAGTCCTTAAAAAACTAGAAATAAAGCCACCAATTGACCCAGCAATCCCACTCCTAGGCATATACCCTGAGGAAACCAAAACTGAAAAAGACACATGTATCCCATGGCTCATTGCAGCACTATTTACAATAGCTAGAACACGGAAGCCACCTAGATGTTCATCAACTGATGAATGGTTAAAGAAGTTGTGGTACATATACACAATGGAATATTACTCAGCAATAAACAGAATTCATTTGAGTCAGTTCTAATGAGGTAGATGAACCTAGAACCTATTATACAGAATGAAATGAGTAAGAAATAAAAAGATAAATACTGTATTCTAATGCATATATATGGAATCTAGAAAGATGGTACTGAAGAATTTATTTAGGGGCAGCAATGGAGAAACAGACATAGAGAATAGACTTATGGACATGGGGAGAGGGGAGGAGAAGGTGAGATGTATGGAAAGAGTAACATGGAAACTTACATTACCATATGTAAAATAGATAGCCAACGGGAATTTTCTGTATGGCTCAGGAAACTCAAATAGGGGCTCTGTATCAATCTAGAGTGGTGGGATGGGGAGGGAGATCGGAGGGAGGTTCAAAAGGGAGGGGATATATATATATATATATATATATATATATATATATATGGCTGATTCATGTTGAGGTTTGGTATAAAACAGCACAATTCTGTAAAGCAATTATCCTTCAATAAAAAATAGATTAATTAAAAAAAAGATTGCTGGGAGAAATATTGATAACCTCAGAGATGCAAATGACACCACCCTATGTCAGAAAGCCAAGAGGAACTAAAGAGCCTCTTGATGAAGGTGAAAGAGGAAAGTGAAAAAGCTGGCTTAAAACTCAACTTTCAAAAAACGAAGATCATGGTATCTGGTCCCATCACTTCATGGCAAATAGATGGGGAAACAATGGAAACAGCGGCAGACTTTATTTTCTTGGAATTCAAAATCACTGCAGATGATGACTGCAGCCATGAAATTAAAAAGACACTTGCTCCTTGGAAGAAAAGCTATGACAAACCTAGACAGCATATTAAAAAGCATAGACATTACATTGTCAACAAAGATCCATATAGTCAAAGTTATGGTTTTTCCAGTAGTCATGTAGAGTTGTGAGAGTTGGACCATAAAGAAAGTTAAGCACCGAAGAATCAATGCTTTTGAACTGTGATGTTGGAGAAGACTCTTGAAAGTCCCTTGGACAGCAAGGAGATCAAACCAGTCAATCCGCAAGGAAATCAACCCTGAATATTCTTTGAAAGGACTGATGCTAAAGCTCCAATATTTTGGCCACCTGATGTGAAGAGCCAACTCACTGGAAAAGACCCTGATGCTCGGAAATATTGAAGGCAGGAGGTTAAGGGAACAACAGTGGATGAGATGGTTGGATGGAATCACCAACTCAATGGACGTAAGTTTGAGCAAGCTCCGGGAGATGGTGAAGCACAGGCAAACCTGGTCCTGCAGTCCATAGGGTCGTAAAGAGTCAGTCATGACTGAGCGACTAAAAAATTTTTTATTTCAGTTATGCACACTTTTAGATACATTAGTTCATACTTAATAGACTACAGTCTAGTGTAAATATAACTGTTATATGCACTAAGATACCAAAAAATGGGAGACTCATTTCCTGATACTTGCTTTATTGAAGTGGTCTGGAACCAGACCTGCAACACCTCTGAGGTGCACCTGCATAAGAAAAAGTAAATGGCATTATATTGAGTTGGTCACTTTATAAACAGTATTTTTTTCTGCTTTATTATCATTTGAATATTCCTGGTCCCACAGAAAATAGGTAGCAGGACTATGCTTTGAAGATGGGTCTGTGTGTTTCCAAAGATCAAGCTCTTTACTTCTGTTATAATTTTCTAGATTAAGTGTTATATAATATATCCTTTGCAGGTTGGATCCCTGGGTGAGGAAGATCTCCTGGAGAAGGAAATGACAACCTACTTAAGTATTCTTGCCTGGAGAACCCCATGGACAGAGGAGCCTGGCAGGTACAGTCCATGGGGTCACAGAATTGGACACAACTGAGAGACTGAGCACATGCACAATATATCATTTAGAAGAAAGTATGAACAGTTCTGGAATCAGAATGATAAATGATTTGCATGGTTCTTGAGGGACCACAAGTTTGTGTCTCTACAAGTCTGTGATGCTCAGAGAAGGACAGGAGTGGACAACCATATCAAATCTCTATCAAGACAGAGGCTGAAGACATACCTGATTAGAAGACTGGGCTGGCAAGCACCCAAAGACACAGAGATTTGGTGAGGCTTTTCTTCCTCCCCTCATCCTAAAGAAGGACAAACAGCCTAAACTTTCTCAGGGTAATTCATTTTTTCCCCCATTATAAAGGGGGACAAAATCCAGGAATAACCTTTTAAAGTATTTCTTCTCAAACTGTATATATGTCTTGTTAGAAACATGAGGTGGACCTGTGGGCATGGTCTTACTGTTGGTACAATACTAAGTTCTGTTATTTGTTTTGCATTTCTAGAAGCAAACTACTGAGTTTAATGGTCAACTTTCATGGTATAATAAAGAATATATCGGTTCTTTACCCCAGGTTTCTGGCACAGAGCCTCAAAAACCCTTGGAATTTCCTAAGTGACAGGAGTGTCTTTGTTAAGCTAATGAAGTGATTCTTGGTGGGTCCTTAGATAGCTCAGAGTAGGGGCTGGTCACAGAAAGACCAACCACTAGTGATTAGAGGATTTGGAACTTTGAGCCAGTTGTATCTCCAGGAAGAGACTGATGGAGGGATCAGGGAGGTCAGAGATTGAATTTGAACATATGGCCAATGAATTAATCAATCATAGCAACACAACAAAACACCAGTAAAAATATCTGGACACGAAGACTCAAAATGTTTCCTAATTGAACACACTGATGTGCCTGGATCATTATTCACCTGGATTCCTCTAAGAGAGGGCAAAACAGTTCACTTTCCCTTCTACTTCTCAGACCTAATCCGGAGCATCTCTTCCATTTGACTGTTCTTCAGTGGTAGCCTTTACAGTAGAACTATAATCATTAGTGTAGTTCTTTTAGTGAGTTATTTTAGTCCTTTAGCAAATTATTGAACCTAAGAGGGAGCCTAAAGGGGTCATGAGACTCCAGAATTTATAGTCAGTCAGTCAGAAGTGTTCCCTGGTGGCTCAGCTGGTAAAGAATCCGCCTTCAATGAGGGACACCTGGGTTCAGTTCCTGGGCTGGGAAGATCCCTGGAGAAGGGAATGGCTAACCACTTCAGTATTTTGGCCTGGAAAATTCCATGGGCTATACAGTCCATGGGGTCACAAAAAGTTGGACACTACTGAGTGACTTTCACTTTTCAGTCCAAAGTGTGGGTGGGCTTTGAGGGTTTGCTGCCAGTGTCTCAAGTGGGAGCAGTCTTCAGGAAGAATTTGCATTTAATCAATGGGGTCTATACTAAATTCAAGAATTACAGAGAGAAGAAATCCAGCTCCACCCACCAGAACTCCGACAAAAACTTCCCTAACCAAGAAACCTTGACAAGCCACTGATACAACCCCATCCACAGCGAGGAAAGTCCATAATAAAGAGAACTCCACAAATTGCCAGAATACAGAAAGGCCACCCCAAATGCAGTAATATAACCAAGATGAAGAGACAGCAGGTAAAGGAACAGGATAAATGCCCACCAAACCAAACAAAAGAGGAAGAGATAGGGAATCTACCTGATAAAGAATTCCAAATAATGATAGTGAAAATGATCCAAAATCTTGAAATCAAAATGGAATCACAGATAAATAGTCTGGAGACAAGGATTAAGAAGATGCAAGAAAGGTTTAACAAGGACCTAGAAGAAATAAAAAAGAGTCAGTATATAATGATAATGCAATAAATGAGATCAGAAACACTCTGGAGGCAACAAATGGTAGAATAACAGAAGCAGAAGATAGGATTAGTGAAATAGAAGATAGAATGGTAGAAATAAATGAATCAGAGAGGAAACAAGAAAAACGAATTAAAAGAAATGAGGACAATCTCAGAGACCTCCAGGACAATATGAAACGCTCCAACATTTGAATTATAGGAGTCCCAGAAGAAGACGACAAAAAGTAAGACCATGAAAAAATACTTGAGGAGATAATAATTGAAAACTTCTCTAAAACGGGGAAGGAAATAATCACCCAAGTCCGAGAAGCCCAGAGAGTCCCAAACAGGATAAATCCAAGGCAAAACACCCCAAGACACATATTAATCAAATTAACAAAGATCAAACACAAAGAACAAATATTAAAAGCAGCAAGGGAAAAACAACACACAAGGGGATTCCCATAAGGATAACAGCTGATCTTTCAATAGAAACTCTTCAGGCCAGGAGGGAATGGCAAGACATACTTAAAGTGATGAAAGAAAATAACCTACAGCCCAGATTACTGTACCCAGCAAGGATCTCATTCAAATATGAAGGAGAAATCAAAAGCTTTACAGACAAGCAAAAGCTGACAGAATTCAGCACCACCAAACCAGCTCTCCAACAATTGCTAAAGGGTACTCTCTAGACAGGAAACACAAAAAGGGTGCATAAACCAAAACCCAAAACAATAAAGTAAATGGCAATGGGATCATACTTATCAATAATTACCTTAAATGTAAATGGGTTGAATGCCCCAACCAAAAAGACAAAGGCTGGCTGAATGGATACAAAACAAGACCCCTCTATATGCTGTCTACAAGAGACCCACCTCAAAACAAGGGACACATACAGACTGAAAGTGAAGGGCTGGAAAAAGATATTCCATGCAAATAGAGACCAAAAGAAAGCAGGAGTAGCTATACTCATATCAGATAAAATAGACTTTAAAACAAAGGCTGTGAAAAGAGACAAAGAAGGCCACTACATAATGATCAAAGGATCAATCCAAGAAGAAGATATAACAATTATAAATATATATGCACCCAATATAGGAGCACCGCAATATGTAAGACAAATGCTAACAAGTATGAAAGGGGAAATTAACAACAACACAATAATAGTGGGAGACTTTAATACCCCACTCACACCTATGGACAGATCAACTAAACAGAAAATTAACAAAGAAACACAAACTTTAAATGATACAATAGACCGGTTGGACCTAATTGATATATATAGGACATTTTACCCTAAAACAATGAATTTCACCTTTTTCTCACATGCTCACAGAACCTTCTCCAGGATAGATCACATCCTGGGCCATAAATCTAATTTTGATGAATTCAAAAAAACTGAAATCATTCCAAGCATCTTTTTTGACCATAATGCATTAAGATTAGATCTCAATTACAGGAGAAAAACTATTAAAAATTCCAACATATGGAGGTTGAACAACACACTTCTGAATAACCAACAAATCACAGAGGAAATCAAAAAGAAATCAAAATATGCATAGAAACTAATGAAAATGAAAACACAACAACCCAAAACCTGTGGGACACTATAAAAGCAGTGTTAAGGGGAAAGTTCATAGCAATACAGGCATACCTCAAGAAACAAGAATAAAGTCAAATAAATAGCCTAACTCTACACCTAAAGCAACTAGAAAAGGAAGAAATGGAGAACCCCAGAGTTAGTAGAAGGAAAGAAATCTTAAAAATTAGGGCAGAAATAAATGCAAAAGAAACAAAGGAGACCATAGCAAAAATCAACAAAGCCAAAAGCTGGTTCTTTGAAAGGATGAATAAAATTGACAAACCCTTAGCCAGACTCATCAAGAAGCAAAGAGAGAAAAAGCAAATCAATAAAATTAGAAATGAAAATGGAGAGATCACAACAGACAACACAGAAATACAAAGGATCATAAGAAACTACTATCAGCAATTATATGCCAATAAAATGGACAACGTGGAAAAAATAAACAAATTCTTAGAAAAGTACAACTTTCCAAAATTGAACCAGGAAGAAGTAGAAAATCTTAACAGACCCTTCACAAGCACTGAAATGGAAACTGTAATCAGAAATCTTCCAGCAAACAAAAGCCCGGGTCCAGACAGCTTCACAGCTGAATTCTACCAAAATTTCGAGAAGAGCTAACACCTATCTTACTGAAACTCTTCCAGAAAATTGCAGAGGAAGGTAAACTTCCAAACTCATTCTATGAGGCCACCATCACCCTAATACCAAAACCTGACAAAGATACCACAAGGAAAGAAAACTACAGGCCGATATCACTGATGAACATAGATGCAAAAAACCTTAACAAAATTCTACCAATCAGAATCCAGCAACACATTAAAAAGATCAAACACCATGACCAAGTGGGCTTTATCCCAGGGATGCAAGGATTCTTCAATATCCACAAATCAATCAATGTAATTCACCACATTAACAAATTGAAAAATAAAAGCCATAATGATTATCTCAATAGATGCAGAGAAAGCCTTTGACAAAATTCAACATCCATTTATGATAATAAAAAAAAAAACTCTCCAGAAAGCAGGAATAGAAGGAACATACCTCAACATAATAAATCTATATATGACAAACCCACAGCAAACATTATCCTCAATGGTGAAAGATGTGTATAACGGACTTTTGGACTCTGTGGGAGACAGAGAGGGTGGGATGATTTGGGAGAATGGCATTGAAACATGTATAATATCATGTAAGAAATGGATCACCAGTCCAGGTTTGATGCATGATACAGGATGCTTGAGGCTGGTGCACTGGGATGACCCAGAGGGATGGTACAGGGAGGGAGGTGGGAGGGGGTTCAGGATGGAGAACACGTGTACATCTGTGGCGGATTCATGTTGATGTATGGCAAAACCAATACAATATTGTAAAGTAATTAGCCTCCAATTAAATTAAATAAATTTATAATAAAAAAATAAAAAGCAGAGACATTACTTTGCCAACAAAGGTTCATCTAGTCAAAGCTATGGTTTCTCCAGTAGTCATGTATGGATGTGAGAGTTGGACTATAAAGAAAGCTGAGCACTGAAGAATTGATGCTTTTTTTAATTTTTTTTTTTTAGTTTTTCATTTTTTAAATTTGAAAATCTTTAATTCTTACATGCGTTCCCAAAGATGAACCCCCCTCCCACCTCCCTCCCCATAACATCTCTCTGGGTCATCCCCATGCACCAGCCCCAAGCATGCTGTATCCTGCGTCAGACATAGATTGGCGATTCAATTCTTACATGATAGTATACATGTTAGAATGCCATTCTCCCAAATCATCCCACCCTCTCCCTCTCCCTCTGAGTCCAAAAGTCCGTTATACACATCTGTGTCTTTTTTCCTGTCTTGCATACAGGGTCGTCATTGCCATCTTCCTAAATTCCATATATATGTGTTAGTATACTGTATTGGTGTTTTTCTTTCTGGCTTACTTCACTCTGTATAATCGGCTCCAGTTTCATCCATCTCATCAGAACTGATTCAAATGAATTCTTTTTAACGGCTGAGTAATACTCCATTGTGTATATGTACAACAGCTTTCTTATCCATTCATCTGCTGATGGACATCTAGGTTGTTTCCATGTCCTGGCTATTATAAACAGTGCTGTGATGAACATTGGGGTACATGTGTCTCTTTCCATTCTGGTTTCCTTGGTGTGTATGCCCAGCAGTGGGATTGCTGGGTCATAAGGTAGTTCTATTTGCAAATTTTTAAGGAATCTCCACACTGTTCTCCATAGTGGCTGTACTAGTTTGCATTCCCACCAACAGTGTAGGAGGGTTCCCTTTTCTCCACACCCTCCAGCATTTATTGCTTGCAGATTTTTGGATCGCAGCCATTCTGACTGGTGTGAAGTGGTACCTCATTGTGGTTTTGATTTGCATTTCTCTGATAATGAGTGATGTTGAGCATCTTTTCATGTGTTTGTTAGCCATTCATATGTCTTCTTTGGAGAAATGTCTATTTAGTTCTTTGGCCCATTTTTTGATTGGGTCGTTTATTTTTCTGGAATTGAGCTGCATAAGTTGCTTGTATATTTTTGAGATTAGTTGTTTGTCAGTTGCTTCATTTGCTATTATTTTCTCCCATTCAGAAGGCTGTCTTTTCACCTTGCTTATAGTTTCCTTTGTTTTGCAGAAGCTTTTAATTTTAATTAGATCCCATTTGTTTATTTTTGCTTTTATTTCCAGTATTCTGGGAGGTGGATCATAGAGGATCCTGCTGTGATTTATGTCTGAGAGTGTTTTGCCTATGTTCTCCTCTAGGAGTTTTATAGTTTCTGGTCTTACATTTAGATCTTTAATCCATTTTGAGTTTATTTTTGTGTGCGGTGTTAGAAAGTGATCTAGTTTCATTCTTTTACAAGTGGTTGACCAGTTTTCCCAGCACCACTTGTTAAAGAGATTGTCTTTACTCCATTGTATATTCTTGCCTCCTTTGTCAAAGATAAGGTGTCCATATGTGTGTGGATTTATCTCTGGGCTTTCTATTTTGTTCCATTGATCTATATTTCTGTCTTTGTGCCAGTACCATACTGTCTTGATGACTGTGGCTTTGTGGTAGAGCCTGAAGTCAGGCAGGTTGATTCCTCCAGTTCTATTTTTCTTTCTCAAGATAGCTTTGGCTATTCGAGGTTTTTTTGTATTTCCATACAAATCTTGAAATTATTTGTTCTAGCTCTGTGAAAAATACCGTTGGTAGCCTGATAGGGATTGCATTGAATCTGTAGATTGCTTTGGGTAGTATACTCATTTTCACTATATTGATTCTTCTGATCCATGAACATGGTATATTTCTCCATCTATTAGTGTCCTCTTTGATTTGTTTCACCCAGAATTTTTTAGTTTTCTATATATAGATCTTTAGTTTCTTTAGGTAGATATATTCCTAGGTATTTTATTCTCTTTGTTGCAATGGTGAATGGAATTGTTTCCTTAATTTCTCTCTTTTCTCATTAACAGTGTATAAGAATGTAAGGGATTTCTGTGTGTTGATTTTACATCCTGCAACTTTACTATATTCATTGATTAGTTCTAGTAATTTTCTGGTGGAATCTTAGGGGTTTCTATGTAGAGGATCATGTCATCTGCAAACTGAGAGTTTTACTTCTTCTTTTCCAATTTGGATTCCTTTCATTTCTTTTTCTGCTGTGATTGCTATGGCCAAAACTTCCAAAACTATGTTGAATAGTAGTGGTATAAGTGGGCACCCTGTCTCTGCTTTTTAATATGCTGTCTAGGTTTGTCACAGCTTTCCTTCCAAGGAGCAACTGTCTTTTAATTTCATGGCTGCGCTCACCATCTGCAGTGATTTTAGAGCCCAAGAAAATAAAGTCTATCACTGTTTCCATTGTTTCCCCTTTCTCCAATAACTTCATTTGCAAAGGTACACTACATGGAAGATAACTTTAAACTTTGTATAATAAAAATAACTTTATCCCACCCACATACTCAGTGTGTCTACTTTTCCTGGTATGGGGTTATAGATTGTACATTATGTTCTCCTGGGATTTTGATAGTATTTTCCACTGTCTTGAGCCTTCATTCATGTGCCTCTTGGACTGGTCCTTTACTGTTTTCCTAGTTGACTTTTATACCTTTTTGTCATCTAAGGAGATCTACTTTTGTTTTATGTTACTCAGTTCTACTCATGGTTTTAAAAATATTAACTAGCAACTTAATTTTGAACAGTTGTTTCTTATTCTCTGAATGTTCATTTAGATCGCATCCAGGTCCTACTTAATAGACACAATATTCTTCTCTTATCAAGTAGAGAATAAGACAAATTACAGGAGTTTCTCTTTAAGTTTCCTGTGTTTCCTGGATTGTCCATTTAGTCTTTTTTTATTGTTTCATTTAGGCTCTATCTTTCCAGTTAAAGACTCTTCTCAAATATGTTTGAATCTCTGCCCTAACATTTATATCAGAGACTGCTGCATCACTGAACATTTCACCATCCTTTATTAGTTTCTTAAATCCTCCCTATATTTCTGTAAATAGTCCCTTCTTATAATTCTTTTTAATGATCTCAATGGCTATGTTATCTGTAATGCCACATTAGCCAATAAAAAAATGCAAACCTTCCCTCTTTCATAATTTCCAGACCCAGTAGGCTAAAAATATATATTGATTAAATCAGTTAAGTCACAAGACAAATTTCCTTTGACAAAGTTATTTCATCTGTAAATCTAAAACCCATAGTGCATATGTGCAGCTTTTTCTTGAAAGAGGGGCCACAGCTTCCATTAGGGTCTCAAAAGGATTTATAATTTAAATATACTTAGAAATGATTCTCTTTAACATTGAATTTATCTTCCAGAAATATTAGATCTGACATTGTGGTAACTGATACATGGTGGCAAAAATACAGTATGTAATTTAAGTATCACAACTCTTTTCTAAGAGATGCTGATTTTATTTTAGAGATTAAAAACAAGGCTTTGACTTGAACATTTTCTTATAAGTGTTATGCTAAAAAATAAATTTTAAGTAACATTTCTTGCCTAATAAGAATCACTAAGTTAAATTTAATTGAACCAAAGTTTCAGTAAAATTTTATTGTTTTAATGTTTCCAAAGTAGTACTATGCATGTTGCCAGGAATTTTACTCTTTGTTTATGAACTTCATCTCCTTTTCCAAAGGTTTATATGTCTTCATATATGCAGAAATTTTAATGCAAAAGAAAGCTTTTATGTTTACATTATGGGTTTTCCAGACATTGCTTCACCTTTTTCAATTATTTTTAACTATAAAAAAAAGATTTCAGCAATTATACTTGAATGTTTATAAATCATTGGCAGGATGTAACAAATCCAAAGAAAAATATTGAAGGGCTAAGTTAATGCCCAGGATAATTAGAATAGTGTCTCACTATACAAAACAGCATGAAACAAAATTCAGAACTAATGGACTAAGTCTCATGAGCATATTGTTTTTAATAATTGAACAGGAAACAGATATTCAAGATTTTTCAAAGTGACATTAGTAAAAGCTATTGAAAAGGCAATATTTCCTTTTGTAGAACTGACTTAATTTTCTTCCTGTCTTGCTGTGCCTAATATCTTCCATAATTGTTGAAGGCAGGCAATTTATATTGAGTGATAGGGCAACTTAAATATTAGAATAAAGGTTGATTTCTTCCCCCTACACTTACAAAGCCAAGAACAAAATAGAGAATTAGATGTCTCTGGATATGTGGCAAGTAATCAGTATATAATACACCACATCATTTATTATCTTAATTACACATTAAGGTATTTTACAATGTTAGCTGATAGATCTTTTCTTTTCAGTCTGCATTCATGTAGCAGCTATGTTGCAGTGTGTTTCTTATGCCTTCCGAGATTATCTGAAGACCCAACCCTAGCAGTTCTTATTCCCTAAAGTCAGTATAGCTGCTCTCTCTGACCCTCCCTGGAAACACAGCTTTTGTTATTTCTGTCACTCATCTGTTAACTCTGGCACATAGCTATCCTGTGGGAAAACCATCGCCTGTGATGGTGAAGATGTGACCTGACAAAAATATTAAAGGAGAATGTCTACCCAACTGCATGTTTCATTATAGAATCAACTCCACCACTGAATAGCTATGTGACTTGGGCAAGTCCCTGGATTTCTTTGAACTTCAACTTACTAGTTTGTCAGAGAGAAGGGTCTTACCTGAACTTCTTACCTTAGGATCTGTGAAGGTTAAATGAGGCAGCATTTAATATGGTCAAGTGCTATGTTATTTTAAGGCATTCTTCTCTAATGTACAGGTAATAACTGCTAACATATATTAAACACACGCTATGTTCCACACTAGATCTTTTAAAGTCATTGTCTTATTTCAGCATTAGAAACCCCTATAGAGTGAGGACTATTATTACATCTATTTTACAGATGAAGGGTCTGAAGGATAAATAAGTTAAGCAATTTATTCATGATCACACCAATAGGAGGCAATAGAAACAGGCTATGAACCCAGGCAGGCTGGCTCCTGAGGCCATCATGTTCTGTTGAATTCTGCTACATTACCTTCTGTAAAGCCAAGATTTTTTTTCACTCCTTTTGAGGAGACACCGTGTTTTAGATGAGCAATTCCACTATCACACCACTGGAAAATCATACCGTCCATACCCATCTTAAAAATCATGCATCTGAAATTGCCTGATGCAACCCAGATAACGATAACACCCCATGGAATTCATACCTTCTCCAACCCCTCCTGCCTAATAATAACTATTATGCTAACTGCACATCACTCCCAGTAGATAAATGTCTTCTTATCTTTTGACAAGGAGCTGTCGGTATAATTTCCTCATTGAACTTGTCAACCAGGAGCTGAGATTTTGCCACCACAGCATCCTTGGGACAGCATGCTTCTTCCCTTCACGCTCAGGCCTAAAACCAGTCATGTTACAGGTCTCCATTCTTCCTTCTTCTGTCTCCCCAGGAATTAAATTAAGACTGTCATGTTAAGGCAAATTGAAAAAGGAACTCTTATGCTTAACTATCATTCTCATTGATAGCAGAAATTCTTCTGCAGAGGATTTTTGAAAAACAAACTTTACGAACTTATCCATATGAACATTTAAAATCAAACACAGGGCTTCACTGGTGGTTCAGTGGATAAGAATCCACCTGCCAATGCAGGGGACATGGGTTCAATCCCTGGTCTAGGAAGATTCCATATGTTATGGGGCAACTAAGCCTGTGCCCCACAACAGGAGAAGCCATCCCAATGATAATCCTACACACTGCAATGAAGAGTAGCCCCTACTCACCACAACTAGAGAAAGCCCACTAGCAACAACAAAGATCCGTGCATGCTTGATTCCTCAGTTGGGTCTGACTCTCTGCAACCCTGTGGACTGTAGCCCACCAGGCTCCTCTGTCCATGGGATTCTCCCAGCAAGAATACTAGAGTGAGTTGCCATTTTCTACTCCAGGGGATTCTTCCTGACCCAGGGATCCAACCCACATATTTCATGTCTCCTGTACTACAGGCAGATTCTTTACCAGTTGAGCTATCAGGGAAGCCCAACAAAGACAAAGAGCAACCAAAAAATAAAATAATTTTAAAAATCAAGCATGAGACAGATATACAAGAAGTCATGTTCAAAATGGATTTAATCCTTTACTGGATGTGTGTTACCTCTTTATCTGCCTCATACATGTTTTAAGTTTAAGACTGTCAATATTTGAGACTTCCAAAAGCACAAGACATCTCCATGGTAAATTTCTGAGCAAAGTAACTTGGGATAAGATGTCTTAGCAGATTGGTAACTTTGTAGAACATATTTTGAACAATTAACCTCAAATGGGTATGATAACAGTTAATATCTGACTGAGTGATCACTATCAGGCATATACATTATCTCATGTAAACCTTAAAGTTATACCTAAGTAGACACTGCTGTTAGGTCTATACATCAAGAAGAATGAGGCTTAGAGATGTTGAATAATGTCCCCTAGTAGAGACAGCATATAAGCCCAGTCCTGAGTTCACCCACAGGCAGTTTAACCCCTATGCTTCCCGAAGCAAGGCCACATTACACAAACATGGTTAAGTTACCAAGTCAGTTCTCCTAACCGGCATTCTAACAGTAATTTCTTTCCTGTGTGAAGGCCATTCCAAAGCCAGGGCACACCCATATTTGTGATGGATCTCTCAGCCCTCCATCAGAGTACAGGAAAAAAAAATTCAAATTGCTAGGGCTCATTCAAAATATGTGAAGTCGCAAATTCTATGTTGAATAATTAGTAAGATAGAATGAAAGGCGATTCGACCTTAACATGTTTCTCCTTCTCAAGTTTTCACTTTCGATGTAATTATCTCTTTTCAGGGAAAAATGATTTTTGAAGAATGCTCGGATTGCATGCATGTGAAAAGTCAGCCTCAGTCATCCTCTACTGTCACTGTTAAGGGCGATATTGTCAGGTTTCCTTAACAACTAGGAACAGCAAGCACCCTCTACCAGGAGTCAGGTCTGCTTCTGTTCTCTCTCTGCTGTACTGACCTGCTTCTCAGTGAACTCAGGGAGCACCTCTCTGAGGAGAGCTGTTCAAATCTGCAAAGTGGAAAGAGCCTCACACAGGCCATTTTGAAAAGAAGAGATTTAAAGATCAAGTACAAATAAATCTGCACAGTTTGGTGGAAAAATAAGTTGCTAGAAGCTTACAAATATAAAAAAGTCCCATCTTAAAATCAGCAGCTCAGAGCTGTAATTGCATTCTTATCATCTCCATACCCATGCACATGGTCTCTGTCAAGAAATTAACTGAGCTGCTTTTAAGAGACATGAAGTCTTGCCTACTTCAGTGCAATCGAATTTTAAGTCTTTTTCGCATGCTATTGTTAAGCTGCTTTTCCAATTTTCTGTAATTTTCTCTTTGCTTTTACTGAAAGTATAAGAACTTGCTTCAGTTGAAAATAAGCTACATAAAAGTAGGGACTTTTGTTGCTTTCTATTTACTGATGTATCTATAGCAATTAGAGAGGCATCTGCCACATGGTAACTCAAAAATATTGCTGAACTAACTGAGCAAAATGTGATATAATTTCATACTAATTTCTAAAGAAAATTCCAGTACATGTGTATCATACTGCACTACAGATACAGTGCTGGGTGAGTTATATACACAGTTTCATGTAAGTATTACACAGTATTAAGAAGAAAGTAACTTTCAGGAAGAAAAACATAAAGATTACTTCTTTTTCTTTACTTCCATGTTTATAACTTCAAAAGTCACTTTTTATGAGCTGAAATTAGTAATTAAAGTAACTGCCATTTATGGAATATTCCAAAGTAGATGATTTTACAAATCTTTACAGTCAACACATCGAGAAGGCATTATTCTTATTTTAAAGATGAGGAAATCAAGACACAATGAAGAGCTTAGAGACAATGACCAATAAATCCCCGTCATCCATTCTGCCATCACCCTAGCACTTTCGGCCTCACTCAGTCCCCCAGGTCACCCCTTCCATCTGCCATCATGACCTTTCCACTTGTCTCTCTTCAAGGCAGCGTGAGACCTGGGAACACAAAGAACTCGCTGAATTTGTTTTTGAAAACAAATGGTTGTATCCAGTATGTGAGAACCCTCAAACAATTAAGATTCTGATCCATGAAAGAGTATTCAGGGACTTCTCCGGTGGTCCAGTGGACAAGAATCCGCCTGCCAGTGCAGAGGACACAGGTTCCATCCCTGGTCCAGGAAGATCTCACATGCCTCAGAGCAACTCAGTCCTGGTGCTACAACGATTGACGCCCATGCAACCTAGAGCCCACGCTCTGGAACAAGAGAAGCGACCGCAATGAGAAGGCCAAGCACCGCAAGAAAGGGGACCCCTGCTCACAGCAACCAGAGAAGGCCTGAGTGCAACAACTAAGACCCAGCACAAGCAAAAATAAGTAAATGAACAAAATTTTTCTGAAAGAGTATTTGGGCGCTTCCCTTGTGGCTCAGCTGGTAAACAATCTGCCCACAATGTGGGAGACCGGGGTTTGATTCCTGGGTTGGGAAGATCCCCTGGAGAAGGGAAAGGCTATCCACCCCAGTATTCTGGCCTGGAGAATTCCATGGACTCTATGTATGGTCCATGGGGTCACAAAGAGTCGGACACAACTGAGCAGCTTTCATTTTCACTTTCTTTCAAGAGAGTATTCAGGACTTCCTCAAATATAGGGCAGCTTACAAAGTAAAAGGGCTCTGGGATCAAACACATTTCAAAGATGATGAAACAACTCCATTTCTGAGCAGGACCTCTTAGCACCATTGTTTAATGTGTTACATAAGTCCTGTTGGGGTTTCCCTGGTGGCTCAGTGGTAAAGAATCCACCTGCCAATGTGGGAGGCTTGGGTTCATTCCCTGCAGGAAGAAATGGCAACCCACTCCAGTATTCTTGCCTGGGAAATCCCATGGACAGAGGAGCCTGGTGGGCTTCAGTCCATGGGATCACCAAGAGTCAGACATGACTTAGCGACACAACAATAATTCCTGTAAAAACTTAACCAGCTTTTCTCCAAATGTATTTTACTAGAGATACTCCTTTTAGAGTAGGCATCATTTAGGTTAGTATATGATACATACCAGTGTCTAGCTACATATTTGTAGTAAATTTTTTTAATCCAAAAATGCTCTTCCCCCATAAGAGATATCAACCAAACACTGAGTGATTAAATGGAAGGGGGTCTTCTCACTTCTCTGGTATTTTGATAACTGGAGTCTAAACATCACTGCATAAGTCTTAAACGTCTCATGTGAAAATAAAGTTTTTAAAAAATAAAACAATGAAAAATAAGCTCTTGAGTTTAACACCAGAGGAAACAATTCATTAGAATCTTAATATAGTATCTGTAAAAACTAGCTCTCTGAAAACACTTGCAATGCTAATAAATTTCCTTCTTAAAACTTGAGTTAAATATATAAAGGTAATATGTTCCTGCTGAGAAATAATTTCCTAATGAGTGACTAAGTCATAGAATCTATTTAGCAGAGTTATTACAGTTGTTACTAATAAAATTGGCCTCTCCTTTAAATGTGGAAAAACTGCAATAGTTCCAATACCCATTATACATTATCCCTAAATTACATTTTGAAACTTGGCAGAATTATGCCAAGATGTAATCAGAAGGAATCATGAGGTGAGCAATTTTCAGAAGCTTAATTTAATTCAACATCTTTTTAACTGTATCTTCCAAAATAATACTTACAAAGAGCAATTGGTTTGATTGAAGGGGGAAACCTTACTGCTTCATTGATCACCATCTTCCATACTTGTTTGGATGGTATGGCACAGGATACGCTTTGTAGCAATCTAATCATGAAGACAATAGCACCACAGATATTTCTTTAATAGAAATAGATATATCTAGCAGAAGCAGTATAAAAAGTCAAAGGGCTTTCTTTCTAGAACTCATGGTCACAGGATACATATGTGTGTCTCTGTTTTTCAAGGCAATTAGTGCATCGGCTGGTCAGAGAGATTACGGGCTATTGAGTAAAAGAACAAAGGATTGACTATCCGAAAGTTTGTCCCTTACAATCTCTATGACATGAGGCAAGATGCCTAGCTGATATTCCTTCTTTACATCTAAAACAAGAATTCTGAGCTATCTTTACAGAATTACCGAGAGAATTAAATGGTATACGTAGATATCACCCACACAACACCCTATATACCATATACCAGTATTTTATTCCAGGGTATCTTTACAAGAATGTCTGTAGAGCAAATAGCCTTGAAAAAATAGAGCATTTCCTTCTGGGATGGAGGGCAAATTTGTCTCCCAATGCACATAATAAGAACATAGCCTCGCTTCGGGGCAAAGGATGGATGGATTTTTCAGGGGGCACAGACAGACCACACAGCGTCCCCCAGGTCAGCTCTGTGTCATCACCACCACCGCCTGGAAGTGGAGGGCAGGGGGATCCCAGGCACAGGTGTTGCTCAGACCACATGCTGCACCCTGAGTGGTGACATCCTTTCTCTCTCCCTCGACAGCCTTGCGTATGCACTCTGCACATATGAAACGGTGGCAGGCTACTGGTTTCCTGTAAAAAGGGTTGCATTTCAGCCCCTTCAGTTCTTGACAGCCAGCACAAACACAGGCACTTAACACAGAAAGGTCTTATTCCACACTGGTTTAAATTGTCCTTTAAAAAATATATATATTGGCACGTAACAAGTGAAGATATCAGTGACCTCACTTTATGTGTAAACTGTATATTGTCAGGGAAGCATCTGTGAAATAAACGCTACCACTGTGTATTTGCCTAATAAGCATTGCCCAGCATCTCTTAACTCCTCCTTAGGATTTTCCTTCACCCAATCAACAGTGTGGGTAGAAAACTTGGGAGAGAAAATCCAGGCATTTGACTTAACCAGGAATCTGGGTTGCTTCATGTGGCTTGTAAAGCCAGAAAACTGGGGAATTAAAACCCTGACAGCACTGACTCCACCGACTAATCAAGCAAACTACGCAGACCCGCCTTCAGTGGGCCATTCTCATGAAGGAAATAGCGTCTTGGGTAGCTTTTTCTTTAAAGAGAATCTGGACAAAATTATTATTTGGAAAAATATATAAATAGTAGATGAAATATTTTACATGGGCCCTTCTTTCAGGAATTTATGTAATTATGAATGAAACCCTCTATTTCATCATACTACACTAACCAATATTATCACTACTGTTTTAAAATAAAGCTAAAGGAAAAATAGTCCTTCAAATAATTCTCATTTAAATTATCCTTCAAATAATTCTTTGTTTCCTAGTTTGTTTGTTTTTTTTTTCTTTCTTTTTCTGTTTGCATGCTTGCTAAGTAGCTTCAGTCACGTCTGACTCTTTACAACCCCATGGAATGTAGCCCACCAGGCTCCTCTGTCCATGAGGATTCTCCAGACAAGAATACTGGAGTGGGATGCCATTTCCTCCTCCAGGGGATCTTCCCAACCCAGAGATCAAACCCTTGCCTCTAACGTCTCCTGTGTTGGCAGGCAGGTTCTTACCACAGCAAACAGCAGAATCCCCCTCTTAATTTTCAATCTGTCTCACAGTCTGGAGTAGAGATTCACATTAGAGCATACTAATTCTTTCATTAAAGTGGAGGTGATAATGGTCCACTGATCAGAATAACCATCATTAAAATGTCTACAAATAACAAATGCTGGAGAGGGTGTGAAGAAATGGGAACCCTCCTACACTGTTGGTGGGGATGTAAATTGGTGCAGCACTGTGGAAAAAGTATGAGGTTCCCCAGAAAACTAAAAACAGACCTACCATATGATCCAGCAATCTTACTCCTGGGTATATATCCAGACAAAAGTAATTCAGAAAGATACATGCACCCCCATGTTCATTGCAGCACTGTTTACAATAGCCAAGACAGGGAAACCACCTATATGGCTGCCATCAACAGATGAAAGGAGGAGGAAGACGTGCTACCGCGCCACAGAAAAGAATGGAATAGCACCATTGGCAGCAACATGGGTGAAATTAGATTATCATACAAAGTGAAGTACGTCAGAAACAAAGAAACATATGATATCACTTATGTGGAATCTAAAATATGACACAGACGAAACTATCCACAAAAGAGAAAAAGAGTCACAGACACAGAGAATAGACTGGATTGCCAAGGGGGAGGGAGGTGGGAGAGGGGTGAATCGGGAGTTTGGGTTTAGCGGATGCCATCTATTATATATATATATATATATATATATATATATATATATATATATATATAAAATGGGTAAACAAGGTCCTACTGTATAACACAGGGAACTAGATTCAATATCCTGTGATAAGCCATAATGGAAAAGAATATATCCGTATGCCACAGTCATTCTGCTGTACAACAGTAATTAACATATCACTGTAAATCAACCAAACTTCAACAACAAAAATGCATAAGCGATGCTGCTCTTTCATGCCTTTGGCATGAAACAGAATGGGACTGGGCTGCACTGGACCCAGGTACAAAAGGAGCAGTAAGCACATCCTGCAGTCCATCACAGTCTACCTAAAAAATAAAGCTGCCTCTTTAAACCTCAGTTCTCACCGACTGCCCTTTCCCCGAAGTGTTAGAAAAACTGTAAGATCCAAAGATAACTTGGAAGATAATGTATTTGAATTTTTCTCCAAATTAAACTTGAGGGAGCTCACCAGTGAAACTTAATTTCTTAAGAATAAGTCACAAGTTCAGCATCAACGTGACCCTTCCTTCATTTGGATCTCTAGACTGTGTGCCTTCATATGGGTGTGTGTGCTCGTTACAGAATCTTTGTAACAATCATTTAACGCTGAACTTGCCTTTCTGAAGGACCTTTCATTAGTCTTATCTGAAACAAAGGAAGATACATTGGAGAGAACTAGCAAACTCTTTATTGAAAAGGAGCTGCTTTGAAGAGCAGCAAAATCAGTTTGACTCATCAGCAGTCTTTCTCTCCACATGCTTATTCTAAAAAGTCACAGTACACTCATTTGTTGTTGTTGTTGTTGTTGTTGTTGTTACCTGGGGTGGTTTTCTTTTTTGCAAGTAACTGACTTGGAAATGGATAATATTTCAGCCAATCAAAATGAGAGGGGATTTCCAGAAATGAATTTCTGATTTTTGTATGAATAAGTTAAAAGATGCTGAGAAAAGGCCCCTTTTCTTTCCAGTTGTCACATCTGCCTGCGATGCTAAGCACAACTACAGCATCTTGAGATCATGAATTAGTAAAATTCACAGACAAAGGATGTCAAAGCAGAGATGGGGAGACGTCTGGGTTCTTGGCTATTAAATCAACCAAACTGCCTGACCAATGAAGTTTTCATAACATATATTTCTTTTTGTTTATGCCAGTTTGAGTTTTCCAGCTGAAAATATCACTAACAATATGCGATCCAGGGCCTCCCTGATGTCTGATTATACTCAGCCATCCTACAAATTTTCAGTGTTATAGAGAAGACTGAGATGGAAGTTGATTAGAAAATAGTAAAGCCTTACTTCAATTCTAAGGTTCTCTTAAGCTATAATTTTATGCATATCATATCACTGTTTTTAATGAGTAGAGTTAACTTTATAAAAGAAAAGAGGAAACTATCTTATTGAGTATATATCACATCAATCCTAACTATTCATTGGAAGGACTGATGCTGAAGCTCCAACACTGTGGCCATCTGATGCAAAGAATCAATTCATTGGAAAAGGCCCTGGTGCTGGGAAAGACTGAAGGCAGGAGGAGAAGGGAGCTACAGGGGATGATATGGCTGGATGGCATCACCAACTCAATGGACATGAGTTTGAGCAGGTTCAAGGAAATGGTAGAGGACAAGGAAGCCTGGCATGCTGCAGTCCACAGGGTCACAAAGAGTCAGACACAACTGAGCAACTGAACAACAACAATATAAGGTGGCAGGCACCCGATTCAGTGCTTTTCATTCTGCACTGGAACATCAGAGTGGGCCAACAGACGAGACAGTGAGTGTTGCCATTTGCTTTCCATCCTGCAGCTGTGGAACTACAAAAGCATTCCTGGTCTTCTCAATTGGATTGTGAGGAGAAAATATAACCTGCCTATGATGGCCATTTCTGTATTTACTGCCATGTCTGGAGAGTCAGTGAGAGCACTGTCTGAAGATGGGTGAGCTGAGCTCGTCTCTGCCTCCTGCCAGGTCTTCCCACTCCTCAGCCTACACCATGGCCACAGAAATGGGCAAGAAAAGCTCAAAGCAACAAATAAAACTGTGGTGGAGAGTTACAGAGTGGGAAAAAACAATAATTAGCCCAAATAAAAAATGGTCTGCAGTGCTGACTTATATTAATATTACAACCAGCCTGTAGGGAAAAATTGTCTAAATATTAGTAAGTTGGATGAGGATTTCTCTGAAGTATATTTTCCACATAGCATGTGATGTGGTAACTCCTCCATGAAGCTATAAAAAATGAAAAATGCTAATTAATCTGTACTTCAAAATCATGAATAGAAAAGACTTGAGCATTAAAATTACATTTAGAACTTGCATTCATTTTGAGTTTAAAAAAAATGACAACACATTGTAAATGCTTTATTTAAAGAAAAATGAGATAGATACCCTGTAGAGCGTTTTGCTCCGCATTGTGATGCTTGTCAGTGAGTGCTAGGATATCGTGCATTTTGGCACTTAATTATACTTTGTCCTCTTTTATCATCCAAATGTCCAGTTTGTGTATGTCTTGTTTTGCTAAAAATTATAAACTATTTGATAATAGTCAATTACAAACATGATTTTAAAAAAACACAACTTGGACTTAGCACAAGAAAAACAACTCTGCAATGCATAAGGACTCTATTAAATGTTTTCTTACAGTTATGTTTAAAGTTAACGCTAACCTATAATAGTATCCCAGGCAATGAGAGGGCTTCCCTGATAGCTCAGAACTTCCAGATGTTCAAGCTGGATCTAGAAAAGGCAGAGGAACCAGAAATCAAATTGCCAACAGCCGTGGGATCATCAAAATAGCAAGAGTTCCAGAAAAACTATGCCAAAGCCTTTGACTGTGTGGATCACAACAAACTGTGGAATATTCTTAAAGAGATGTGAATATCAGATCACCTGACCTGCCTCCTGAGAAATCTGTATGCAGGTCAAGAAGCAACAGTTAGATATGGAATAACAGACTGGTTCCAAATCGGGAAAGTTCATCAAGGCTGTATTTTGTCACCCTGCTGATTTAACTTATATGCAGAGTACATCATGCAAAATGCCAGGATGGATGAAGCACAAGCTGGAATCAAGATTGCTGGAAGAATCTCATATCAATAATCTCATATATGCAGGTAACACCTTTATGGCAGAAAGCAAAGAAGAACTAAAGAGCCTCTTGATGAAAGTGAAAGAGAAGAGTGAAAAAGTTGGCTTAAAACCCAACATTCAGAAAACTAAGATCATGGCATCCAGTCCCTTCACTTCATGGCAAATAGATGGGGAAACAATGGAAACAGTGACAGACTTTATTTTGGGGGGCTTCAAAGTCACTGCAGATGATGACTGCAGCCATGAAACTAAAAGACGCTTGCTCCTAGGAAGAAAAGCTATGACCACCCTAGAGAGCGTATTAAAAAGCAGAGACATTACTTTGCCAGCAAAGGTCCATCTAGTCAAAGCTATCATTTTTCTAGTAGTCATGTATGGATATGAGAGTTGGACTATAAAAAAGCTGAGTGCCGAAGAATTGATGCTTTTGAACTGTGGTGTTGGAGGAGACTCTTGAGAGTCCCTTGGACAGCAAGGAGATCCAACCAGTCCATCCTAAAGGAAATCAGTCCTGAATGTTCATTGGAAGGACTGATGCTGAAGCTGAAACTCCAATACTTTGGCCATCTGATATGAAGAACCGACTCACTGGAAAAGACCCTGATGCTGGGAAAGACTGAAGGCGGGAAGAGAAGGGGACAACAGAGGATGAGATGGTTGGATGGCATCACCGACTCAATGGACATGAGTTTAAGTAAGCTCCAGGAGTTGCTGATGGACAGGGAAGTCTGGCGTGCTGCAGTTCATGGGGCCAAAGAGTTGGACACGACTGAGCAACTGAACTGACTGAGGCAATGAGACAACATAGTTGGCTAAAAACAAGAGTCAATTACTCTATTTCTACTTTTAAGGAACCTCCATATTGTTCTCTACAGTGGCTGTACCAATTTACATTCCCATCAACAGTGTGGGAGGGTTTGCTTTTCTCCAGATCCTTTCCAGCATTTATAGTTCATGGATTTTTATATGATGGCCATTCTGAATAAAAATAGAGCTACCATATGATTCTGCAATCCCACTCCTGGGCATATACCCGGGGAAAATCATGACCCAAAAGAATACCCCAACATTCATAGCAGCATTATTTATAATAGCCAAGATATGGAAGCAACCTAAAAGTCTATCAACAGATGAATGGATAAAGATGTGATATATATATACAGTGGAATGCTACCCAGTCATTTAAAAGAATGAAATAATGCTTTTGCAGCAACATGGATGAACCTACAGATTGTCTTTTGAAGGAAGTCAGACAGAATGATAAATATTACATGGTATCACTTGTATGTGGAATCTTTAAAAAAATGATACAAACGAACGTATTTACAAAACAGACTCATAGACTTAGAGAATAAATTTACGGTTGAGGGGGAAGAGATAATTAGGAAGTTTCTAACTGACATGTACACATTGCTATATTTAAAATGGATAACCAACAAGAACCTGCTGTATAGCACAGGGAACTCTGTTCAATATTATGTAACAACTTAAATGGGAAAAGAATTTGAAAAAGAATAGATACATGTATATGTATAACTGAATCACTTTGATATAGACCTGAAACTAACACAACCGTGTTAATCACCTATATGCTAATATAAAAAGTGAATTACTGATGCTTGTTCACATTTTCATTGGCAGTGAGTTTCTTTTTTAAAAAACATGAATGTCTGAGGCTAATGGACAGAAACAAGCATTATCAATAAATCAACCAGCAGTGGAGTATTAGCTGAGTATCTACTACATTTTCTGCATTGAATGGATACTCAATATCCCCTTAATTGATTGATTATGTTGTTTGTTTCTGCCAACTGTCATCAGCTATTGATTTTTTTCATTTCCTTTATTTTTTCTGATAAGGAAATGATGACATTTCATTGCTTAAATTTAGAACCAGCATAAAGTAAGATAAAGTGCTGATGTTAAATGTAAGCTGCAGGTTTGAGAACTGTCAAAAACAGTATGAATAAATTGCCACTGGAGAATTCACCTTTCAGTTGTGCGGCAGAGCTAATTGATGGAGAAAATATTCTGGTAGACTTCCTCCTACTTGTGTAGCATATCACGTTTGGTATGATAGGCTCAAAGTTCAACTGTATTTGAATATTTGTACTTCAAAAATTAAGTTCCTAAATTCAGTTCAATAGATAAAATAAGAGCCATTAAATGTGTAGTCACTGACATTTAAATGAGGGCATAGTGGCAGAATCTTTTCTTTTTCATGATTTCATGATTAGGGCAAGCTACTGAACTGATCACTGTAAAGTACAGTTTGAAATTCACGAATTAGCATATTTACATGTTAAAGGCTAGGGAGCCAGAGCTCATAGCACCTACCACAGACAGAAGAGTCTGTGATGTCTTAGAAACACCTAGACCACTGTGCTAACAACTTGATACACAGGCCAAAGGAATACTGATTAAAGCAGCAGGAGAGGAGGAGGAAGAGAAAGTTAGTACTTGTTAATAAGTTTTGTGGAGGTGAGTGTGGAAGTGGGCAGCCTTGGTGCTGGTATCACGCCCCCTGGTGGCACCTTCCTGTCTACAGTTTGGATAAAGGGCAGTTAGGCAGGTGTCAGCTGACAAAAGGCACCAGAACAGTCTTTAAAGGTACTCTGAGTAACTTTAAAGTACCTTCTTCTTCCTGAATTCAGCACGAAACAAGTAAATAACTTTGATCTGGCCTCAAACTGTAACCCTGAAAACTCTTAGTGGGAGGAAATTTGTCCTCCATGTGAAAACTTTAAGCTTGTAGGAAAAAAGTTCACGCAATAATTGTAAATAAGTTCATAGTGTATAATTTTTTGCTTTCTTAAAAAACTAAAATTTTTCTAGTATAAAGTTACTAGATGTAAGACCATATAGATTTTTTATTATTACAGCTTCATTTTTTAAAAAATCAACATTTTACAAGTTTGCCCATGGGCTCAAGTTTAATTTGTAAAATGCACTTCAAATTAAGTCCTTATTTAAAGGGATATACATATTTCAAAAGTGTTAAGCCGCTAAAGCTCTGTTTCTATTTTGAATCGATATTAAATACAGTTTAAGAAACTCAAAAAGTTAGCTATTTAACAACCCAAAGCAAATGAGTTGTTTGGTCTTATAAATTTGGGGAAACTTATGATATGAAATCTAATGCTGTGTACTTTTTATGAAAACCTGCCATCCAGTGGACATTTTATGCTAAGGCAGTGTCTTACTTAGTGCTCTTATGGACAAGATGCTTCAACAACTGTTTTTAAACCTGTCTTTAACAGTTATATTCTAAATGTCTAGTTTAGAATAAACCTAATAGCTAGTTACCTAGAACCCATTAACCCTATAGCTAGTTAAATACAAAATGGTAGGAAAAAAAAAAACAACCTCTAAGGCTTAAAATTTGAACATAAAATAATTCTGTGATCATAAATGTTTATATATGTTATCAATACAATTTGACAACTAGTTCAATGTTAACAATCCTACTGTAATCAAAATGCTTAAGTAAAACCTATAGCCCTATGTGTCAGTTTCCTTATTGGTAAAAACAGGTATTATCAATAGTACGTACCTCACTGCTGGTATAAGGAAAAGAGAGTCAATATAAGTTAAGCTCTTAGAACTGTAATTAGCACAGAATTGCTCAATTGTCACTAGTTCCATTAGGTCAATGATTTTCACAGGCCCTCATCAGGCCTAATCAGGATTTCCTGAGAAACTCTCAAGTTAAAGCAATTTCCTTCCTTCAAGATCCCCCACAACCTCTAGTGGTTCAAGCTGCCATCTCCCTTCCTTCCTTCTCCTAGACTCATATACTGAATCAATCCACCCAAAGCTCTTTACTGATTAAAAGAATGATTTTAAAAAGTTGAGTTGATCCATGTGTATCATTGCAAACAACTTGCTCAGAACCCCAACCTAAATAATAAATAAGCCAATTGTCCTAACTCACAGAAGCATTAAAATAAAAGATGAGACACTCTGTAAACACTGCAAGGAGGGTACAGCAGTTTCCTATTGCCACTGCAACACATTTGGTGGCTTCAAACAACCTAAACTTGATCGGGAGACCAGAAGTCTGCAATGGGTCTCACGGGGCTAAAACCAAGGTGTCTGCTGGGCTGTGTTTCTTTTTAAGGCTCTGGGAGAGAACTGGTCTTCTTGCCTTTTGCAGCTTCTAGAGCTGGTCTGCGTTCCCTGACTTTACGGTTCTTTCCCCCATCTTCCGAGGTACCAACTGCATCCCTCTGACCTCTGCTTCTGTCCTCATCTCTTCTGATTCTCCTGCCTCCCTCTTTCAATTCTCACATCTACAAAATCTTTTGCTGAGTAAGGTAACAGGTTTGCAAGGTCCAGAGATGAGACATGGGCATCTGTAAAGAACCATTATTCCCCCCTCCCACCGAGGTAGATTATTTCAATGGGACAACAGGAAGAGCAAGAGGCAATCTGGACTCCTGGGAAACAAATCAACACAAATTTCATGACGTGTTGTGTACTTACATCATCAATAGTGAAAATCACATGCAAAAGTAGCTGCTGTATACGAAGATGGATAACCAACCACACACTGTTTGTGTGTATAGCACAAGGAACTCTGCTCAGTGTTATGTGGCAAGCCTGGATGGGAGGGGAGTTTCGGGGGGAATGGATGCATGTGTATGTATGGCTGAATCCCTTTGCTGTTCACCTGAAGCTATCACAACATTGTTCATCAGCTGTACCCCAACATAAAATACGCGTGTGTGCTAAGCCACTTCAGTCGTGTCCAACTCTTTGCAACCCCATGGAATGTAGCCTGCCAGGCTCTTCTGTCCATGGGATTCTCCAGGCAAAAACACTGGAGTAGACTGCCACATCCTTCTCCACCAATACAAAAATAAGTTTAAAAAAAAGAATATATGTATTTATATATACACACATATATAACTGAATCACTTCGCCGTACACCTGAAACTAACACATTATAAATCAACTATATTTCAATTAAAAAACTTTTTAAAACTAGCTAGAGGGAAATTAATAGACCATTCATCACTCAACACACTTTAATAAAGAATTTACTTAGGGACTTTTCTGGTTGTCCAATGGTTAAGACCACAATTCTACTGCAGGGGGCATGTGTTTTAACCCTGGTTGGGGAGTTAAGATCACTCATGCCCCAAAGTGCAACCAAGAAAAGTTTATTTCAAAACATTTTGTAAACCAATGTGGTACAGAGAACCCATTCCATCACTCTCTAGCTGTGTGACTCGGAAGGTTTAGATATGGCCTCTCTGAACTTTTTCTCAACTGCGAAAAGGGGTTAATTACAATTAGAATGTGTACCTGACTGCCTGACACAGTAAACATAATAAACGTTGGTAATAACTGAATTCAAAATGATTTAAAGTTCATTCTTTCAACACTACCGATAGAACTTGCTATATATTCCAGGGAGCCATGTGAGTCCATACGAAAATCATCATCTGTATCAGGCTCTCACTGTGCATTTGGGTTGGTTTTTGTGCCTTTAATTTCAGGGCAGTGCCACAGGATAAAATGAACTCCGAGTAATTCCTAATAGTAACAGTAAGACTATTAAGAGCTAATAAGTAGTGAGTGCTCAGAGTTACAGCAAACACTACTCAAAATGTTTTACCGATTTCATCTATTTTAATCCCCACAAAGATTAGTATATAATTTGTAATTTGTCATCATCTTGGCAGGACCCTTCTCAGGCTAAGACTTCTGACTCACTGGCATGTTACACAAAACTGAATTGTTAATCAAAGGGAAAAAACAGTCACACGGGATGTAATACAATTTCAGGAAGTGTCTGAAATCATCGTCTAAAATGAGCAGCTGAGAGAGTGTTTGTTACATAGATCCCCTTGCCTGCATTATCCACTTTCCAGCAAAATTTATTTTTTCAACTGTTTACAGTGCTTACAGGCAAAGGCCCCAAAGGCAGGAAAACCACCTGAGTTTCAGCCTCCAAACCAAGAGTTCGTGTGTAGAGCAGGGTTTTGTCATCTTCCTCTCTTACTCTGCCCTAGGCTTTCTGTCAGAGGTTGCTTCTAGTTAATACATACAACCTCTTTTGGCTTCCAGATTAGTCATCCTACCTAAATACTGCTTCCAATGAACTGAGTTAAAACAGGGACCAGAAATAGATATTCTGCTGTCTGACAAGGAAAGAAGAGATAGGGAAAAGCCCTACAACATAAATGCCATCACTGGGCATGAACACAGTGTCTATTACATCTTGCAGCATGGACTGGAAATTCAGACCTTACTGCACATCCATGAACAAATCAAAATGAGGGGGAAAAAAAGAAAACATGTACTTTCTCTTTAGGGAGTACTTCAACCAAAGTAAACTAGGAAAGTATTGATCCGCGGGGTTTTCTGAAGACCAGTAATTGTGATCATTCTTAACCTGGGAATTACAAATAACCCAGCTAAGGACACAGAAAATGCCCCTAGGATCTACCAACTTTCTTTTTCATTAATCTGATTTTTAGAAAAGGTTTGAAGCATGACGGCAAGAACTACCAACTAACTGGAATTAAAATGAACTCTCATAATTCTAAACAAAAATGAGTTATCAAAAAGAACTTTGAGCACCTGCTGCTGCTGTTAAGTCACTTCTGTCAATAATGTCCAACTTTGTGCGACCCCATAGACAGCAGCCCACCAGGCTCCCCTCTCCCTGGGATTCTCCAGGCAAGAATCCTGGAGTGGGTTGCCACTGCCTTCTCCGAGCACCTCCTAGAGTTTAAAAAAAAAAAAAAAGGCATGAAAAGCAAGTAGAGAATATCTCCTTCTTCCTCGATATCTTATGCTTTATGTCAATTACAAAAGAAAGTTATCAGGAAGAGCTGTCCAAGCGTGCAGGCAAAATGATAATATACTTGGATGTGACTTGAATGTCGCTGAAAGGCCAGTGTGAATATAACTGAGCCCTAAAAGCACAGTAGCTGTGATACCTGAAACTATTACCACAAGGCTGGTTCTTTGAAAGGCTTCTGGAAACGTGCATATTTACTGGGTTCAAACTAACATTTTTAAATGTGTATATTCATCTGTTTTAACCACTACTGCCACTTGGCAAAGAGCATTCTCTAAGAAATAAGAAAACAGAATAGATATGATTCGACAGGGAGGAGTAAGGATCCCCACACTGGCTTGTAGGGCTTTGAATATTGAATCCAAGAGATCCATTGAAATATTTTGTTCATTCGGTCATTTTAATTCTTTAGCACAGCATTTAAAACATAGATTATTATTGTTCAGTTGCTAAGTCTTGTCCAACTCTTAAAAGACCCCGTGGACTGTAGCATGTCAGGCTCCATGGGGTTCTCTAAGCAAGAATACCAGAATGTGTTGCCATTTCCTTCTTCAAGAGATCTTCCCAAAGCTAGGATTGAACCCGTGTCTCTGGTATTGGCACACAGATTCTTTACCACTGAGTCACCAGGGGAGCCCTTCAAACATACGCGCGTGCGTGCTCAGTAGCTTCAGTCGTGTCTGACTCTTTGCAACCCGATGGACTGTAGCCCGCCAGGCTCCTCTGTCCATGGGATTCTCCAGGCAAGAATACTAGGTTGCCATGCCTTCCTCCAGAGGATCTCCGCCCCCCCCCCCAAACATACATAAGACTCAGTAAATATTTATGGAAAGGAACAATGATTATGGGTTGGGAAGATCCCCTGGAGAAGGGAGAGGCTACCCACACTTCAGTATTCTGGCCTGGAAAATTCCATGGACTGTATAGTCCATGGGGTCACAAAGAGTCGGACACAGCTGAGTGACTTTCAAAAATAAATAGTGACTATGACAATGGTGAGAATGGTGAACACTTGGCTACTAAGTACCAGGTGTTATTTGAAGTGCTTTACACGTTTTAAATTCCTTTAATATTTCCAACTACCCTAGAAGGTAAATGCCGAGGTACAGAGAAGTTCAGAAACTTGCCTGAGGTCACGCAACAAGAAGGCTTACGAGCCAGAATTCAAAAGGAGGTGTTTGGGCTCCAAAGCAAGTCAGGAAGGGAGAAGGAAGAGAAAGGACTGAGAGAAGGATCACAAAAGGAAAAAAGGACTGGAAAAAAGAGAGAAAGTAGACGCTTTGCCAATTCTGCTTACCTCTGGTTTTCTCCAAAGGTTAGCATGTGAGGCAGTGGTTCCTTACTAGGAAACACAGTCCCCCAGACAGGTACGTGGCGTTCAGGGGATAAAGGAAAATACATGGAAAATACATAGGCAGACACCTCACAAATCAGAGTTTAAAAGTTCAGCAACTGAAGGGTGCTCAACTCTGTCTGAGGGCTGGTCTGCCTCAGCACGGCCTCCCCTGCCCACCGGGTGGGACAGGAACCAAGGAGATAGGTGTGATCAGTCGCTCAGTCCTGACTCTCTCATAACTCCATGGACTGGACTATAGCTCTGTCCGTGGGATTTCCCAGGCAAGAAGAGTGGAGTGGGTTGCCATTTCCTCCTCTACAGGATCTTCTGGACCCAGGGATCGAATCCAAATCTCCTGCACTGACAGGTGGATTCTTTACCACTGAGCCCCCTGGGAAGCCCCGAGGACATCCGAGGCACCTACACGGTTCCTTAGGCAACGGAAGTATCTTCCCATGCCACTGACAATCTGGTTAACCAGAACACTCATCAAGGAGGCAAGATATTTAGCCCTGTTTTGGTGAGCAACATTTTATGTCTTCTATCACAATAGAAGGTGGTTGAACAATTTGAGTTTTACTTCATTTTATGCCAATTCTTTTCAAAGACCGTTCGATATTTATTGCAGTCTAAAATCATCCTCCATTCTGATTTTTGCTTTATGTATCTTTGCTTCTTTGTTGTTCAGTGTCTAATGGCTTATGATATGTCTTCTTTGTGAACTGTACCTTTTATCATTGAAAATATTCATCTTTGTTTCATTAAAAAACAAATTGTTAAAAATAAATAAAAATCATCCTCTAGGAATGACTTCACATCAGTAGTGCTATCCTGTGCCCACCCATAATTTAGCATATTTACAGCATCAAATATTGGGAAACAATTTGCATAGGTACCGTAGAAAACAGACTTCCAAGCTCTGAAACGACACTGCAGGAGCAACCTAACCTTCCAAATCTCTCTCCCTTTCACTGGTTTCTATTTGAAATCCCTTCAGCAGGAAAAAGCCTTTTGTTCCTACATAAAATACAAAGTATAAATCCTTCTAAAAGAGGCAAACCATGGGCTAAAATGATACTAGAAGTGTGAAGCCACTCAGTCCTGTCTGACTCTTTTGTGATCCCATGGACTATAATCTGCCAGGTTCCCCTGTCCATGGGATTTTCCAGGCAAGAATACTGGAGTGGGTTGCCATTTCCTTCTCCAAAATGATACTAAATTGTAACCAATTAGTATCATCTTCTTTGGGGGTTCACATACTTTGAGGGTGAAATACAGCCCTGGGGGTTGCAGAAGGGAATAGGGCAGAGAGGAAAAGAGGAAAAGAGGACACAACAGTATAAAATTGATAGTACGTAAATGTCACCTACCGTCCAATTTTTCCTACGTGTGTGTTAGTTCCTCAGTCGTGTCTGACTCTTTGCAACCCCCATGAACTGTACCCTGCCAGGTTCCTCTGTCCATGTAATTCTCCAGGCAAGAATACTGGAGTGAGCTGCCATTCCCTTCTCCAGGGGATGTTCCTGAACCAGGGATCGAACCCAGGTCTCTTGCACTGCAGAAAGACTCTTTACCAAAGTAAATTTCTCCTAAAGTAGACTTAAATGCTGATATATATTGGTTTGATATGATTTCAAATCCACTTGTTTTGGACTTCTCTTTTTTAATCTAAGACTGAGGTTGTTTGGTTCTGAGTGAAGTCATATATATTTTGGAAGCTGTAGCCGGATGTCAGGGCTGACCCCTGTGGTCAAGTGCTCAGCAGTTCATTTACTGAGAAGCCTTGATGGACAAGAAGGGGTAGGGGGCAGCTCTGGGAAACATTAAGGTTTGACCAGCACCCTAAGAGTGTTCTGTCTGCCTTGCTGATCTCAATAGCTCTCCGAAGACCTTGTGGCATTAGCTCCTGCCTGGGCAAGGTGACGCCTTGTCAGGTAGCAGTGAAAGCCATGCAGTGGCCCAAAGAGATCATCTTGCCTGCCAACACTGGTATCTTTGTTCCCTAGCAACGCGCTCTAGTAACAAAGGACTTTTACTTTGCACTGACAGCTGAACATCAGCTTACCAAAGGTATATCTAAACTAAATTTGTACTTTATTCCTTTCATCTTCCCTTTGCCTGAAACAATAGTGTGATTAATCTATTACTGGTTGGAGTATGTCACTTCTTTATTGGCTTAATTAAAAGATATGATCCTGTAAGCTATTGGCTTGTGGAATTAGTTTAATTCCCATAGTTACCCTATGTTATGGCAACCTATGGCAAAGACAACTTACAGCAAAGATGATCTCAATCTCTGAATACTATTTGCCACACCAGAACAAACAAACAAACACCATCTCCCATTCAGATTTAAAATACATGTAAAGTAGCATATGTGGCTAAAATCTTGATTATTTAATAAGATCAAGAACACCTAGATTTGAAACACTGTTTTGTTATCAACCAGGTCTGTGAACTAGGACAGGTTCCTCAGTTCAGTTCAGTCGCTTCTGACTTTTTGCAACCACATGGACTGCAGCACAGCAGGATTCCCTGTCCATCACCAACTCCCGGAGCTTACTCAAACTCGTGTCCATCGAGTCAGTGATGCCATCGAATCACCTCATCTGCTGTCATGAGGTACAGGTTCCTCACCATGTTTCAATTCCCTCATCTGAAAAGTAGATTAATAATAGCAGCATTTCATAGGGTTGCCAACATTATTGAGTGCAAGGCCTTGCTTCAATGCCACAGAAGCAGAGCCTAGAATCAAGGTCACCACCAAAGCTGATTAAGCCCCTTTATAACCATTGCCAAAAGCCCCCTGATCATCACCGGCAGGCTTCCTGACTCCAAATTAGGCAAAAGTCCAACCCGGTAGTCACCCTACAGTGCTCTAACCAATCATTTAACGCCAACTTTTCAGCAGGAATCTCCTTTGTCTTGAGGCTATAAAAATCGGCTATTATCCACAAAAACTGTCACTCTCCGTGGTCTGTCAGGAGGTCGGCCCACCGTGCTTAGAGTGCCCTCATTATCTCTGTTCTTTGTTCTGAATAATCCCTTCTGAAATACTCTCTGTCTAGAAATTCTTTTCCAATCTGCACTCAGACTGCCTCAGTGGAGATTAAAATACATAAATATGTAAAGCATCTTAGAAAAGTGTCTGACATACAGTAACTACTTGATAAATGTTAACTATTACTATTGCTTAACACAATATAATAATTATAGATAATATAATAATTGAAGGTTATTATAGTTATTTTGTTTAAGCATGACTGATCAATAAAAGGAAGCGCTTCTATGTGCCCCATTGTTTATAGCAGCACTATTTACAACAGCCAGGACATGGAAGCAACCTAGATGTCCATCAACAGAGGAACACATAAAGAAAAGGTGGTATATATATACCCAATGAAATATTAGTCATCCATATAAAAGAATGAAATACTGCCCTTTGCAGGAACATGGACAGACCTAGAGATTGTCACACTAAGTCAGAAAGACAAATATCATATGGTATCACATCTGAAAAAAATGACACAAATTTATTTGCAAAACAAACAGACTCACAGATATAGAAAACAAACTTATGGTTACCAAAGGAGATGGGAATAAGGGATAATTTAGGAGTTTGAGATTAAGATCTCTACACTACTATATATAACATAAATTAAAAAAAAAAAAAAACAAGGACCTAATGTACAGCACAGGGTACTCTACCCAATATCTTATAATAACCTATAATGGAAAACAATGAGAAAAAGAATATTTTATATATATAAACTGAATCACTATGACGTAGATGTAAAACACTGTAGACATCAATAGAAAACCATAAACGTCAATAGAAAAGTTAATAATAAGGAAGCACTTCTCATAGATAACATTTCTCTAGGGAATTATTTCACGCTTACTTCCCTGATGGCTTAGAGGTTAAAGCGTATGCCTGCAATGCGGGAGACCTGGGTTCAATCCCTGGGTTGGGAAGATCCCCTGGAGAAGGAAACAGCAACCCACTCCAGGACTCTTGCCTAGAGAATCCCATGGATGGAGGAGCCTGGTGGGCTACAGTCCATGGGATCGCAAAGAGTCGGACACAACTGAGTGACTTCACTTTCACTTTCAAATCAAACGGTACCAGTAGCAATAGGCTTCCCTGGTGGCTCAGTGGTAAAGAATCTATAAGGCAAGCAGGAAACACAGGTTCAATCCCTGGGTTGGGAAGATTCCCTGGAGGAAGGTATGGCAACCCATTCCAGTATTCTTGCCTGGAAAATTCCACGGAAAGAAGGAGCCTGGCAGGCTATAGTCCACGGGGTCGCAGAGTTGGACATAACTTAAAGCCTGAGCAGCCGTGCACCAGTAAGAATAGGCACAACATATAAAATTTCCTTTAAGTATTTGTTCTACTAACTGCCAAGGTTATATCAAGTCTACTAGAGGCTGTTCACTGATCAAAAAGATGTTAATCTAATCACAGTGGCTTGGAAGCTAGAAAGTAATGACTATGTCACTAGGCTTTCTTAAAGTTATTTAATAGGATTTACAAATATTGACACATAAGTCATTGAAGAACAGGACTTCTGTCTTTTTTAGGTAAGGTTATTTATAATGTCCTTCCATAAACCGGTGAATGTAAATGATAGTTCTACAATTCAATTTTGCCCTCCTTGCATCATTCATTCTGACATTATTGAATGCTAAAAGAAAATATGAAAATGAATGGCTTATAGAATGAATTCAGACTCACTGAATTTAGAGCTGAAAGGGATCTTGGGAATCATACACCCTTCCATCAGGAGAAGCCACATGTCTTGGGTAATCTGCTACATCTCCAAGAAGAGAAAATAGTTCTTCCTATACGTGTCTTCTAATACATCCAACTCTAACACATCCAAGTGTCTGAGAGATTTCTTACCATGTATACTTCCAGGAGCTCTGGAGACAAATGCTCCCTACCTGGTGTTCTGTCTAGAGTAAACAGAAAGTCAGAACACAATACCTGAAGCCATGCTCTGTTGCAACTCGGTGTTACCTCTTTACAAAGTCCTCTTTTGACCCCACAAATACCACTGTCAACTACAAACTGGCACTTGCCAAGGAAGGGCATTTGCCCTGAACCCTTTGCTAGTGCTGCTCTGACCTTCAACATGCTCTAAAAGGAGCTCAGGTGCAAGAGTGACACACTCCGTGCTCCAGGGAAACTGGCAGAATAGGTCTTTAGGTGGTTAGTCATTTTCAGAAACTGATTTCGTGATCCCAATCTTTGCATTCCAATCTTTGCACTGAATCCCTTCGTGATGACAACAGCTCCTCGTGACTAGCAGAAAGCCTCTTGCAAAATAAGCACTTGATTGCATTGAACTTTGCCTTCACCAAAATCTTATATCTTGATCTTCCCCGACGACCTCTTTGGAGCAGTTCCTCAGAATTATCTGAGGTGCGGTCTCCTGGGTTGCAGTCCTTATTTTGCCCCAAATAAAACTTAACTCACAGCTCTTACACTGTGCATCTTTTTTAGTCGAGACTACCATCACAATGCTTCCCTGGTGGCTCAGATGGTAAAGAATCTTCTGCAATGCAGGAGACTTGGGTTTAATCCCTGGGTCAGGAAGATCCCCTGAAGAAGGGAATGGCAACCCACTCCAGTATTCTTGCCTGAAGAATCCCATGGACAGAGGAGTCTGGTGGGTTATAGTGCATGGGATGCAAAGAGTGGGACATGATTGAGCAACTAACAATTTCACTTTCACCATCACAATACCACATTATCTTTTACCCATTCAGTTTGCTTTATTTTCCTATAAGGCACATTTATGATATAAAATTATTACCATTATCAGAGATTAGTTGGCTGGTTTGTTCATTAATGTTCCCTCGCCCTCACCAGGATGGAGTGATTCATTCATTCATTAATGTTCTCCTCACCTCAGGAGAGTACAGGCTGCATTTCTCTTGTTCACGTCACTTCCCTGGTACCTGGGACAATATCTTGCATATTTCAGATGCTCAGGAACACGGATCCACCTGGGTCCACATCCTAAGAGGGAATGCACAGTTTGGACCTCAGTGTTCAGCCCTGAAAGTCTATATGTAGAATCGAAGAAAAAGTTTAAGTCCACAAGTTACAAGAATGATATGGGCAGGGAACTTTCTATGGCTGGCTTTTTGCCAAGTGAAGGGAAACCATGGAACAGATTCCAAGGAAAGATAAGAACCAAGACACCAAGGCAGAGAAAGTTACTCATGACATGTTTCATATGTAAGGGACGCAACATTTTATCCTGCTTCAGTTATCAGCAGGAACTCTTTAACAAAGAGACATTAACAAAAGCAAGCAGTGTATCAACACAATACCACTTGGAAGAAACCTAAAGGAAAAGTAACTCAAGCTGGAGTGCTTAGATTCCAGCTTACACAACCTCTTGACAAAACAGCATATTATAGAGAAATGGCAAAACAAAGCACACAGTTTCAGGCTTCCAAAAGTGGCAAACTGAGGAGAGATAAATACATGGGAGCAACTAATGAAGGAAAGTTTGTTTGCAGATTCCTCTGAAAGGTCTCTGGGCTGATAAGAGGGTCCCCAGTAAAAAGAGAGCAGGTACCCTGCAGAAGAAGTTGGCTTAAAGCTCAACATTCAGAAAACTAAAATCATGGCATCTGGTCCCATCACTTCATGGCAAACAGATGGGGAAACAATGGAAACAGTGGCAGACTTTATTTTGGGGGGCTTCAAAATTACTGCAGATGGTGACTGCAGCCATGAAATTAAAAGACACTTACTCCTTGGAAGGAAAGTTATGACCAACCTAGACAGCATATTCAAAAGCAGAGACATTACTTTACCAACAAAGGTCCATCTAGTCGAGACTATGGTTTTTCCTGTGGTCATGTATGGATGTGAGAGTTGGACTGTGAAGAAAGCTGAGCGCCAAAGAATTGATGCTTTTGAACTGTGGTGTTGGAGAAGACTCTTGAGAGTCCCTTGGACTGCAAGGAGATCCAGCCAGTCCATCCTAAAGGAGATCAGTCCTGGGTGTTCATTGGAAGGACTGATGTTGAAGCTGAAACTTCAATACTTTGGCCACCTGATGCGAAGAGCTGACTCATTGGGAAACAGCCTGATCCTGGGAAAGATAGAAGGTGGGAGGAGAAGGGGACGGCAGAGGATGGGAGAGTTGGATGGCATCACCGACTGAATGGACATGAGTTTGAGTGAACTCCCAGAGTTGGTGATGGACAGGGAGGCCTGGCATGCTGCAGTCCATGGGGTTGAAAGAGTTGGACATGACTGAATGACTGAGCAACTGAACTGAACTGATCCTGCAGAAAAGGGGGAGCTTTTCCTGGGTTTGCTGCTTCTTAATTGCTTTCAGTTCAAAATAGTTTTATGTCAAAGAGGAATAGTTTGGCCTGTCATGAAGCAAGCAGAGCAAGCTTGATCTTGGTAACACTACTGTATAGCAGAAGGAATTACATTCAATATCCTGTGATAAACCATAATGCAAAAGAATATTAAAAGAATGTGTATGCGTGTATATATACATATATAAGAATCACTTGGCTTATAGTAAAAATTAACACAACATTGTAAATAAACTATACTTCAATAAACAAAATCTCCTTAAAAAAAATTCTAGTTGCACAGCCCTAAAATTTATCCTTTACTTTAAATTCTGTTCCTGTCATTTGCAACTGAAAGTCTCAAGAGTGGAATTTACAGTAAGAACAACTGCAGACCTCAACCCTGGTTGGTGTTCTTACTGTGATATTTTGGAGGATGTAGCTTTCAGATTTCTCTTGTCTTCAGGTTTTTTTAATTACAAGGGCACAAAATCAAAAGAAGGGGCATTTATTAGTCACCATACTGACTTATTTATTATTGAGGTGATGTCTAGAAAAATCAATTTATTGCAAATGTTTCCCACAGGTTTGCAGATTTTAGGCAATTAACAAAAGCTGCTGTAAGTCACACAAAGAGAACATTCACTGAGTAGCCAATAACTCATTTTGAAAAATTAGGTCCTCATTGTGTTGAACTTTGTGAGAAGTTTAAAACTGCAGAGCAGCCTCTGTGCTATTTTCAATAATGACCCATTGACATGGAAGATGACAACATATACCATCTAGAGGCTGTCAGGGAAATTTGGAGTATGTGTGTGAGATCCGTTTGGAATTAAACACAAGGAAATGGATATTAGAAAATAACAGTATATCTTGCAGGAAATGAACAAGCTAAAAAAACTCACCACACCTGAATGGGCCCTGGTGCTGTTTCGGTACCAGAATTGGGCACCCTCACACCATTACATGGAAAGCTTTGCTAGCCCACACCAGCAGTCAGTACCAGAACTGGGCACCCTCACTCCATTACATAGAAAGCTTTGCTAGCTCCAACACCAAGCCTCAGGCAACCAGATTTCTCCAGCAACCAGGACTCCCATTTGCCTCTTATTGGAAATAACCAACCCAATCTGCTTCGGAAAACTTGACAATGCAGTACAGTATCCCCAGGCCCTGCCTTAAAGGGCAATATGCCCACTTGCATATATCAGGGCTCAGATTTAGAAAGATGCCTTTTTCTCACAAGATCCTGCTCTTCTGACCTGACCACCCCTAACCTTTGCCCTGATCCAGGTCCCTGGCTGCCCTGAACTGCCTGGCACAGGCCCACGCAGCACAGATCCTTCAGCAGGCACTGCTAGCCAGGTCCCAACCACTTGCACGACCTCAAGGAGGATGGGTGAAAACCCCCTCAAATGCCCCCAAAGCAGAAGCTGCAAATGGGCTATAGTCAGTCTTCACTTCCTCTCCACATCCGGCTTCCCTGACGGTCATGCCCAGGACTGCCCATGGAGGACCTTGAGCAGCCAGGGTCCTCCAGGATTGTGGAGCTAAGTGCATGCTTCCAAACAACTGCAGAGCATCTAAGATGGAGGACACACACCCCGACAAAAGTCACTCGGACATGACAACAGGCAAATTGGCTACCTGTTCCAGGTCTGTGGCCACCCTGAGCCACTTGGCATGCGCACATGCAGTAAGGGAATCCCTTTGGCTCATTTTAGGCAGCTGGGGCCCTCCAGGCCTGTGGAAAGAGCATCAAGCCCCCAAATTCACATACCCTCCAGAGTAAGGGAGCGCACACCCAGAAAAATCACTCTAAAACGGCAGAGGCAAATTGCCAACAATCTCCCCTTCTGTCTCCCAAGTCTTTTCCTATGAACCCCTTTTCTCACGGTCTTTGCTTTGCCTTCTAAAAGGTCCCCCAGCCCTGGCTGCGCGCGCATCATCAGGACTTACCTGGTTAACGGTCCTCGGGCAGTGGGGTCCTCCAGGCCTGTGGAGCTGGGTCTGGGCTCCAAACTCCAGCAAAGCCTCCATGGTGAAGGGCCCCAGCACCCCCAAAATCATTCTGAGACTGCAGCTGCAAACCACCATCGATCGACAGCTTTTCTGTAAACTTTGTGTGGGATCAGTGCGCCAGCTTCTCCCGGAACCAGAGATCCCAGGAGTCTCTTACCTGGCAAACTTTGGTGAGCCTGTGGGGCCCAGAGCTGAAAAGGTAGTGGAGGAGCCTTGTATTTTGCCAGGAGGATAAATAGTCTCCATTGAGTAAGTGAAAATTAATCAAAGGCATGGGATACAAACTGATGACCGTTAGTCTCATTTGAACCTCCTGCCGAGTCTGGCCCTGGGCTTCTCCAGCAACCAGTGTTCTGCTCCCAGCTCCCAGCAGCCACTGGGGCACCCGGCCAGGTGTTCTCCATCAAGACGGTGCAGCCCCCACCTGCCCTGCCTTAAGGATGATTATGCTCACCAGGGTTTGGAAATTCAGCAGAAACCTCGTTACCCTCAATCCGCTTGCTCCCGTGAGTAGGCCTTGGCAGCAGTAGCCCCCAGGTCTGTGGAACAACAGCTCGGCCCCAACCACAGGCATAGCTACCAGGTGGAGGGCACTCAGGGCGCAAAAATCACTCTGACGCGGCAGTGGGAGACTGGCCACCGTCAGTCCTCATTTGGACTTAGTTCTGGTCGGATGCCAGGCTCCTCCAGTACTTACTCACGGTCGTTTCTTATTGGGGAATATTCGTCCGCCAGGACAGTCAAGTAAACCTTGCGTTTCAGTCTTTAGTGGGGATAGTCCCCGCTGGATAGTTCAAGCCTGTGATTAAGCGTAACCCTGTGAACCCCCTAATGCTCTCTACTGTGACCAGGCTTCTGTTTATTTATGCTGAATTCCAGGCCCGGGTTCCCCACTGCTGCACAGCAGGCCCATGCGCATTTCGCATCCCTTCAGCGGTCCTGGGGCCCGCCCACCTCTAGGCCCCCAACACGGAAGAGCCGCCATGCTGGAGGGCACCCACCTTCTAAAATAGCTCTTTAGGCAGCAGGTGCAAATTGGCGACCCCTGCCTTTTCCAACAGAGAGAGTTCCTGACTATCTCTTATTGGAGAATATACTGGCCAGGCGGCTAGGCCCCGCCCTGGCCAAGCAGTTTAGTGATCTTTCCTTTTGCCTTCAGGAGGAATATCCTTTATAAGGGAGGTTAGACCTTGCGGCGGCGAAGGCAATGGCATCCTACTCCAGTACTCTTGCCTGGAAAATCCCATGGACGGTGGAGCCTGGGAGGCTGCAGTCCATGGGGTCGCGAAGAGTCGGACACAACTGAGCGAGCGACTTCACTTTCACTTTTCACTTTCATGCATTGGAGAAGGAAATGGCAACCCACTCCAGTGTTCTTACCTGCAGAATCCCAGGGACGGGGGAGCCTGGTGGGGTGCCATCTATGGGGTCGTAGAGAGTCGGACAGGACTGAAGCGACTCAGCAGCAACAGCAGCAGCAGCAGCAGACCTTGCTGATAAAGGAGATCAGTCCTGGGTGTTCATTGGAAGGACCTATTTTTCATATGTTGTATGCATGCATGCTCAGTTGTGTCTGACTTTTTGTGACTGCATGATCTCAAGCCTGCCAGGTTTATCTGTCCATGGGATTATCTCAGCAAGAATACTGGAGTAGGTTGCCATTTCCTCCTCCAGAGGATCTTCCTGACCCAAGGGTCCAAACCTCATCTCCTGTGTGGCTCTAGGTGAGTGAGCATACCATCATGATTATCTGGGTCGTGAAGATCTTTTTTGTACAGTTCTTCTGTGTATTCTTGCCACCTCTTCTTAATATCTTATGTTTCTGTTAGGTCCACACCATTTCTGTCCTTTATTGAGCCCATCTTTGCATGAAATTTTCCCTTGGTACCTCTAATTTTCTTGAAAAGATCTCTAGTCTTTCCCATTCTATTGTTTTCCTCTATTTCTTTGCATTGATCACTGAGGAAGGCTTTCTTATCTCTCCTTGCTATTCTTTGGAACTCTGCATTCAAATGGGTCTATCTTTGCTTTTCTCCTTTGCTTTTCGCTTCCCTTCTTTGCACAGCTATTTGTAAGACCTCCTCAGACAGCCATTTTGCTTTTTTGCATTTCTTTTTCTTAGGGATGGTCTTGATCCCTGTCTCCTGTACAATGTCACGAACCTCCATCCATAGTTCATCAGGCACTCTATCACATCTAATCCCTTAAATCTATTTGTCACTTCCACTGTATAGTCATAAGGGATTTGATTTAGGTCATGCCTGAATGGTCTAGTGGTTTTCTCCACTTTCTTCAATTTAAGTCTGCATTTGGCAATAAGGAGTTCATGATCTGAGCCACAGTCAGCTCCCGGTCTTGTTTTTGCTGACTGTATAGAGCTTCTCCATCTTTGGCTGCAAAGAATATAGTCAGTCTCATTTCGGTGTTGACCATCTGGTGATGTCCATGTGTAGAGTCTTCTCTTGTGTTGTAGGAAGAGGGTGTTTGCTATGACCAGTGGGTTCTTTTGGCAGAACTCTATTAGCCTTTGCCCTGCTTCATTCCGTGCTCCAAGGCCAAATTTGCCTGTTACCCCAGGTGTTTCTTGACTTTCTACTTTTGCATCCCAGTCCCCTATAATGAAAAGGACATCTTTTGGGGTTGTTAGTTCTAAAAGGTCTTGTAGGTCTTCATAGACCTGTTCAACTTCAGATTCTTCAGCATTACTGGTCGAGGCATAGACTTGGATTACCATGATATTGAGTGATTTGCCTTGGAAACGAACAGAGATCATTCTGTCGTTTTTGAGATTGCATCCAAATACGGCATTGCGGACTGTTTTGTTGGCTATGATGGCTACTCCATTTCTTCTAAGGGATTCCTGCCCATGGTAGTAGATATAATGGTCATCTGAGTTAAATTCACCCATTCCAGTCCATCTTAGTTTGCTGATTCCTAGAATGTCGGTATTTACTCTTGTCATCTCCTGTTTGACCACTTCCAATTTGCCTTAATTCATGGACCTAACGTTCCAAGATTCCTATGAAATACTGCTCTTTACAGCTTAGAACCTTGCTTCTATCACCAGTCACATCCACAACTGGGTTTTGTTTTTGCTTTGGCTCCATCCCTTCATTCTTTCTGGAGTTTTTTCTCCACTGATCTCCAGTAGCATATTGGGCACCTACTGACCTGGGGAGTTCATCTTTCAGTGTCCTATCTTTTGCCTTTTCATACTGTTCATGGGGTTCTCAAGAAAAGACTACTGAAGTGGTTTTCCATTCCCTTCTCCAGCAGACCACATTCTGTAAGACCTCTCCACCATGACCTGTCTGTCTTGGGTGGCCCCACATGGTATGGCTTAGTTTAGACATGGCTGTGGTCTATGTGATCAGATTGGCTAGTTTTCTGTGATTGTGGTTTCAGTCTGTCTGCCCTCTGATGCCCTCTCTAAATGCCTACCGTCTTACTTGCATTTCTCTTACCTTGGACGTGGGGTATCTCTTGGGTGGCTTAGGGCTTTAAATTAGGCAGATGCTTTGTTCCCCAATACCCTGCTCAGTTGACCCGGCCTCTCCTTACTGGTGACCTTACTGGTGACCAGCACACTGGCTTCACTAACATGCAGAGTATGACCATCTCTCCAGGCCTTGGGCAGCTGGGACCTGGGCTCCACCCACCCAAGTCCTATGGGGCTATGGCCAGGTGTCACCATGTGTGGATATCTTCCTGGGTGGGTTTATGATCCGATGCTTTGGCTACCGAGGTGGTGAGAGTGCCCCCTCAATTTTCCTGCTTGATGAGCCCCGGCTGTCTCTAAGAATCAGGTTTCCAAAGTGTCCTTCATCCAGGATGCTACAGTTCCACCACGCGAGGTTTCAGAGTTCCCAAGTGATCTGTCCTCAGACTGATGTCTCCCTGCCTCCTGCCTCAAGTCTCATAAAACTTCAGGAGTCTTTTGCTTGGGCGGGGCAGGGCAAGGGGTTCCTTAGCTGGAGACTACTCTCTCCAGAGCTGTGCTAATTCACTTACCCTATGCTGGCTCCATTTCAGTGGGGGGAATGGAAACTAGAGTCAGTTTTTTCTCTCGTTTAGCCTTTTGCATATGCTATCACAGTAAGTGATTAAAGGCTTGATTACTGCTTTCATTTTGGTTCGTTTTTGTAGGCAGGGGACACATAACAGCTCCACTCAGCTGAACTCTTCACACCTGTTTTTTCATTGGTGTGTGCATGCATGCTCAGTCGTGTCTGACTCCTTGTGATTGCATGCACTCTAGCCCGCCAGGTTTGTCTGTCCATGGGATTATCTCAGCAAGAATACTGGAGTACGATGCCATTTCCTCCTCCAGAGGATCTTCCTGACCCAAGGGTTCAAACCACATCTCCTGCGGCTCCTGGGTTGGTAGGCAGATTCTTTGAGTCAGGTAACAATGGCCCACAGGGCTACGTGGTCTGAGCTCTGCCTGTCCCTTCAGTCTTCGTTTGTAAACACTTTCCCCCAATCATTACTCCAGCCATGAACTTCCCTGGCTGTCCAGTGGTTGGGGGCATGGGTTCGATTCCAGAACATGGAAGTAAGATCCCACATGCTGCTCAGTGCAGCCAGAAAAAAAAAAAATAATCTAGCCACACTAGCTGTCTCTCAGTTCCCTGATTATATAATACAAAGCTCTTTCCAAATGCTTAATGTAAGTTTGAAAAGTAGAGCTTTAGGTTGAGGTTGGAAAAGCCTTGGAATGGAAGCAGAACATGGTTGGGCCAGCCTGGAGGTTGAGGGAGAGTAAGAAGCATGACTCCTGATCTAATAGAGTAGCCTCTACTCATGAGAATTTTAAGACAAGTGGTGTAAGGTGGGTGGGGGGCGTGGAAAGGGCAGAGCCAGGCGTCAGTTAGGGCAAATTGGTAGACTGAGCACTCAATAAAAAAGCTACAGGATTGGCCTGTGTCTTTTCAATGGAATGCAGGTATAGGAAACACTGCAGCAAGGACTTCAATGGAAAAATTGACTGGTGGCGTGACAGTTCAGAGTATATTGATAATAGAGTATCTTATGTTTCTTTTTTTTAATTTATTTATTTTACTTTACAATATTGTATTGGTTTTGCCATATATTGACATGAATCCACCACGGGTGTACATGTGTTCCCCATCCTGAACCCCCCTCCCTCCTCTCTCCCCATACCATCCCTCTGGGTCATCCCAGTGCACCAGCCCCAAGCATCCTGTATCATTCATCAAACCTGGACTGGCGATTTGTTTCACATATGATATTTTACATGTTTCAATGCCATTCTTCCATATCATCCTGCCCTGGCCCTCTCCCACAGAGTCCAAAAGACTGTTCCATACATCTGTGTCTCTTTTGCGGTCTCGCATACAGGGTTATCGTTACCATCTTTCTAAATTCCATAGATATGCGTTAGTATACTGTATTGGTGTTTTTCTTTCTGGCTTACTTCACTCTGTATAATAGGCTCCAGTTTCATCCACCTCATTAGAACTGATTCAAAAGTATTCTTTTTAATGGCTGAGTAATACTCCATTATGTATATGTACCACAGCTTTCTTATCCGTTCGTCTGCTGATGGGCATCTAGGTTGCTTCCATGTCCTGGCTATTATAAACAGTGCTGCGATGAACACTGGGGTACACGTGTCTCTTTCAGTTCTGGTTTCCTCGGTGTGTATGCCCAGCAGTGGGATTGCTGGGTCATAAGGCAGTTCTATTTCCAGTTTTTTAAGGAATCTCCACACTGTTCTCCATAGTGGCTGTACCAGTTTGCATTCCCACCAGCAGTGCAGGAGTGTTCCCTTTAATGCACACCCTCTCCAGCATTTATTGCTTGTCGACTTTTGGATAGCAGCCATTCTGACTGGCATGAAATGGGTACCTCATTGTCATTTTGATTTGCATTTCTGATAATGAGTGATGTTGAGCATCTTTTCATGTGTTTGTTAGCCATCTGTATGTCTTTGGAGAAATGTCTGTTTAGTTCTTTGGCCCACTTTTTGGTTGAGTCCTTATGTTTCTTTAAGCACTTATACAACTGAAATTCTATAGTTCTGCGTAATTATTTGGTGGTTAGTTTTTTCACCTACCCCTTTACCAAAATTATACATTCACAGAGACAGGAAACATGTTGTCCTTATCATTTTATGTCCCCCAAAGCTATTTGCTAGGCACATAGCAAATGCTCTATAATTTTCTCCTTTTTTTTTTTTCTGGCTGCTCTGTGTGTAGGATCTTAGTTCCCCAATGAGGGATTGAACTTGGGCCCTCAGCAGTGAAAATACAGAGTCCTAACCACTGGGACACCAGGGAATTCTCTCTATAAATATTTTTTGAATGAGGAAGAGTAACAGAGAAGAAGATAGGTCCCTAGGCTCACAAATTTCCAGAAGTCTGAGAATCATAGGAATGCATATTGGCCTTCACAGGCCTTACCCAAGTTTTGGGGCCAGAGATGTTTGCCTCTCAAGAACTTAGAGACCAACAAGAGGGGTAGTGTACAATGATGACAGAACGTATTACAGGTATACATGATATATAAAATAAGCCTAAAACTCAATGGATATTCAGCTGAGGAGTTAATCTCGTCTTTGCTCTATCAGGAGTAGTGAATAGAGAATCAGGAAGTCTCCATGAAAGGGGATGCCCAGGTGGCTCAGTGGTAAAGAATTCACCCGCCAATGCAGGAGACACAAGTGGCACAGGCTCGATCCCTGGGTCGGAAAGATCCCCAGAGAAGGAAATGGCAGTCCACTCCACGATTCTTGCTGAGATAATCCCATGGACAGAGGAGCCTGGCGGGCTACAGTCCATGTGATGGCAAAGAGTCAGACACGACTGAACACACACTCACGCTATGTCAAAGAGCTGGAATTCAGAGGAAGGTAGGACTTTGCAAGGGGACATAGGATACTGTGTGAGGTCCAAGTATGGCAAATAAAAGCACCAGTATATACAAATAAAGGGCATTTTCAGAGAATGCACTTTGGTGGACACATATGTTGAAAAGTAATAGCATTTGGGCTTGAAGGAATACCAAACTCCCAAAGAACATTAGAAACAAATTTCCAGGTTAAGGAGTTTAGACCTAATCTATTAAGAATTGCACTAAGGATCATGGTCAGAGGACCTCCTACATATATTTGGATAGCAGTATGAGGAATCAATTGGCAGGGAAAGAAGACAAACAGCATAAAGACCTTAGTAAACCATTATAATCAACCCGCAGAACACCAAGGATGCCCAATTTTGGATGGCAGTAGGGGAACATAAAGAGGACATCTGTGATAGATTTGAAACAACAGCAAAACAAATATATTTAATAAAATGGATGGATATCCTTTGTTAATGATTTACAGTAGGCAGTGATACTTCACCATCACTCCTTTGGCATAATCAGTTCCTGTGATATATTCCATATCTTCTATGTATATTCAGAATGTTCATGGCCAGTATAACCCTCATGGGAGCCATGCTTAGTTAAAGAAGAGAAAGCAAGAAAGAAAGAAACTGGAAAAAAGTCCTATAGTCTTTATTATGCATGACGCTATTGGAGTGAAAGTTAACATTTAATAGTTTCTCAAATGTTCTATGACTTCTTTCATAGCTCAGTTGGTAAAGAATCTGCCTGAAGTGCAGGAGCTCACCTGCAATGCAAGAGACCAAGGTTCAATCCCTGGGTCAGGAAGATCCCCTGGAGAAGGAAATGGCCACCCACTCCAGCATTCTTGCCCTGGGAAATCCCATGGATGGAGGAGCCTGGTGGGCTATAGTCCTGGGGGGTTGCAAGAGTTGGACGTGACTTAGCGACTAAACCAGTACCACCAAATATTCTACAGGTACTCTTGGCTCCGAGCCTTGAGATATTCTCTTCTCTCTGCTTAATATCACACCCACAGTCTGGCTGAATCCTAGTCTCTCTCATGTCTGTTCAAATCACACTTTTGTGGGGAAGTAGTATCTAAGCCTCTCACATTGAATTAGATGCCCATTTGATGTATAACCTGGATTTTTTTCAACAGTATTCTCCAGCTTCTTTTCAAGCCACCTCTCCCAAACCCAATTCTATAAAACAGGGGTCCTCAACCTCCAGAATGTGGATGGGTACCTCCTATCAGATCAGAGGTGGCATTAGATTAGAAATAAAGTGCACAATAAATGTAATGCGCTTGAATCATCCCCTGAAACCACCCCCTCAGCCCCAGTCTATAGAAAAATTGTCTTCTATGAAATTGGTCGCTGGTGCCAGAAAGGTTGGGAATGCTGCTAGAAAATATTAGTGAATAATGCTAGATTAACTGGGGACTTCATAGGAGAGACAGAAGAGATGGTGTTTGCTGCATAACCATTCCAAAACAGCCTACACCTAACTGTTCTATCTTATCAACTCTAAAATGGATATAGTATGACCTACCTCCTCGCCTTGTTGGCATCCTAAGATTTACTTGAAGAGTACTCAGCACCATAGCTTGGCACAGTAAATAGCTCAGTGAAAGAAATCCTGTTACATACTTTGCTGCTTCTCCTTCTTGCTGTCTCCTCTATCTTCTGCCACTGACAGGTCTGATCTCTCCCTCCTGCCTTAGCTCCCCTCCCCTCCTCTCTTGTGGAGAGCAATTCCACTCTTCTCCAAACTGCCTGCTGCATTAGCCCCAGGGCTCAACAAACAAAAGGCCCTGCAGCTTACAGACCCACCTGGCTAGAAGTCTCTGTGGCAACCATATGCTACAGCTGGAAAGTGTCTTTTGAGCTTCCCCTTCCACATCAAGTGGTTTACCCGAGTATAGCTTTCAAGTGCGTGCTGTAAGATACCCAGAGGAATTTTCATACCAGCATCTAAAATGATAAATAACATCTTTGCATTAATCCTCCTGAGTTCTCATGGTGTCCTAGGCTAATAGGACTGCCTGTTTGTTTACTTGTCTAGCCTCCCAACTGGCCCATAAATCTCTTGAGAGTAGAGACTGTCCTTGTTTTTCATTAGCTTCTCAGTGCTCTACACAGAGTAGGCGATCGATAAATAGTTTTGAATGAATAAATTTTGCCCTCTAACCATATTGGCATGAAAAGTGACATGCTGTTATCATCTTTTTCTTTTTTAAAAAACTGGAGACTCCAAAAGTTACAGAGCTAATAATATGACAAAGTCAGAATCAGAACCCACATTGAAACTTAGGAAGCTTGTTTGGTAAACTTTAGCCCTTTTCCTTAGGTGGGATACTGTCAGTTATTTTTCTGTACTGATGATTCTGATTTTTATGAAGCAGTATAGGCAAAGCAATATATTTCTTTAAAGAAAGGTATTATTTGAACACAAGTGAGAATGTAAGAAGGTAAATTATTCTACTCTTTCATTCAGTCACTGAACAACTCATATGGACAAATATACATAGTATGAAATTTCATGACAGAAGCTGACACAGGGGTAGTTTCTGAAGTTTGTATGTTATATATTGGAAAATAACAAGTGTTACAATCCAGTATTTTATTTTTTTAATACTGAAGCTTCTCAAAATGATTGATTCATCAATTTTTCAAGGTGTTATTTCAATATGGTGACACAATCCTAGTATCAGAAGGGATTTCTTACAAATATATTTTGACTGAAGGTGGTAATGATACAGTATTGCATTTTAGAACCAAGAGATGGTTTTTGTGTATAGATATGTGTGTGTGGATGCATGTGTGTGTGTGTGTATAAATGCTGCATGAATTTGTGTGTAATGTATTCATGAAGAAGTTAAGTTGCTGCATTATCCCATGGACTGCAATACACCAGACTCCTCTGTCCTTCACTGTCTCCTGGAGTTTGCTCAAGTTCATGTCCTTTGAGTCAGTAATGCTATCTACCCATCTCATCTCCTGCTGCCCCCTTCTCCTTTTCCCTTCAGTCTTTTTGAACATCAGGGCCTTTTCCATCAAGTGACCAAAGTATTGGAGCATAATCATGTCTTTTCAATGAATATTCAGGGTTGATTTCCTTTAGAATCGACTGTTTTGATCTCCTTGCAGTCCAAGGAACTCTCAAAAGTTTTCTCCAGTACCACAATTCGAAAGCATCAATTCTTCAGCTTTCAGCCTTGTTTATGGCCAATTCTCATATCCACACATGATTACTGGAAAACCATAGCTTTGACTATTCAGAACTTTGTCAGCAAAGTGTTTTGGATAATGTTTTGGAATGTGAAGTCAAGCCGGCCTTAGGAAGCATCACTATGAATAAAGCAAGTGGAGGTAATGGAACTCCAGTTGAGCTATTTCAAATTCTAAAAGATGATGTTGTGAAAGTGCTGCACTCAATATGCCAGCAAGTTTGGAAAACTCAGCAGTGGCCGCAGGACTGGAAAAGGTCAGTTTTCATTCCAATTCCAAAGAAAGGCAGTGCCAAAGAATGCTCAAACTATCGCTCCATTGCACTCATCTCACGTGCTAGAAAAGTGATGCTCAAAATTCCCCGAGCCAGGCTTCAACAGTACGTGAACCGTGAACTTCCAGATGTTCAAGATGGACTTAGAAAAGGCAGAGAAAAGGGAAAGTGACGTCTCTCAGTCATGCCTGACTCTTTGCGACCCCATGAACAGTAGCCTACACCAAGCTCCTCCGTCCATGGGATTTTCTAGGCAAGAGTACTGGAGTGAGTTGCCATTTCCTTCTCCAGGGAATCTTCCCTACCCAGGGATCGAACCCAGGTCACCCACATTGTAGACTGACGCTTTACCATCTGAGCCATCAGAGAAAATCAAAGGCAGAGGAACCAGAGATCAAATTGCCAACATCAGTTGGATCATCTAAAAAGCAAAAGAGTTCCAGAAACATGTTTACTTCTACTTTATTGACTACACCAAAGCCTTTGACTGTGTGGGTCACAACAAACTGTGGAAAATTCTTAAAGACATGGGAATACCAGACCACCTTACCTGCCTCCTGGGAAATCTGTATGCAGGTCAGGAAGAAATAGAACTGGACATGGAACAACATACTGGTTCCAAATAGGAAAAGGAGTACATCAAGGCTGTATATTGTCACCCTGCTTATTTAACTTATATGCAGAGTACATCATGCAAAATGCCAGAGTTGGTGAAGCACAAGCTGGAATCAAGATTTCTGGGAGAAATATCAATCACCTCTGATATGCAGATGACACCACCCCTATGACAGAAAGCAAAGAAGAACTAAAGAGCCTCTTGATGAAAGACAAGAGTGGAAAAGTTGGCTTAAAACTTGACACTCAGAAAACTAAAATCATGACATCTGGTCCCATCACTTCATGGCAAATAGATGGGGAAATAGGGGAAACACTGACAGACTTTATTTTTTGAGCTCCAAAATCACTGTGGATGGTGACTGCAGTCATGAAATTAAAAGACGCTTGCTCCTTGGAAGAAAAGTTATGACTACCCTAGGCAACATGTTAAAAAGCAGAAACATTACTTGCCCAACAAAGGTCTGTCTAGTCAAAGCTATTGGTTTTTCCAGTAGTCATGTATGGATGTGAGAGTTGGACTGTGAAGAACGCTGAGAGCCGAAGAATTGATGCTTTTGAACTGTGGTGTTGGAAAAGACTCTTGTGAGTCCCTTGGACTGTAAGAAGGTCCAACCAGTACATGCTAAAGGAAATCAGTCCTGAATATTCATTGGAAGGACTGATACTGAAGCTGAAACTCCAATACTTTGGCCACCTAATGTGAAGAACTGACTCACTTGAAAGACCCTAATGCTGGGAAAGATTGAAGGCTGAAGAAGGGGATGACAGAAAATGAGATGGTTGGATGGCCTCACTGACTCAATGGACATGAGTTTGAGTAAACTCTGGGAGTTGGTGAAGGACAGGGAGTCCTGGTGTGTTGCAGTCCACAGGGTCGCAAAGAGTTGGACACGACTGAGCAACTGAACTGAACTGAACAGCAAAGTGATGAAGAAGATATGCTGTTTATTGTAATTAGTTGCTTATTATGTTTGCTAATCAATTTCCAGATTTTTAATAAACTATGCTGTTGTACTTATGTACATTTCAAGGAAAATTTGAGACATGTAGTTCTGACTTGCTTAATCTTGATTCATTAAAATATTGTTTAATAAAAGCTGTTCCAATTTTAAACTGCTTTGAAGATCCATTTGGGGTTTTTATTCTCTCAACTAGTAATAGTTTTCTAAGAGAAATAAAATTCAGAAAATATCATCCAAAATGTGGTAACCACAAAGCTATTAGCAGTTCTTAATTTGGAACATATTCCTTTTCCTTCCTATTAAGGATAACACTGTCAAAACTCTCCAACATGGCTTACAAGATCTTTTATGATATACATCCTACCTGCTTCACTATTTTTCCTTTTTCCTCTACCCATCTATTCCATTTGTTCTTACCCAAAGTGCTACACTACCTAAGACAATCGCCATGTGTGTAATAATAGAAAAATCTATATACGTATATATAAATACACACACACATATATGTTTCTGCTCCAAGTTCCTGGCAGAGAACTCCTGAAACCCTTGTAATTTCCTGAGTAATAGGAGTGTCTTTTGTTCTAATGAGGTGACTCTCATAGGCCCTTGAATAGCTCCTGGATGAGGGGTGGTCACCAAGAAGACCAAGCTATGATTGTGTTAGACACTTAGTCGTGTCTGACTCTCTGAGACCCCATGGACTATAGCCCAACAGGCTCCTCTGTCCATGGGATTCTCCAGGCAAGAATACTGCAGTGGGTTGCCATGCCCTTCTCCAGGGGATCTTCCCAACCCAGGGCTCAAACCCAGTTTTCCTGCATTGTAGGCAGATTCTTCACCATCTGAGCCACCAGGGAAACAAGCTATGATTAAAAGCTTGAAATTTTCAGCCTTGCCCCTCATTCTCCTAAAAAGAGAGGAGGGCCAGTAGCGGAGTTGATCATGTCTCTGAGATGAAGCCTCTGTAAAAATCTCAACAGTGTGAGTTCAGAGAGCTTCTGGATCAGTGAACACATTCATGAATCCAGATGGTGTGCACACCAGCTTCACAGGGACAGAAGCTCCGGCTCTCAGGAACCTCCCAAACCTCACCCTCTATATCCTTTCAACTGGCGCTTTATCTACGGACTTTACCACAACCTTTAATAAATTGGTAAACTCAAGTGTTTCCCTGAGTTCTGTTAGCCAATCTAGCAAATTAATCAAACTGCAGGAGGGGGTTATGGGAATCTCAGATTCGTAGCCCAGTCAGACAGAAGTTGTGAGTGACCAGGTATGTGATCAGGCCATATAAAGATGGCTGTTCTCTTGCTTTTTATGTAATCCCTTGCTCAGCCAAGCCCTGCTTCACTCACATGACTACCCAGTCCTCTTAATTATAAGACTTAATTAGTCCCTGGTAACTGATGAGCCCTTGCCATGCTGTGCCAAGTCGCTTCAGTCATAACTGACTCTGTGCGACCCTATGGTCTGTAGCCTGCCAGGCTCCTCTGTCCATAAGATTCTCCAGGCAAGAACACCAGAGTGGGTTGCCATGCCCTCTGCCAGGGGACTGATGAGTCCATGTGATGTCAATTTCCATGTAAATGGTAGTCTTCTTCTCCCTCAAGTAGTGAAGGCTATTGATCAAGTTACAAATTATGAGTTACAGATATTACTCCATTCACAATGTGTAGACCATGTTACCACCTGGTTATTTTCTTTATTTAGTTTTTATTGGAGTATGGTTGATTTACAATACTGTGTTAGCTTCAGGTGTGCAGCAAAGTGAATCAGTTATACATATACCCACTCTTTTTCAGCTTCTTTTCCCATACAGGTTATTACAGAGTATTGAACCGAGTTCCCTGAGCAGTAGGTCCTTCTTAGTTATCTACTTTATAAAAGGGTGTGTGTGTCAATCCCAATGTTGCATGTTAGATGGCATGAGAGAATTACTACCAGTGTATCAGAGAAGGGAGATGATGCTGAACAGCAGAGGTTTTCATTCTTTGTGACCATAAATCAAGATGATATGTTGCTAAAACAGCAGTCTGGGTGATGGAAAGCAGATTGTGACTGCTGAAAGTGGCCAGCTTCTACTCAGAAGTTGTCTGTGTCTGGAAATCAGCTTGAGAAGACAACAAATCTGCAAATGAAGGGTAAAGTGAACAATGACTCTAACAGAGTACCATTCCCTTCAGTAATGAGCTTATCACCCACTCACCCAGGAAAGACTATTGGACATTCTAGTCACTAGTGGATCTTCTGTCTTTATTTTATTTATTTTTTTTATTTTAACCCATCCCCACCCCTGGATCTTCTGTCTTTAAAGACCAGTTACCAGGTTTGATAGAATTCAAGGGAAATAAGTGGGCTTGTGTGTAAACTGTGTATCTGTATGTGTTCTCAGTCATGTCTGACTCTTTTGCAGACCCATGGACTGTAGACTGCCAGACTGGATTCTCCAGGCAAGAATACTGGAGTGGGGTGCCATTCTCTTCTCCAGGGGATCTTCCTGACCCAGGGATTAAACCTAGATGTGTAACCTATAATGAACACTAAATGTGGCAGAATATATGACTGGATGGTGAGGCCTTCAGCAATGTTCTCTAATAAACCAACTAGTTCTCTAATGACCCAACTATAAAACATAAAAAGAGAATGATTGTCCCTGAGGTGTGAACAGACAGATTAAAAACAGCATGACATCCCTAGGGAAGTAGATGGAGAGTATTATATGATGACACCAGGAATTTGATGTGTGCAAAACCTTCACTCCAATATCTGGTTATTTTCTTTATTTAGTTTTTATTGGAGTATGGTTGATTTACAATACTGTGTTAGCTAATACTGTGTTACGTATTTACTTCCACAAACCAGATGTGATACAGAATTCAGTAAACAAAGGCCACCCAGTCAATAGAGATGTGTGTTATCTGAAAAATATCATCTCTGTTGAGAAGGAATGGCAACTCACATGTGTTTGATGTGTCATTTTATTATTTTGATCTTTGCCAAAGCTGTATGGTGAACAAAGAACTTCTATTTCATTCATTTCAGTTCAGTCCCTCAGTTGTGTCTGACTCTTTGCGACCCCATGGACTGCAGCCAGGCCTCCCTGTCCAACACCAACTCCTGGAGTTTACTCAAACTCATGTCCATAGAGTTGATGATGCCATCCCACCATCTCATCCTCTGTTGTCCCCTTCTCCTTCAGCCTTCAATCTTTCCCAGCATCAGGGTCTTTTCCAAGGAGTCAGTTCTTCACATTAGGTGGCCAAAGTATTGGAGTTTCAGCTTCAGCATCAGTCCTTCCAATGAATATTCAGGACTGATTTCCTTTGGGATGGACTGGTTGGACCTCCTTGCTGTGCAAGTGACTCTCAAGAGTCTCCTTCAACACCACAATTCAAAAGCATAAATTCTTCTGCGGTCAGCTTTCTTCACAGTCCAACTCTCACATCTATATGTGACTACTGGAAAAACCATAGCTTTGACTAGATGGATCTTTACTGGCAAAGTAATGTCTCTGCTTTTTAATATGCTGTCTGGGTTGGTCATAACTTTCCTTCCAAGGAGTAAGTATCTTTTAATTTCATGGCTGCAGTCACCATCTGCAGTGTTTTTACAGCCCAAAAAGATAAAGTCTGACATTGTTTCCACTGTTTTCCCATCTATTTCCCATGAAGTGATGGGACCAGATGCCATGATCTTAGTTTTCTGAATGTTGAGTTTTAAGCCAAATTTTTCACTCTCCTTTTCCGCTTTCATCAAGAGGCTCTTTAGTTCTTCTTGGCTTTCTGCCATAAGGGTGGTGTCATCTATATATCTGAGGGTTTTGATATTTCTCCTGGAAATCTTGATTCCAGCTTGTGCTTCCTCCAGCCCAGCGTTTCTCATGATGTACTCTGCATATAAGTTAATTAAGCAGGGTGACAATATACAGCCATGATGTACTCCTTTTCCTATCTGGAACCAGTCTGTTGTTCCATGTCCAGTTCTAACTGTTTCCTCCTGACCTGCATACAGATTTCTCAGGAGTCAGGTCAGGTGGTCTGGTATTCCCATCTCTTGAAGAATTTTCCAGAATTTGTTGTGGTCCACATAGTCAAAGACCTTGGCATAGTCCATAAAGCAGAAGTAGATGTTTTTCTGGAACTCTCCTGCTTTTTTTGGTGATTATTTCATTGGTAGAACTCAATGACTATCACTTAGGTAAACAATGGTCCCCATGAAAAGAAAATACTATTCAGATTGAAATCTAGCACTTACTAACAAAAAAAATTTGAGAAAATTTTCTTTATATGTTTTCTGCAAAATGGCTCTTTAATAGCCTTTAGAAACCTCAAAAAAAGGAACCTTTAGTGCTTATATTACAATAAATTATTATAAAATGATATTAAGCCTGAGGAATTTGGTCAACCAGGAATGGCTAACTAGGATGTGCTGAATGGAGAAAGGTTTGAAGTAATACTCTTCTTTGCACCTAATGGCTCTCACAATAATGGTTATAAACTAGGATGAAATTTTTCCTAAACTAACCTTTGAGATTCTATGGGAATTTTTTTTCCCCCTATGGGAATTTTAAATAATCAAATTATATTTAGCATTGATGTATTTATTCATTTAAGTAACCTAATATTTTGGTTACATGTTAACAGAAATCTTATTTGTTTTACTCACTTCTCTTCATCATGTGAACTCATTCTGAGACTTGATGAATATTTCTGATTTTGAACAAGGAGATCACAATTTCCAGCTACAGTGGTATGATTTCTTATTTAAACCATAGCATTAGGAAGTGCTTTCTCAAAATTTCATGTATATTGTGTATATTTCTGGTCCAAATTTTTTCCTCCTAAATTAAGCATAAAATGATGCCTACTTTTTAAGAAAGCAATCTTCATCACAGAAACTAATTATAGTTAAAAATCTTATTGAAATGAATTCCACCCCACCTTCAGTTATTCTGTATTCTTTTAAATTAAGAAGTCTACCATTCTTAGATTCTTAGACTTTGAACAAACCTATCAAAAAAAATGTCATGCCTTTGAAATAATGAAATTTGTAAACATTTTTTCCAAGAATGTCAGGCAGAACTAATGCTCTCTTAAATGATATAAAGGAAATAGTATCAATTATAGAGGAAGTGTTTCTATATTTTGTGCTTATAAAGGAACAAACCAGATCACAGGACATAATGTCACAATTTGAACACTGAAGAATTCTTCTGATTCCTTTCCTTTTCCCCAAATCTTGCAATAATGGAATGGGATTTAGATTTATAGTTTTCAAAGTACTTTTATATAATAATTTATTAACCTTTAATGAAAATTCAACAGATGTTGACTAATGGTTATAAGAAACTTTTAAAAAGTACTCAACTGAATATAGTAATCAATAACATTATCTGAGAAATTGTTCCAAAATAGACATATTATTATAGCCAAAGTAGTCTAAGTTTTAGTTCATTTTACACTTTAAGGAATTGTTGGTGCTGAATTTTGTATAAATACAAACCTTTTACTTATATCTGGTTGTATTTAAGATTTAAAAGTTTATGAATGTCCCAATCTACTGTATCCTATTTCAATAGCTAACCCACATTCGTGTAAATCAGAAATTTAAGTATGTTGCACAATATCTGGGGGAAATGGGAAGAATGATCACAACCATGGGAGTTTCCTCTGGACAAAGTGAAAGAAAGTCATTATATTGTTTTCTTTTTATCTATGATGACAATGTGGGGAGAAAATCCAGCCTAAGAATTTGACTGAAGCTTCCCTGGTGGCTTGGCAGTAAAGAACTGTCCTGCCAATGCAGGAGAATTGGATTTCATCCCTGGGTTGGGAAGTTCCCCTGGAGAAGGAAATGGCAACTCACTCCAGTATGCTTGCCTGGGAAATCCCAAGAACAGAGGAGCCTGGCGGGCTACAGTCCACAAAGAGTCAAATCTGACTTAGCAACTAAACAACAACAAAAAGGGTGGTTTCAGTCTGGGTCTCCCTCCTAAACTTCTGACCCCAAAATATAGCTGCCTACTCAAAATCTCACTTCAGTATCTGATACAGTGCTGCCTTAATTGTGGTCCTCTGACTGGAGTCCATCCACAAATCATTTGTTATCTGCAACAGAGTAAGTACAAAAATGAGAATGAGTTTAACAACTTCTATAGCAATTTCACCTCACCTCATTCAAGTCCATCAGCAATTTTCTTAATTCATTGCACAAGGTGTAGACCAGTTTGGATGCTGTCAAATTTGCTTGGTAAGTTGTACTTGGCATGGGGTGAGTTCCAATCACATGCAGTAAGAACAAACATTGATCTGAAATAAACTGGAAATAAAACAAAATTGTTCTTAGCCTAAGACAGTTTGAGAAGTACTGGTCTAGTAGACATTCAAATTCAACATGTATGTTAAAGAAAAAAAAGCTTATTTAAAAAACATTTAATTTATATTTTTACATGTATAAATCTCTAAATGATATAAAATTTTAAAACTGTCATTTGGACAACTTGAATCTATTCATTTCTTTTTTAATACATCCATACAGCCTGATAGCTCAGTTGGTAAAGAATCTGCCTGCAATGCAGGAGACCCCGATTCAATTCCTGGGTCGGGAAGATACACTGGAGAAGAAACAGGATACCCACTCCAGTATTCTTGGGTTTACCTTGTGGCTAAACTGGTAAAGGATCTGCCTGAAATTTGGGAGACCTGGGTTGATCCCTGGGTTGGGAAGATCCCCTGGAGAAGGGAAAGGCTACCCACTCTAGTGTTCTGGCCTGGGTCGCAAAGAGTCGGACAAGTGAAAGTCTGAGCGACTTCTGTGGCTCAGGAGATACGGAATCAGCCTGCAGTGCAGGAGCTGCAGGAGATGCGGGTTGGGTCCCTGGGCCACCCTCCAATATTCTTGCCTAGAGAATTCCATGGACAGTGGAGCCTGGTGGGCTACAGTCCCTGGGATCCCAAAGAGTCGGACACAACTGAAGCAACTTAGCATGCAAGCGTGAGCGACTCAAATTTTCACTTTTTTTCCCATGTACATACACACAAGTAATATATGAATGAAAACTCATTGTAAACACTTTAAACAATGTGAAAGTCCAGAGTTAAAAAGTTCTACCTCTGTTCTTCACTGATGCCTTCCTCGCCTTGATTCTAATGACTGTTCTAGTGTTAACATTTCTTCCCAGTTTAATATGTACACTTTTACATAGAAATTAGTAGACACAGACAACTTTAGTTTTGCTTTTTTAAAATAAATGACATTGCACTCAATGTATTATTCTGTGACCTGATTTTTTTCCCCACTAATTTATTTGGAGAACTTTTCTGGTCATTTCATAATGATTTGCTCCATAATAATCATAATATGCAGCAATTCAAAAAAGCATTCCCCTATTGTTGAACAGTCTAATTGATTCTAAATGCTGCTACAATAAATGTAGCAGTATCAAGATCACTTCTTGATCTGCACTTTGTGCATTTCTACGATAGTTCTGTAGAATCTACTCCTAGAAGATAAGAGCTGCGTCAAGGGTGTTTACATTTCAAATGTTGATACTCTCTAGTTGTCTTCCCAAAACTGTACCCTTTAAATTTCAGCCGACAGTGCATGTATGTGACCATTGCAATACTAGATATTTACCAAACCTCTTAATTTTTTCCAATCTCGTAAGGGAAAATTACGTCTTTCTCTGTTGTTTGAGAAAACATTTCAGTGTTTTTGGTAGTTATCATTCCATCGCTTGCCTGTTGATATACTTTCCATATTTTTTACATTTTGTCTTCTCAGTTGATTTGTCAAATGATACACATAATCATGTGCCTTGGATTTTTAATCATTTGTCTGGTAGTACTAATATTGTTTTCCATTCTGCTACTTATCTTTGTTAATAATGTTCTGATTTGTTCAAGCGAAAGTGTTAGCGTCAGATTCTTTGTGATCCCATCAAGCTCCTCTATCCATGAGATTTCCCAGACAGGAATACTGGAGTGGGTAACCATTCCCTTCTCCAGAGGATCTTCTTGACCCAGGGATTGAACCTGCGTTGACAGATGGATTCTTTACCACTGAGCCACCAGGGCTGCCTTATTTATTTTTAAGGAGTAAATCATATCCTAACTTTAAGTTTTATGAGTAAGAAATCCCTTCAGACTCACATTGATCTAGACACATCAAGAAGCCTTGACCATTCTGTTTTATAAAATAGTAGGTCTTTCCTCTTCTGATGAGACATCTTACTGATAGTTAATAATTACTATGCATGAGATGAATATAGTTTAATTTATTTATTTCCGGAAAGATAAGCCTTGTCACAATAATTTTACAGTTTTTTTTTTCTTTTTAATTTACAAGGCTTTATTCCAATCTGTGTTGGCTCTTAAGTTTATTAAAGAGAAAAATCTGTTAATAAATGCTCTTTTACTTTCTTCCAGTGGAAAAATTAAACACCCAGGGATATTAAATGGTCTTTTTTAACCACCTAATTCTATCCTTCAAATTTGAAAGCAAAGGGTTAGAACAAAGACAGTTAACACTATTTAAAGAATGAAAGGGCTTCCTGGGTAGCTCAGCTGGTAAAGAATCTGCCTGCAATGCAGGAGACCCTGGTTCAATCCCTGGGTAGGGAAGTTCCCCTAGAGAAGGGATAGGCTACCGACTCCAACAGACAGAGAAGCTGGCAGGTTGCAGTCCATGGGATTGCAAAGAATCAGATACGACTGAGCTACTAAGAACAAAGTGAAAAATAATTAGTTTGCTGCTCCCTTATCTTCTCAGTATAAAGTGAAGGACTCAGTATATTCGTTGGAAGGTCTGATATTGAAGCTGAAGTTCTAATACTCTGGCCACCTGATGCGAAAACTTGACTCATTGGAAAAAATCCTGATGCTGGGAAAGACTGAGGCCAAGAGGAAAATGAGCAACGGAGGATGAGATGGTTGCATGGCATCATTGACTCAATGGACTTGAGTTTGAGCAAACTCCGGAGACAGTGAAGGACAGGGAAGCCTGGCGTGCTGCAGTCCATGGGGTCCCAAAGAGTTGGACACGACTGAGAGACTGAACAACAATAATAAACTGAAGATGTGAAATGCTGTGCCCTGGTTTCAAACTGCCTATCTTCAAATTCCTGCTATGCCACATGTCAGCTACATAATTTTGAACAAGTTTTCTGATCATTTCAAGTCCTACTTTTTTTTTTGAAATAGTGAAACAATATTTGTGATAAAAAATGACAGAAAATATACAAATCACTTAGCATATGATAAATCCTTAACAAATACAGATTAGCTGTCTTTACCATCATTAACTGGGAGTAAATAATATTTATCTTATATCTGTAAATACTGCTATCCTCTTTTAAGTCAAATTTGGATAAGGTCATCTTGTGTGTGCTAAGTCACTTCAGTCGTGTCTGACTCTTTGCTACCCCTTGGACTATTGCCCACCAGGCTCCTCTGTCCATGGGATTCTCCAGGTAAGAACACGGAGTGGGTTGCCATGCCTTCTCTTCCATGGAACATTTCTGACCCAGTAATCAAAACTGAGTCTCCTGCAGCTCTTGTATCGCAGGCGGATTTTTTTCTTCGCTGAGCCACCAGGGAAGCCCAAGGTCATCATATCACTGTCATATTTGCCAGCAGAGGACTAAAAATTATTATAATAATGAAAATTAAAAACAATATCATGTAGGTCTTCACTTTGAATTCCAGTGGTGAAACTATACAAAACACGATTCATGCTAAGGATTTAGAACCACAGACAGCTTCTGAAACATCATATACCATCTTTGCTAGCTTGAGAGGAATCAGGTTGTTGACAAAAGAAATTCGGAGAAGGCAATGGCATCCCACTCCAGTAATCTTGCCTAGAAAATCCTATGAACGAAGGATTCCAAAGATTAAAAATCTCCAAAGATTAAAAAAGAAATAGAAAACTTCTGCCCGCAAGAGGTCAAAGCACAGGTATACAAGTGTTTGAAACAGAGGGCTGTACAGTAAATGCTGTGTTACTGATGGTTTACACAATTCAGATCTACAGTGAATGGTTCCAAGATTAAGAAGGAAGGTTATCTCCTAAGGAGGTCTGGGGAAGGCAAATGCTCCTTATGTTGATCTTAAAACTTTCCCCCTCTTGCCATAAAATATGAATTTTACTTCACAAGCTATTATAGTGTTTAATAGTATCTAAAGTCGGAGAAGGCAATGGCTACCCACTCCAGTACTCTTGCCTGGAAAATCCCATGGATGGAGGAGCCTGGTGGGCTGCAGTCCATGGGGTCGCTAAGAGTCGGACACAACTGAGTGACTTCACTTTCACTTTTCACTTTCATGCATTGGAGAAGGAAATGGCAACCCACTCCAGTATTCTTGCCTGGAGAATCTCAGGGATGGGGGAGCCTGGCGGGCTGCCATCTATGGGGTCGCACAGAGTTGGACACGACTGAAGCGACTTAGCAGCAGCAGCAGCAGCAGTATTTAAAGTACAGTATTTAAATAATAGTATTTAAAGATAGCCATTAGAGCTTTAGTTTCCAATATGTACTACTTAAAGCAAAAACAAATACATTTACAAAAATTGTATCTGTGTGTGTAACATTAGTTGACTGCTTACTGTAGTCCAGGAACATGGGGCCCTACACAGCCTAGGGTTTTACCTTTTTTTGCTTGTTTTTTGTTTCCTCCCCTGCTTAAAAAAATCAAACTTCTTGGGAGAGTAGGGATGAGATGGAAGAGGATAAGGTAAGGAGTTTGCTAATGTAAGCGCTATAAACTTTTAAAATCCTCAAATTTTCACCGCATTTCCACAGTAAATAGTACACGTTTAGGCACAACTTCAACCTCTAAGAAAATTTCCTTTCATCTCCCACATCCACATGGAGAAGGTGTTACTGAGTCCAAGCTTAGTCTTGTCACTGCAGGATAGGCCAATAAATCCAAGAGACAAGATGTCTGAGGCAAGGAATACGACTTTATTCAGACAGCTGGCTAGCTGGCTGACAGAAAAGATGGAAGAGTAGTGTCTGGAAATAACCATCTCGTTGGGGCCTGGATGCCAGGTTCTTTCATGGCTCAGAGGTTCGGGGAGGTGAGGGAACAAAGTAAAAAGGCTATTTAATTCTCAAAAATATCTCCTAGAAGGGCAAGCCTCAGGCAGGGGGGATGTGTTAGTTTCATTTCTTTACAGTCAGCTCACAAGTGGTATGAAACTATCTTCCGCCATATCAATAAACAAAGATGCCACAGCTATCTGGGATTCTGCCCACCCCCCCAAACGTACGTGTGTGTGTGTGTGTGTGTGTGTGTATCTCTCAGTGGAGCCAAAGTCACCCTAGCCCAAGGGTCAGGTGGGGTGTGTGTGTGTGTGTGTGTGTCAGGGGGTAGAAGGGGCGGGTTATCTCTCAGTGGAGCCAAAGTCACTAGCCCAAGGGTCAGGTGATGTGTGTGTGTGGTTATCTCTCAGTGAGCCAAACAAAGTCACCCTAGCCCAAGGGTCAGGTGGAAGGTGTGGGGGGAGGGGGGGTAGGGCTGGGGGTAAGGAATTCCCTGGGCAGGCCATTCTGCCCAGAATGTTATCATTCCCATAATAACAAAAGAGGGAAAATAAGAGTTAAAGTCACAGAAGCAGATCCAATGTGGGGTCAACATAAACCCTTCCTGGTTACAAAGGGAGACAGTAAAGATGTTTAGGACAGTCTACCCAGACTTGGCCTCAATGTGAGAAATCTCGGAAAATCTGAAACCTAAAAGGCAGAGGCGATTGTAACGGGGAGGAGGGAAGAAACAGGATCCCGGGGGCGGCGCTGGGCCCGGAGGGCCTTCCTCCCGCCCTCCCGGCGCGCGGGCCGCGGGGTTGGGAGCTCCACCCCGCCGCTCCTCTCGCCTCCTTGAGCTTCGCGGGCCTCGGCGGGCGAAGGGCCCGGCGCCGCCGTATTTTGTCCCGCGCGGCGATCCCTCCTCGCGCGGACGCCGTGGCCGCGGCGGTGGCAACGGGGCCCGCGGCGCGCTGACGGCAGGCCCCCCGGCCCGGCGGCCTGGAGGCCCCGAGAGGCGGAGGCCCAGCCGCCCTCCAGCTCTGCGGGAGCCGAGGGGACGAGGCGGACGCCGGGGAGCCCCGCCCGGCCGGCGAGAAGGTGGGGGAGGCTCCGCGCGCCGCCGGCCCCCCGGCCGCCGCCGCCCTGCTGGCCCTGCAGCCCCCGCCTCCGCCGCCGCCGCCGCCTCGGGCTCCCGCCGCGGGCTCGGCGGCCCCGGCCGGGGAGGGAGGGCGGCGAGCGCCGCCGGAGCCGCCGGACATGGCTGGAGGGCACTGCGGCAGCTTCGCCGCGGCGGCGGCCGGCAGCGGCGAGATCGTGCAGCTGAACGTGGGGGGGACCAGGTGAGCCGGGGAGAAGGGGCTCGGGGCCGGGATGCGGCGGGCAAGGGTCCTCCGGGGCCAGCATCGCAGGCGAGCGGGGTGGGGAGCACAGGGCCCTCTGGGCGGGTGTGGAGGGTGGCAGGCGCCCTTGAGAGTCTCTGAGAGCCGGGCCCTTGGCCGCGCTGCAGCCTTCCTAGGACGCCGGCCACGATCCTCCCCCCTTTTTAAAGGAGATCTGGCCGGGGAACCTTCTGTAACCTTCCTTTACCTAACCTGACGTGTACTTTTGAGTTTATTTTGTCGAAGCCCGGCCTTGTGGTCTGGCTGTTGGAGGTGAACCTGCCTCCCTTTCTATTTGGTCAACAAGGTAACATCGGTTTGCTTGGGCGAGAACACCTCGTTGAGGGCTGTTTTTAATGGCCAATAATTTTGGTGGACGGAGCATTGTAGATTTGCGGTGCGCTCTTATTTTTTCCCAGAGTTTCTTGGTTCATGGCTCTGAAGGGTCTGTTCTTGTAGCGCAGTGTGTCTGGAAGCTGCAGTTTTGAAGAGTTGGTTCTGGGAAGCCTTGGTAGTGGCACCGTGTGACGCCCTCCTAGTAAACAGAGCGAAAGCTCTCCGCTCATATCTCTGGTCTTCCGTTCCCTTACTGTGTCTTTTAATAAGCTTGTTGGGGTAAAAAAAATCGTATGCTTCTGGATTTGGTATGGTTTATGAGTCACTCCTTTGGGAAATGCGAGTTTGGCAGCTCTGTTTGAAGGAAGGGGTGGTTGCCGTTTTAGACTAGGTAAGAGATAAGCCATGAAGCGCCTTGGAATTCAGTGTCTTTTCCTGTGCTGGAGAAGATACAAGTTTTTCAACGCTTGGGAGTTTTTAACCAGTGTTTTTAAAAATGCAGAGCGGCAGCACTATAAACCCTAGTGATAACAGTGTGTAGTGTTTTAAAAGTTTTCTAAGTGTGCTGGAGAATTCAACACAGGAAACAGTAATTCCTCACTGTTACTCTGCTCACTCCCTCCCCCCCCCATCCCCCATGCAAAACTGTTGGTTTAAGAATTTACAGCTTTATTGCTGCTACACAGATTTCGGTTTCATGGAGTAGAAGATTGGTGTTTCCTAATGTAAGACAAGGATAGTTTCCTAAAATTAAATGAAAGTTTTGCAGGTTTGGTAACTTGAGGTCAGCTCAGTTGTGCCTGACTCTTTGCAACTCCATGGATTGCAGCATGCTAGGCCTTCCTGTCCATCCCCAACCCATCCCCAGCTCCCGGAGTTTGAGTAAACTCATGTCCATTGAGTGATGATGCCATCCAGCCATCTCTTCCTCTGTCGTCCCCTTCTCCTCCCGCCTTCAGTCTTTCCCAGCATCAGGGTCTTTTCAAATGAGTAAGTTCTTCGAATCAAGTGGCCAAAGGACTGGAGTTTCAGCGTCAGCATCAGTCCTTGCAATGAATATTCAGGACTGATTTCCTTTAGAATTGACTGGTTGTATCTCCTTGCAGTCCAAGGGACTCTCAAGAGTCTTGCCCAGTATCACAGTTCAAAAGCATCAAGTCTTCTGTGCTCAGCTTTCTTTATAGTCCAACTCTCACATCCATACATGACCACTGGAAAAACCATAGCTTTGACTAGACGGCCCTTTGTTGGCAAAGTATTGTCTCTGCTTTTTAATATGCTGTCTAGGTTGGTCACAACTTTCCTTCCAAGGAGTAAGTGTGTTTTAATTTCATGGCTGCAGTCACCATCTGCAGTGATTTTGGAGCCCCCAAAAATAAAGTCTCTCTTTGTTTCCACTATTTCCACATCTATTTGCCATGAAGTGATGGGACCAGATGCCATGATCTTAAGTTTTCTGAATGTTGAGCTTTAAGCCAGCTTTTTCACTCTCTTCTTTCACTTTGATCAAGAGGCTCTTTAGTTCTTCTTTGCCTTCTGCCGTAAGGGTGGTGTCATCTGCATATCTAAGGTTATTGAGATTTCTTCTGACAATCTTGATTCCAACTTGTGCTTCCTACAGCCTAGCGTTTCTCATGATGTACTCTGCATAAAAGTTAAATAAGCAGGGTGACAATATACAGCCTTGATGTACTGCTTTCTCCATTTGAAACCAGTCTGTTGTTCCATGTCCAGTTCTAACTGTTGCTTCCTGACCTGCATACAGATTTCTCAAGAGGCAGGTCAGGTGGTCTTCTATTCCCATCTCTTGAAGAATTTTCCAGAGTTTGTTGTGGTCCACACAGTCAAAGGCTTTGACATAGTCAATATAGCAGAAGTAGATATTTTTCTGGAACTTACGGATGCAAAAATGAAATACCCTGCAAGGACTGGCCTTCAAAAGAGTAGCACTATAGTCAACCCTAGTTTCTAATCTCTGTTAATTGTTCATATACTTTTTGAATGCTATAGAGGATATTCTAATTTGATTCTAAAAGTGTTGTTCACTGTGTTTGAAAGTAAATGGCTTAAAATGAATGAACTCTTGCTAATGATTGCAGAATTGAGTTTAAAATTTTAAATTGTATAAGACAATTATCTTGGAGATGAACATTTTATTTTTCATTACGTATGAAATTTGATTTTATCAGGTTTTAAATTTTTCTATGTGATTTAAAAAATACAAAATAAGATAAATATATTATAAGATTGGACAGTTTAGAAGGCAGACGAGAGTTGTTACATAGGAATGAGAAAGTTTAAAAAGCCCAAGCTTGAGACTTGCTAGGATAAGTTTATAAAATAAGTGATCACATGGTGTATAGAAAATAGAAAATCCAGTTCCAAGTTCTCTGTAGATATTTTTGAATTACTTTGGATCATAGACACTTGCAGCATTTTAGAGCTAGAAGGGATCTAGAAATTATCTTGAGTAAAACACAGGTTAATAGTCACTTCAGTTCAGTTCAGTCGCTCAGTCGTGTCTGACTCTTTGCGACCCCATGAATCGCAGCACGCCAGGCCTCCTGTCCATCACCAACTCCCAGAGTTCACTCAGACTCGTGTCCATCAAGTCAGTGATGCCATCCAGCCATCTCATCCTCTGTCGTCCCCTTCTCCTCTTGCCCCCCATCCCTCCCAGCATCAGAGTCTTTTCCAATGAGTCAACTCTTCGAATGAGGTAGCCAAAGTAGTGGAGTTTCAGCTTTAGCATCATTCCTTCCAAAGAAATCCCAGGGCTGATCCTCTTCAGATAGGCATTGTGAAAGGAAAAAAAAATCCTCCTGTGATTGTCTTTGAAGTTGAGGAATTGCCCCCAGGAGAACCACCTGTGGCATAGAATTGATGTCAGCTGTGCAGTGATACCGAGAAACTCAAAAGGAGTGTTTCTGTTGAGCAGAGTAGGAAGCATCTCTCCCCTCTCCCCCAGAGAGGACAGAAAAATTGATCTATTCAAAGGATTTATAGATATGACTGATTTTTATGATTTATTTAACACTTCATGGATGGTTCAGAAAGAAGATGAGGTTTCAATTCGAATTGTTAATATCATTACTTACCCCCCAAAAAGCCTAATGAGGTGAAAGAAAGACAGTTTGGCTCAATTTGTGATTAATTCTCCTTTGATTGAGTATGATTTGAGGCCTCATGAGAGAAGTCTGGGACCAGTCAGTGGAAGTCTAGCTCAGCAACCTTGGGCAAATTACTTTTTAGTACTTAGTTTCCTAAAATATTTAATGACATTAAATAGTACCAGCCTTCTAAACTAATTTGAAGCATTAAGTGGGAAATACAAGCGTTTAGTGGCATTAGCTAGCAATAGTAACTTTACAGAATAGTTTTAACTTGATTGCTTCCAAGTAAATTTAGTAGGAAGTTAGTAGCATAAAGTATAAATGTGGATAAGGACCAGATTGCACATGACCTTTTTCTTGGCATACTGTGGGTATGAAATAAAAACAGAAAAGGCTTTTCATATGTATTTCAGAAAGTTATGCTTGTTGTGTGTAATTTAAATGTTGTAGTTTTCATGAAATCATTTTTGGAAACATTTTTAGAGTCATGGGGGTTTTCTCCCCTCCTGTCTTTTAAAGTTTGGGGGGAAAAATAAATTGGTGGGGATGAGAGTCCAATCCCTTTGCCTAAAAATTCCAGATTACTAAACTCAGCTGAATTGTTTATTTTAATTTAAATTGATAATTCCCTGGTGGCTCAGATGGTAAAGACTGCCTGCAATGCAGGAAACCCAGGTTCAGTCCCTGGGTTGGGAACATCCCCTGGAGAAGGAAATGGCAATCCACTCTAGTATTCTTTGCTGGAAAATCGCAGGGACAGAGGATCCTGGCCGGCTACAGTCCATGGGGTTGCAGAGTCAGACAAGACTGAGCGACTGACACTTTCACTTTCATACCCACCTGAATTACTGTTTTTAATTTAAATTGCTAATAGACCTTAAGCAGACCTGTGTAATTTTCTAAGTAACAAAATTTGAGTTATTTGGCAGGCAATTTGCTGAGTAAGCAGTGAACATGAAAGTTCACAAGTTAGAAACAATCCTTATTTGGAAATGAATTTGATGGCTTCCAAAACACAGTGATTCATTTTTTGCAGTGGATCCTTGGATCTTTCAGTTTACTGTTTACTGGGTTTGCTTCCATTTGACCAGGTCAGTTTCCTCTACTTAGTTGTAATCTACTTTCCGTTTTTTCTTAAAGATCGTGCTAAGAAATATGCTTGGGAAAATTCGCCATATTTTCTTGGGTAAACTGGCTGCTTTCTCAGTCTGACTGATGGGCATAGGAACTGTTTTAAAACAGTCATGATGCTGGAAAATGAATGTGGAGAAAAAATAAAGGTCTGTAAGGCTCTCTTCTGTGCAAGGACACATGATGATGGGGCAGCGAGTCAGGAATACGTAGTGCAGTGTGATGAGTCTTAAAATGAAAATATTCAGACATCAGTTGAACCCTGTATCAGATTCTTTGCCTTACTAGTTTATGTCAGTTTATTGTTTTGTCTTGGTCTGTTACAGTAGGCTTTGATAAAGCATGCTTCCCACCCGCTAACCCCCGCCATGGTGGTAATAAGTAGGCTTGATCAGATGGAGTTAACCTCAAAACAGTGTTTACTGAGTGATTTTTGAATGAATGAATTCAATGGTTGTGAATAGCCTAAGACTGTAAAGGAAGTGTTAAATGTACTATGTTTAGTGGAATTAATATGAGCTCAAAAAGCTACTATGGGATAGATTATTTGGAGAAGCCAATTAAGGAGAAGGTAAAACCTTTGTGGTATCAAGAAAAATGGGTAGAACTCGGATAATTGAACAAGAGGTTGGTACAGCTGCAATGATTCTGAAATGTTCTAAGATGGTGTAAGCATGGATTATATGGGGATGTTACGTGCTATCTTATTAGAGGGCAGTAGTTTGTGTTGGAGAGGTGAAATGGTGACCCGAAGATAATTTCATGTGTTATGTTGAGAAGTTTAGACTTAGTGTGATGAACATGTTAGAAAGTAGTGTTTTAGGAAGCTTTATATGTGAGTGAATTAATTATTTTGTTGAGAGTTCTTGGAATAATCTTAACTCTGAAATGAAAGCAGAATTTTACAATGTTAGATGATACAGCTATAGCTGTGCAACAACTTGTTGCAGCCAGCGGTTTAAAGCAAGTTAACCAACATTGACATTTCAAGTCTTGTCCTCCCTTGTAATACCATATACTTTTTAATTGCAGATTTAGTACCTCAAGACAAACACTTATGTGGATTCCAGATTCTTTTTTTTCCAGGTATTTCATGTAATTCTTTAGTACTTTTAAAAAATAAAGTGATTGTTTATTAAAACAATAAAAATTATCTTGCATTAATATTTTTATTAGATAAAATCTTAACTCTTTGAATATTTAAGTTGTTATTTACTTTGGAGATACAGTGATTCATTTTTACTGGTCTTTGACCCTGAAAGAATTAGGGCATTTTATTCATACTCAGATTTTAAAAACTAATCCTGTCTTAATGATTTTTAGTTTGCTGAGTGGAAGAATTTCAACACTTCGAGATGAAACTGGTGCTGTGAGTATAACAATGCTGATGTATATTTCTAAATTAGATCACATAATGCTGTAATGTTTGGTCCTTATACTCTTAGAAGATAGGGGAACTACTCTTAATAACTACTAAATGAAAGTATATGTTCTTAGGTTTTTATTTCTTGTCATGAATTATTTCTATAATTATAGATGAGAACTCAAAACAGAGTACTGCATATACTATTTTAAATAATCATTAGAAATTGAAGGATCTGAGCTTACATTGTCCAGAGGAAATATTTCTTTTAATCAGTAATTGAAACTTTAACAGTGAATAGATAGGTGTAAACAGGAAAACATTTTGATCTTAGAGTGGTAAAATGTTGCAAATTTGTGAAGCCCTACAATTTTTTGTTTTGGAGAATAACGTTATGAACTTGTGCAGCAATGGTGGAGTGAGGGAAGTAAAGAATTACTAAGTTTCAGCACACAAAAAGGTATATCTATATTTAAAAAGCAGTTTTAATATGCACAGTAGCAGGTCAAGTAATTGTGAAAAGCAAATAAGACTTTCAGTTTGGAGGCAGCAAAATGACCACAGGTGTTTACTTGCTGTGGTGAGATTTGGAGATCAGATAAAGTAGCACGAGTGAATGTGTCCATGTGAGATTGTGGAAAGACGTCAGTAATACGACCCACAAATCTGTGGTGTCTCTTCAACTTCAGGTTGATTCTAATAAAAAGCAAGAATTTATGAAGCCAAAAGAACCTCATTCACCGTATAGAACACTGTATATAATAATCGATCATAGTATAAGGAGGTATATTTTTTGCTTCATTCTGCTACCTAATTGACTTATATAAATCTTAAAAGGTATTCAGTTTTATAGTTAGAGCTTTTGTAATTGGTTCAAAATAGTATTGACATACATTCCTGTAAAGAGTTATCAATTATATATTTCCTATTTTCTAAACATTTACCCCATAAGTGTCTCATGGTGGGTGGGTGCTCAGTTGCTTCAGCCATGTGTAACTATATGTGACCTTATTCCGTGACACTGTATTTGTTATTTAAAAAAAAAGTTTGTTCTTGTCACTTTTTATTTCACCCCACCCTTAATCCTTGAGAAAACAGATAGTGGTATGGGAAAGTGTACTTTCATAATACACACGGAACAATCAAGAAAAGCAAAACTGTCAAAACTGGAAAACAGTGTGAAAGTGTTATTCAGGTTTGACTTTTCTTGATTGCCCCATATGTATTGTAAAAGTACACAGTTGTTTTAATGATTCGTTTAAGTCACAGATTATGTAAATCATAATCACTATCACCAATAATTAGGGATCAGATGATATAAAAAGTATTATTTATGCATATTATTTTCAAAGTGTTAAATTCTAGAATATTTTAGATAAAAATTTTCCTTTCAGAATCCCTTTGACTAAAGATGTTAGTTAAATAAGGACTTCCCTGGTGGTCCAGTGATTAAGAATCTACCCAGCAGTGCAGGGGACACAGTCGGATCCCTGGTCTGGGAAGATCCCACATGTCACAGAGCAACTAAGCCCATGCACCGCAATTGCTGAAGCCCAAGTGTCCTGGAGCCTCTGCTCCAGAGAAGCATATACTAGTGAGAAGCCTGCACATCTCAACCAGAGAGTAGGCACCACTCGCTGCAGCTAGAGAAAACCTGTGCATAGCAATGAAGACCCAGTGCTGCCAAAAATAAATCAATAGAAATTTAAACAAATTAGAAATGAGAAAATGAGCTAATTTGATACCATTTTTTCCCCTGCATATTAAAACATCAATCTCATGATAGCTTTTCAGGGAGAGAAAAGACACCATTTCTACTGTACATTTATACAGTATATAGTAGTGGTTATAACTGCATTTCCGTTTTGGAAGCATTAAAATTTAAGAGTATAGTCAAGGAAATAGAGTTTTTATGTAATTCAATATGGGTTCTGTTAGTGTTACAGATATTAAAGTTAGAAGCTGATAATTTGAAAATACAATTTATGATTCTTTTATTTACAGATATTTATTGATAGAGATCCAGCAGCATTTGCACCCATTTTAAATTTTCTTCGAACAAAAGAACTAGACTTAAGGTAAGAAATGTATCTTTTTTTTTTTTTTAAGCTTTTATTTCTTTACATATATACTTTTGGTGGCGCCTCACAGCTTGCAGGATCTTAGTTCCCCTACCAGAGATTGAACCCTGGCTCCCTGCACTGGAAGTGGGGAGTCTGTTCCCTGGACCACCAGGCAAGTCCCAAGAAATGTATCTTTTTAAGTAAATTTTTATTGGTAGGCATGGTTTTGGTCTTAGCTTATGAAGGAAGGTTTTTTCCCTGCCTTAAGATTATTTTTGCTTGAAAGTTTCCTCAGAATTTCTCTCATTGATTGAGGCCACAATTGTCTCCTATTGGATTACTCTCAAAGCTTCCTAGCCAGTTTCCCTGCCTTCAGTCTTATCCCTTCAATTCATCTTTCACACTGTAGCCAAAATTACATCCTGAAAATATAAATCTAGTTATTCAGTCAGTTCAGTCACTCAGTCATGTTCAACTCTTTGCAACCCCATGAACTGCAACGTGCCAGGCTTTCCTGTTCATCCACCAACACCCAGAGCTTGCTCAAACTCATGTCCATAGAGTCAGTGATGCCATCCAGCCATCTCATCCTCTGTCACTCCCTTCTCTACTTGCCTTCAATTTTTCCCCACATCAGGGTCTTTTCTAATGAGTCAGTTCTTCTTCGCATCAGTTGGGCAAAGTATTGGAGCTTCAGCATCAGTCCTTCCAATGAATATTCAGGACTGATTTCCTTTATGATCGACTGGTTTGATCTCCTTGCAGTCCAAGGGACTCTCAAGAGTCTTCTCCAACACCACAGTTCAAAATCTAGTTAGTTATTACTTTGCTTAAAACTCTTATTTAATCAGCTGCTGGATTAATGGTGAAGGATTTTGGACTTCTGTTAATCTAGCCCCTGCTTAGTTTCTCTTGCTTGAACACTTTTAACCCTTTCTCCTCTTGGCTTGATGTTAATCTTTCTGATGACTCTGATATAGACAGGTGTTCAGAGTTTCCTGTACTGCTGCAACTCCAGTAGCCTGTCTTACATGAGATTCTAAAAGGGCTTGCATTATTTCCTGTATACCTGCAGGATCAAATATTATGCTTGACGTATAGCCATACATTTTTTTATATGACACATAACCATAGAATTTTACTTGACACAAGTAAATAACAATTTAAGCTATTTATGAACTTTGCCATAGTCTGGTTTCCTAGTAGGAAGCTACAATCTAATTTGTATTTCATTGTTGTTTTATTTTATATATTCACCTTTCACTTTCACCTTTCATGCCTAATGAACTTTTACTAGGACCTGTTAATACTTTTTTAGATACAGGTTTTAGAATTCTAAATATTTGTTTAAGCCACTTCTGTATAATATTACATAATTTTTGACATATTCACTAGAATATGAGCTTCTTGAAAGCAAAGATTTTTTTGTTTGGTTTGTTCCTTGCTGTATTCAGAGTGTTGTTAAAAAAAAAGAAAAAGAAAAATTATGTATAGTAAACTGCTTAGTGGATATTTATTAAATGAATAATAATTTGGTGGGGCTTTTTGTTTACTTATTTTTTGGCCTGGGGTGGTAGGTGGGAAGTTTATTATTAGCTGTTTACTTCTGGGGTAAAATTATTTTTAGCATTTGATGAAAATCTAAGTTTACTTTTTGTCAGTGTCCTTGTGACTCATTTACAACTAAATTACCCATAAAAGGCAGCAGTAGTTTAAATATCTGTATTCATTGCTTTTCTTACAGCTTGCTTCTTTATTTCAGTTAATGGCAGTCTAGCAAACTTAAATTCTCTGAGTAGTATCTTCTAAAAGAAGGTGGGAAGGAATTGGTAAAAGAACACTATATTCTACTTCCATTTTTTACATAAAATTCTTCCATTGCCTTTATCACTCTGTATTATTATCCTATTTATTTTTCCTCTCCAAAAGTGTTATTTGTGTCCTGAGCTACTGTACTGTTGACAGGTAGTTTTGAAATAGAATAAGAAAGTTTTAACTTTTCTTTTTTTTTAATACTTTATTTTTTAAAATATAAATTTATTTATTTTAATTGGAGGTTAATTACTTTACAATATTGTATTGGTTTTGCCATACATCAACATGAATCCGCCACAGGTATACACGTGTTCCCCATCCTGAACCCCCCTCCTGAAGTAAGCCAGTTTTAACTTTTCTTATGTTAAGCTAGTAACAACCACTTTCTCAAATAAAAGCAATTTAATATTTCCATCACATGTGTCTAGTAGGCCTATGAAAATTTTTTAAGAGCAGTTTTATGTTTACAGCGAAATTGAGAGGAAGGTACAGAGGTTTCCCGTGTGCCCCCTGCTTCCGTTATCAGCCTCCTCTATTATTAATGGCATTTACCTGAATGATAACATTTTTTCTTTTTTTCAGTTGATGAACCTGCATTGATGTCATAATCACCCAAAGTTCATAGTTTATCTTCAGTTCATTCTTGGTGTTGTACATTTTAGGAGTTAGCACAAACATATAATGATATGTGGACCTCTTTATAATACTATACACAGTACTTACACTGCCTTAAAAATTTTTGTTCTCTGCCTGTTGCTCTCTCTCTCCTCAAGCCACTGATCTTTCAAAAATGTGCATAATTTGACTTTTTCTTAAATGTCATAGTTGGAGTCACATAGTATGGAGCCTTTTCTGAATGGCTTCATTCACTTAGTAATATGCAATTAAGTTTCTTTCATGTTACTTCTTAATGCTGATAATATTTCATTACTTGGATACCAATTTGTTTTTCCATTCACTTACTGAAGGGAACATTTTAGTTGCTTCCAAGTCTTAGCTGTTATGAATAAAGCCTCTATAAATATCCATGTGCAGGTTTTTGCATGGACATTAAGTTTTCAACTCCTTAGGGTAAATGTCAAGGAGTACAGTTGCTGGATCATATGGTAAGTTTTATAAGAAGCCTGCAGACTGTTTTTGACAGTGACTGTCATTTTCCTATTCCACCGGCAGTGAATTAGGATTGCTGTTGTTTCACATCCTTGACAGCATTTTGGATTTTGGCCATAGTAATTGATGTGTGGTAGTGACTTGTTGTCTTAATTAATATTTGCTTAGTGACATATGATATGGAGCATCTTATTTCGTATGTTTGCTGCCTTTATAGCTTTGGTTGAGGTCTTTGGCCCATGTTTTGATTGAGTTAGTTTTTTTATTGTTGAGTTTTAAGAGTTCTTTGTATACTTGGGACAACACTCCCTTATCAAATCTGTCATTTGCACATATTTTGTCTCATTTGGTGGCTTTTCATTTTCTTGACATTATCTTCTGTAGAGCAGGATGTTTTAATTTTAATGAAATCTAGCTTATTCTTATTCCTCTCATGGATTGTGTCTTTGGGCTTTATCTAAACAAGTATGACCATACCCAGTGTCATTTAGGTTTTTTCCTAAATGTTATTTATTTATTTATTTTTTGCATGCTGATGTCTAGTTGTTTCAGCACTACCTGTACTTCATTATTTTGCCTTTGCTTCTTTGTTATAGATCTGTTGACTGTAGGTATGGGATTTATTTCTGGGCTTTCTGTTCTACTCCATGATTTGTTTGTTTCTTACCAGTACCACACTATCTTGGTTTTTCTAGGTTTACAATTGTGATGTTGGGAAATGGCAGTGCTCCAACTTTGTTCTTCAGTATTATATTGGCTGTTTTGGCTCTTGGGCCTTTAACTTTAGAATCACCTTGTTGATATTGATAAAATAAGTTGCTAGATTTTGATTAGAATTGCATTGAATCAAATCAAGTAGGGAAGAACTAATGTCTTAACAGTGCTGCATCTCCCTGTCCATGAACTAGAAATCTCTCTCCATTTTTCTGGTTCTTTGATTTCAGCCATCAGAGTTTTGTGGTTTTCTTTCTTGTAGATTTTGTCTATATATATTGTGTGTCTGTGTGTGTATTTAGTTTTATACTTGACTACTTTTTAGGGGAGTATTAGTGTAAGTGGTGGTGTTTCTAACTTCAGGTTTCTCTTGTTCACTGTTGGTATATTGAAAAGCAGTAGACTTTGGTACATTAACATTATATGGTACAACCTTGATTTACTTGCTTATTAACTCCAAGAGTTTTGGGTTCATTCCTTTGGATTTTCTATTTTGACAGCCATATCATCTGTGATCATCAGTTTTATATCTTTCTTCCCAATCTGTAAGCCTTTTCTTTTCTTGTTTTGTGTTAATAAGGATTTCAGTATGAAGTTGAAAAGAGTGGTGACGGAATCTTTGTCTTGTAACCAGGTGTTAGTTCAAAGTTCTCACATTAAATATGATGCTCGATACAGGATATTTTTTTTAAAGTCTTATCAAGTTGAAAAAACTCCCCTCAGTTCCTGGTTTACTGAGAGTTTTTTTATGAATAGATGTTGGATTTTGTCAGATGCTTTCTTTTCACCTGTTGATGTGGTCATGTCAGTCTGTTGATGTGAAAGATTACATTAATTGATTTCAGAATATTGAACCAGCTTTCATACCTGAGATAAATCCTGCTTGGTTGTGGTATATATTTCTTTTTATACATTGTTGGATTTGGTTTGCTGATATTTTGTTGAGAATTATAGTGTCTATGTTCATGAGAGATATTGGTCTATAATTTTCTTGTGATGCATTTTTCTGGTTTTGGTGTTAAAGTAATGTGGGCCTTGCCCTGTAAAATAAATAAGGTTTCTCTCTGCTACTTTCTCTGAGATTGTAGATAATTGGTATCATTTCTTCCTTAAATATTTGGTAGCATTTACCAGTGAATCCTGGGCCTAGTGCTTTCTGTTTTGGAAGGTTATTGTTGATCTTTTTTTTTTTTTTTAAATACATATAGACTGAGATAGTTTCTTTTTGGTGTGAGTTTTAGCAGATCATGTGTTTCAAGGAATTGTCCATTTCATTTGGGTTCTCAAATTTGCAGGCACAGAGTTGTTCACAGTATTCCTTTATTCTCATTTTAATTTTCATGGAATCCTTAGTGATGCCCCCTCTCCTTTCTGCCCAGGCAGTGTTTTTAAAATAAGGACAATTATAACTGAAACCTAAAATGAGTGCTTTTAAAATCTTGTTTCCTTTTTTTTTTTTTACTCCTTATTTTCTTATTACTTTATTGTAACATCTCTATGTGGATAACATAGCCCTTTTTAAGGTTGATCTTTTTTTCCTTCCTACCTTCTGTTTTGCCTTTATTTTTGGTTTCCGATCAGAGGAGTCATGCTGATGTGTGGTAGGCACTGTGTGACGTATACAGACGTGGATCAGAGGTGGATCATGCTTGCAGGGAGCTTATAGATTAATCGGGGAGGTTAGAATATGTATAGAAATTACAGTCAGAGGCAGTTAATTTCTACTCTTATAAATGATTTCTACTCTTGTTTGCCTCTTAGATACTTATTGATAATTACTTGTATTAACCCTATAAAGCCCTCATCTCTAATTTAGTCATCCAGTTCATCTATATATGAGTGGTTTTTTCGTAAGAAAAAGTTCATGGTAGTGTGCGGTTTTATTGTTTATACTTCTTCAAATGATTAAGGATCTTAGGAAAGAAGTAAGTTTTAAAGCTCATGATTTTGTTCATGTTAAGAGCCTAGTACTTTTTCTGCTTCAGATGATAATCCAGGCTGCCAGTGTTAGAAGATTTACATCATTAATTTGTTTCTTTGTAGGGGAGTGAGCATTAATGTTCTCCGACATGAAGCTGAATTTTATGGAATCACTCCACTAGGTATGTATCTTACTACTATTTTTTATTTATGATTCGACCCTTTGAGCATTCAGCTTGCCCAAATGAAGTGTTTTTTATATCAGGTCCTGATTTTTGATGGACTAGTCAGTGCTTGCTTTTTGTGGATTTTCATAGAAAAAAGATATTGTCAGCTGATTTAACTTAAACATTTTCCTTTTTCTTTCCTTATCCTCTTTAACTAGAGAAAATAAGTGGAGTACTATTGTTCTGTTTGCATGTACTCTTGACAAGTTTGCTTTGAAATGTTTTTAGTAAGAAGGCTTCTCTTATGTGAAGAGCTGGAGCGTTCATCTTGCGGCAGTGTCCTTTTCCATGGTTACTTGCCTCCACCAGGTACTTCTCCTTTGTTCATTGACTTGTTGATGTCTTTTTATCATTACAATAAGTACAGATGTGTGAATAGGAAAATCTGTTTCTTGATTATCTCATTTGTAAATCTACTAGAAAACATGAGAACTTTAATCTTAACAGAAGTTAGGTCAGACTATAAGGTAGGGTAAGAGTTTGCCAAAATTTTTTTGTAGAGGGCCAGTTAGGCTTGTGAGCTAGAAGATCTCTGGCAGTTAACTGAACTCCACTGTAAACACTGCAGAAATGGATGGGTGTGATGGTGTCTAATACAACTTTACTTACATAAACTGCCATCAGACTGGACTTGGCTTTGGTCAAATTTGCTGATTCCTGTGTTTGAGAACTGATTGTCCATCTCCTTTGTGGAACCCTAGGAGCTTTGCAGAGATTTGTCAGTGTATAGGGGAGAGGAGGGTGAGGTGCATGTCATATCTGCCCCTCTTCAGTTAGTTAGTACAGTTTGATCTGTGCCTGTGTTGTAGCAGAGTTTTGAACAAGAGTTCATTTCAAAATGATTTCAAAAAGACTCCTCTGCCAAATAAGGGATGTTTAGAAGTATAGGGCAATTCAGCTATAAAGCTGAATAAAATTTAAATTAGTAAGTAAAGTTTAAAAATTTAAACTTACTAAAGTTTAAAGTTAAAATGTAAACTTAATAAAGTTTAAAGTAGTGAATAATACCTATCTCATAGTAACTGTTCCATAAATGTAAAGAGTTAGTGACAGAATGAATGAATTAGTGGTGATTGATTTGGTCTTATACATATGATAAATCTTAGTCTTACTTATTAAATATATAACATGGAAAATATCAGAAATCTTTTTTTTAAAATTTCATCTGATTTGTTATGGTACTTATTTGCAGTAAATCGCTATCTTAGAAGATAAATTTCAGCTATAATGTTTAGTTTTTTTGTTTTTCAGCCATAAGAACACATGAAATTTTCAGATTTTGGTGGGTGAACTTTAAAAATTTTATCTTCTTTGCTTTCATAGGTATTCCTAGTCGTAAAATAAACAACACTACTAGATCCTCAGCTGATTCTAGAAATGGACTAAATTTTACAGAAGGTGAAGCTCGAGGAAATGGTACCCAGCCTGTTCTTTCTGGAACTGGAGAAGAAACTGTTAGGCTAGGTAAGTATAGCTTACATAAATTAAAAAAGTGTGTACGTTTTTAGCTCTAGATATTGAGTAAGTATTTTTAAAGATGTAGCTTGTGCTGTATCTCTTTTTAATCTAGATCTCCCATTTATATCTTGAAAAGTCTCACCTAATATTTTTATTTAAAAAGTTTGTGATTTTCTGTTTGCTGTAAACCTTTAGAACAGAGGTTGACAGACTTTTTCTGGGCTAGATGGTGGGCATAGTGGGCTTCATGAGCCTGAAGGTCTCTGTTGGAACTGCTCATTTCTCTTTGTAGCGCACAAGCAGCTTTGATGTGTGGACAGATGTGCTTGGCTGTGTTCCAACAAAGCTTCTTTCTCAAAACAGGCAGAGGATTGGAATTGGCCTCTTGGCCATAGTTTGCAAACTGCTTTTTTAGAACACAAAAAACATTTCTTTTTCTAATGTCAGCAGGGTTTCCTGTGGATCCACGAAAGGTGCTGATAGTAGCTGGCCATCACAACTGGATTGTAGCTGCGTATGCCCATTTTGCTGTGTGTTACAGGTATTATATGATTAATAATGGCTTGCTTTTTACTTTGGGGGGTATTTTTTAATAGCTGTGATTTTATACTTACAGATTTAAGAGCTGTTTAATTTTAGTCATCAGATTTTTTTTCCTTCCAATTTTGCCTGCTGATTAAATTCAGTTTACTTTTATTTTTACAACTAATTTCATAAATACTGATAGCCTCAGTATGTTTAAATATTGCCCATACAGTATAAACTGTGAAATAAGTGAAATATCTTGAAGTTACACCTTCTTGCTTAGTGTATCCAGCTTCCAAATTGTTTAACTGTTGTGTTAAATGAGGCAGGCTTGTTAATATGATCCCTGTGTTTTTTTTTTTGTCTGTAATGATTAAATATTGTACTCTTAAAGGAGAATAAGACATTGGTCATGAATACTGTACACTTGGGAGTGAGGTAGTTAAGCAGGACCATTGTGAACAGAAGTGATGTAGTTTAGTATCTAACGTGCAAGGTAGTTTTATTTTATCTAATTCTTGCATTCTCAGAAACCAGCAGGAACAAGGAAAAGTATATACTAGGGATTTCTCTTTTTTATTTGTCTGAAAGGTAGGATTCTTAGTTCAGAATTACTGTGTGAAGTGAGAAATGTTGATGATGGGGGAACAGTGGTGGTGTTCAGTCGTTAAGTCGTATACAACTCTTTGCAACCCCATGGACTGCAGCATGCTACACTTCCCTGTCCATCACCAGCTCCCGGAGCTTGCTCAAACTCATGTCCGTTGAGTTGGTGATACCATCCAACCATCTCATATTCTGTCATCCCCTTCTCCTTCCTTCAGTCTTTCCCAGCATCAGGGTCTTTTCCAATGAGTCAGTTCTTCACATTAGGTGACCAAAGTTTTGGGGCTTTCAGTATCAGCCCTTCCAATGAATATTTAGGACTGATTTCCTTTAGGAGTAACTGGTTTGATCTCCTTGCAAGTCGAAGGGACTCTCAATAGTCTTCTCCAACACTACAGTTCAAAACCATCAGTTCTTTGGGGCTCAGCTTTCTTTATGGTCCAACTCTCACATCCTGGAAAAACCATACCTTGGATTAAATGGACCTTTGTTGGCAGAGATGATGTCTCTGATTTTTAATATGCTGTCTAGATTTGTCATCGATTTCCTTCCAAGGAGCAAACATCTTTTAATTTCATGGCTGCAGTCACAGTTCTCAGTCATTTCGGAACCCGGAGAAAGAGAATCTGCCTGTATTTTTCACTTTTCCCCCTTCTATTTTCCATGAAGTGATGGGATCAGATGCCATGATGTTAGTTTTTTGAATGTTGAGTTTTAAGCCTGCTTTTTCACTCTCCTCTTTCACCTTCATCAAGATGCTCTTTAGTTACTCTTCACTTTCTGCCACTGAAGTGGGATCATCTGCATATCTGCAGAGGTTGTTGGTATTTCTCCTGGCAATCTTGATTCCAGTCTGGCATTTCACATGATATGCTCTGCATAGAAGTTAAATACACAGTATGGCATTATATGGCCTTGATGCACTCCTTTCCCAGTTTGGAACCAGTCCGTTCCATGTCCAGTTCTAACTGTTGCTTCTTGACCCGTATACAGGTTTCTCAGGGGAAAGGTAAGGTCTAATATTCCTCACTCTTCAATAATTTTCCACAGTTTTTTTGTGATCCACACAGTCAGAGGCTTCCAAGTAGTCAGTGAAGCAGTAGGTATTTTTCTGGAGTTCGTTTGTTGTCTCTCTGATCCAACAGATGTTGGCAATTTGATTTCTGGTTCCTCTGCCTTCTCTAAATCCATCTTGTACATCTGGAATTTCTTAGTTCATGTATTGCTGAAGACTAGCTTGAAGGATTTTGAGCATAATGAGCTCAAAATGCTAGCATATGGAATGAGTGCAATTGTATGATAGTTTTCAACATTCTCTGACATTTCCCTTCTATGGAACTGGAATGAAAACTGACCTTTGCTAGTCCTGTGGTCATGTGGGAGTTTTCCAAATATGCTGACATTGAGTGCAGCACTTTAACAGCATCATCTCTTAGGATTTTAAATAGCTCAGCTGGAATTCTGTCGCCTGCACTAGGTGTTCTGTGGTAATTCTTCTAAGAGCCACTTGACTTCATGTTCCAGGCTGTCTACTGCTGGGCGAGTTACCACACCATTGCGATTGTCCCAAGTCATTGAGACTGTTTTGCGTAGTTCTATGTATTGCCACCTCTTCTTAATTTCTTCTGCTTCTCTTAGGTCCTTACTGTTTCTATCCTTTATCATGTCCATCCTTGTGTGAAACGTTCCCTTGAGACCTCCAGTTTTCTTGAAGAGATCGCTAGTCTTTCCCCTTCTATTGTTTTCCTCTATTTCTTTTCATTGTTCAGTCAGGAAGGCCTTATCTCTTCTTGCTATTCTCTGTAACCCTGCATTCCGTTGGGTATATCTTTATGGTTCTCCCTTGCCTTTCCCTTCTTTTCTTTCCTTAGGTATTTGTAAGCCTCCTCCGACAACCGCTTTGCCTCCTTGCCTTTCTTTCTCTTTGGGATGCCTTTGGTCCTTCCCTCCTATACAGTATTACAAACCTCTGTCCATAGTTCTTTGGGCATTTTGTCTGCATTGTCATGCTTCACTTCTGTATTTTTTTCTTGCTCAGTTTACCACATGTTACTTGAATTATCGAAGGAGTATTTGTACAGATTATTACCCTTTTGGAATTTATATTCCTCTTTAGATTTTTAAAAATATAGTTGTATTTATTTGCTTATTTGGGCTGTGCTGGGTCTTCATTCCTGTGCTTGCTTTTCTCTAACTGTGGTGAGTGAGGGCTGCTCCCTGATTGTGGCATACTGACTCCTCTGTGCCAGTGGCTTCTCTTGTTTTGGAACCCAGGCCCTAGGGTGAGCAGGCTTCAGTAGTCGCAGCCCCTGGGCTTACTAGTTGTGGCGCAGGGGCTTAGTTGCTCCATAGTATGTGGGATCTTCCCAAATCAGGGATCGAATCTATTTCTCCTGCTTTGGCCAGGGGTTTCTTTACCACTGAGCCACCAGGGAAGCCCTCCACTTTCGATTTTTAATGCATGTAAAATGTACTTTTTGTATAAGATATTACATTTAGGAATCCATTTTCTTCCACATGAGTGGCTAATTATGTTCTGATTATTAGATAAACCATCCTTTCTTATTGAATTTGAAAACCTTCATCTTGCTTTATATTTATTTTTATATACTTGCATCTAGTTTTATACTTTTTTCCCCCTATTGTTGGACACTTGGCTATTGTAAATAATGCTGCTGTGAGCATGGGAGTGCAGAACTTTTCAGACTAGTGTTTTTGTTTTCTTTGAATATATTCCCATTGAAATTGTGTTATCATAGGGTAGATTTGTACTTAATTTTTTTGAGCAAACACCATATTGTTTTCCATAGTGGCTATACCAATTTGCAGTCCCACCAACAGTGACAAAGTTTCCCTTTTCTCCACACCCACACCAGCATTTATTGTCGTTTTTTCAGAATTTTTATTTTGTTTTGAAATATAGCTAATTGACAATGTTGTGATAGTTTCACATGGACAGCAAAGAGACTCAGCCATAATACATGTATCCATCTCTTGTCTTTTCATGATGGCTGTTGCAACCTTACTGTGGATTTGATTTGCATTTCCCTATTGACAATTGATGCAGAGGATCTTTTCTTGTATATTGGCTGTTTGTATATCTTCTTTGGGAAAATGTCTATTCAAGTCTTTGGCCCATTTTTTAGTTGGATTATTTGTTTTTTTGCTGTTGAGTTGAGTTCTTTATATATTTGCATATTGACACCTTATCAGATATATGGTTTGCAAATATTTTTTCCTACTCCATTGGTTGCTTTTTTAACTTTGATAGTTTCTTTTTCTGTGCAGATGCTTTTTAGAGTGATGTAGTCCCATTTGTTTATTTCTGATTTTATTGCTTGTGCTTTATGTGTGATTTTGAAAACAGTCATTATCACAACTCATGTCAAGGAGCTTTTTCCCTATGTTTTCTTCTAGGAGTCTCATGGTTTTAGGTCTTCAATCAATTTTGAGTTTATTTGTGTCAGTAGTATAAAGTGAATGTGAAAGTGTTAGTCACTCTGTTGTGTCCGACTTTTTGCGACCCCGTGGACTGTAGCCTGCCAGGCTTCTCTGTCCATGGGATTTCCCAGGCAAGAATACTGGAGTGGTTTGCCATTCCCTTCTTCAGGGGAACTTCCTGACCTGGGGATTGAACCTGCACCACTTGCATTGCAGATTCTATACTATCTGAGCCACTAGGGAAGCCAGTAAGGGTCAAATTTAATTCTTTTCTGTTTAAGTATCCAATTTTCCAGGCACCATTTATTGAAGAAGCTCCCTTTTCTTCATTTAGTATTCTTGGCTACCTTATCAAACATTAGTTGACTATATATGCTTAGACTTATTTCTGGGCTCTTAATCTTGTTCCATAGGCCTATTTGTGTGTTGATCTTCTTAATCTTTCCTTTCATTAGCTGGTGAGAATTTGAAATAGGAGAGTGGAGGATTTTTGTGTGTTGTGTTAGATGGAAGAGAAATAATATGAAATATTCTTATGTGTTAAAGAGAAAAACTTGTGCACGTGTTTGGCTTCATAATTTAACCTTTGAGAGGTAGAATCAGCTTCCTTTCTAATTAGCCTGGTAGTGAGGTGTTGGAAAGAAAACAGTGAAAGTTATCTTGAGAAAGTCCAGTAGAAAACAAGCAATGAGGGATTTTGTGCTGATATATTAGTGTTAAAATTAAAAAAAGAACTTAGGCAAGCAAAATCACCCTAACACAACTAGCTCCTCCATCTGGACCTTTAGGAAAGAATCATTGTGTGCTTGTATTTCTGCCTTCTTGTGGTACCCACCCCAAACCACATTTGTGGTTTTAGTTGCAGAGTCTCCTTACCAACCTCCAGAACCCTTTTTCTGTCTGGGGTCCATCTCTTGAAGAAAAATAGGCAAAGGGAAATATGACAGAGTCTGGTTTGGCAAATCATTTCAGCACTGAGCAGAAATGATGTATTTGGGAGTTGGGGAAGGAATGGAGAGGTGTGGGAAGAAGGGAGAGCTCTTCAAAATAAGATGACTCGGCTCTAGAGGCTCCTCATTAGTAAATATTGGGAAAACATCCAGTTCCATAAAAATAGCTTCTGAATATTGAGAAATTAATTGGACTTTCCAGTTAGGACTTAATCACCTGTTATTTTATGTTAGGCATATAATACTGAAGTCTCTTGTATACATTTTCTCATTTAATTATCACAACAACCTGTGGCATGGATCTCATCATCCCTATTTTAATAATGAGAAAACCAAGTTGGAGAAATTCCCTAGCTCATCCTGGGGAAAGAAATGACAGAATTCTCAGCTCTCTCCATCCCAGTGCTTCTCATGTCCCGGGCACATAGTAGATTCCTAAGAATGCATTAGAATAAACACCATGTTCCTGGTCTCTGGTATAAGTGAGTAGTGTTAGTTTTGACAACATTATTAGTAGTTCTTTGACTCAGTGGGACAGGCAGTGGGCTGGGCTCAGTCTCAGAGCTACCCCTCCTCACTTTGTGGTTTCTCTTCCTAAGGGAGTGGAGTGGTGTGGAAGCAACTAACAAATTAACTGAACAACAAAGTTTTGGCTGAGGAGAAGTATAAAATGAAAATAATGTAGGTGCCTTGGTGTCTTAGTTTCTTCTTTCTGCTATAACAAATTACCATATATTTATTTTCATCACTCAGTTCTGGAGTTCAGAAAACTTCAAATTGGATCTTGCTGGGCTACAGTCAAGATATTGGCAGGTTTGTGTTCCTTCTGGAGGCTCCAGCAAGTTTCTTTGTCCTTCCCAACTTATAAAGGGCATCTGTGTTCCTTTAATCACATTTCCTTTTTTACATTTCCAAAACAGCAGCGTATCATCTTCAGATCTCTTCCTTGTGTCCCACTCGTCTACCTCTGCTTATGAGGACCTTAGTATTACATTCTAGGCACCTGGATAGTCCCTCCGTCTCTTTAACTTAATCACATCTGCAAAGCCCCTTTGCCGTGTGAGATAACATTTTTACCATTTTCAGGAATTTAGACAAGGACATGTTTAGGGAGCCATTATTCTGCCTACCACACTTGGTGAGGAGTTTTATAGTTCAGGTAGAAAGGACAGACATCAACTTGGAGGCAAATATTACTCTTCTAGTGTGGATTTTAATTGCTACAAGACTCCTATCAAAACAGGAAAGAAAGTGAAAGTGCAGTCGCTCAGTCATCTCTGACTGTTTGCGACCCCATGGACTGTAGCCTATCAGGCTCCTCCGTCCATGGAATTTTCCAGGCAAGAATCCTGGAGTGGGTAGCCATTCCCTTCTCCAAGGGATCTTCCCATCCCAGGGATCGAACTGAAGTCTCCCATATTGCAGGCAGACGCTTTACCATCTGAGCCACCTGGGAAGCCATTGAGGCAGGACTTTATTTTAAAGTTTTAAATTGGAGTATACAGGTGATTTACAATGTTGTGTTAGGCTTAGGTGTATAGCAAAGGGATTCAGTCATAAATATACATCTATCCATTCTTTTTAAGATTCTTTTCACATATAGGTCTTTGTAGAATATTGAGTAGATTTCCCTGTGCTTTACAGTAGATCCTTGTTAAGTATCTATTTTATATGTAGTAGTGTGTATATGTTAAACTCCTAATTTATCTCTCCACCCTGCATTTCCCCTTTGGTAACCATAAGTTTGTTTTCAAAGTTTGTGAGTCTGTTTCTGTTTTGTAATGAGTTTGTTTGTATCTTTTTTTAAAAAATTATATATATGTGATATATGATATTTGTCTTTGTTTTACTTCAGTTAGTGTGATTATCTCTAGGTAGATCTGTGTTGCTGCTACTGGCATTTCATTTTTTTATGCCCGAGTAGTATTTCATTCTATATATGTACCACATCTGCTGTAAATGAACATTGAGGTGCATGTATCTTTTCAAAGTATGGTTTTCTTCAGATACATGCCTAGACGTGGAATTGCTGAATCCTATGGTAGTACTATATTTAGGTTTTTAAGGAATCTCCATACTGTTCTCTGTATGCTATACCAATTTATATTCCCACCAACAAATGTAGGACAGTTCCCTTTTTTCCACATCTTCTCCAGCATTTATTGTTTGTAGATTTTTTGATGATGGCCATTCTGACTAGTGTGAGGTGGTAGCTCACTGTAGTCTTTGCATTTCTCTAATAAATTAGAGCCTCTTGTCACGGGCCTCTTGGTCATCTGTATGTCTCTTTGGAGAAATGTTTGTTTAGACCACCCACCCATTTTTTGATTGCAGGTTTTTTGTTTTTTTTTTTAAAATATTGAGCTACATGAGTTGTTTGTATATTTGGAGATTAATCCCTTATCAATGTCTTTGTTTGCAGATATATTGTGGATGGTTTCCATTGCTGTGCAAAAGCTTTTAAGTTTAATTTGGCTTCCCTGTGGCTCAGATGGTGTAGAATCTACCTGAAATGCCGCAGACTCTGGTTCTGTACCTGGGTTGGGAAGATCTGCTGGAGAAGGAAATGACAAACCACCCCAGTATTCTTTTCTGGAGAATTCCATGGATAGAGAAGCCTGGCAGGCTGCAGTCCATGGGGTCCCAAAGAGTAGGACATGACTGAGCGACTAACACACACACACAGGTCCTATTTATTGCTTTTTATTTTAATTGCTGTAGGAGATGAAAAGACCTTGCTGCGATGCATATCACAGCATACTGCCTACGTTTTCATCTAAGACTTTCACAGGATCTGGTCTTACATTTAGGTTTTTAATCCATTTTGAGTTTATTTTTTATAATTTTATGTATTTATTTATGGCCGTGATGGGTCTTCATTGCTGTGTAGACTTTTCTCTAGTTGCTGCAAGTGGAGTCTACCCTCTCGCTTCAGTGCACAGGCTTCTCATAGTGGTGGCATCTCTTTGTTGCAGAGTATAGTCTGTAGGGCATATGGGCTTCCGTAGTTGTAGCTCCCGGGCTCTAGCGCACAGGCTCAACAGCTGGGGTGCACAGCTCAACGGTTGGGACACATAGACTAAGTTGTTCTGCACAATGTGGGATCTTCCCAGATCAAGGATCAAATCTGTGTCTCTTGCATTGAAAGGTGGATTCTTTACCAATAAGCCACCAAGGAAGCCCAATCCATTTTGAGTTTGTGTGTGGTATTAGAAAATGTTCTAATTTCATTCTTTTGTAGGTAACTGTCTATTTTTCCCAGCACCATTTATTAAAGAGACTGTCTTTTCTCCCTGACCATCACCAACTCCTGGAGCTTGCTCAAACTCATGTCCATCTAGTCGGTGATGCCATCCAACCATCTCATCCTCTGTCGTCCCCTTCTCCTCTTACCTTCAATCTTTCCCAGCATCAGGGTCTTCTCCAAGGAGTCAGTTCTTCATATCAGGTGGCCAAAGTATTGGAGTTTCAGCTTCAACATCAGTCCTTCCAATGAATATTCAGGACTGATTCCCTTTACGATTGCCTGGTTTGATCTCCTTGCAGTCCCAGGTACTCTCAAGAATCTTCTCCAACACCATAGTTCAAAAGCATCAATTCTTTGGCACTCAGCCTTCTTTATGGTCCAAATCTCACATCCATACATGACTACTGGAAAAACCATAGCTTTGACCAGATGGATCTTTGTTGGCAATGTGATGTCTCTGCTTTTTAATATGCTATCTAGGTTGGTCATAACTTTTCTTCCAAGGAGCAAGTGTCTGTTAATTTCTTGGCTGCAGTCATCATCTGCAGTGATCCTGGAACCCCCCAAAATAAAGTCTGTCACTGTTTCCATTGTTTCCCCAGCTTGTGCTTCATCCAGCCTGGCATTTCTGATGATGTACTCTGCATATAAGTTAAATAAGCAGGGTGACAACATACAGCCTTGACATGCTCCTTTCCTAATTTGGAACCAGTCTGTTGTTTCATGTCTGGTTCTAATTGTTGCATCTTGACTTGCATACAGATTTCGCAGGAGGCAGTTAAGGTGGTCTGCTATTCCCATCTCTTTCAGAATTTTCCACAATATTTTGTGATCTACACAGTCAAAGGCTTTGGCGTAGTCAATAAAGCAGAAGTAGATGTTTTTCTGGAACTCTCTTGCTTTTTTTATGATCCAGCAGATGTTGGCAATTTGATCTCTGGTTCCTCTGCCTTTTCTAAATCCAGCTTGAACATCTGGAAGTTCACGGTTCTCGGACTGTTGAAGCCTGGCTTCATCATTCGTGATACTGCTCCGTAGTTTTCTTTTTGTGTGTTACTTTTGTCTGGTTTTAGTATTAGGGTGATGGTGACCCCATAGAAAGTGTTTGTGAGTGTTCCTTTCTCTGCAGTTTTTGGGAATGATTTTAGACAGATCAATAATAACGTAATAACTTTTCTCTAAATGTTTGATAGAATTTCCCTGTGAAGCCGTCTGGTCCTGGACTTTTGTTTGTTGGAAGTTTTAAAATTTCAGTTTCAGTGTTTGTGATTGGTCTGTTCATATTTTTAATTTCTTTCTGGTGTAGCCTTGGAAGGTGGTACCTTTCTAAGAAGTTAAAACATTTTGTCTAGGTGTTTTATTGGCATATAGTTGCTTCTAGTAGTCCATTATCCTTTGTATTTCTGTGCTGTCCCTTGTAACATTTTCATTTCTCATTTTATCCATTTGAGCCCTCTTTTTTACTTGAGTCTGGCTAAAGGTTTATCAATTTTATCTTCTCACAGAATCAGCTTTTAGTTTCATTGATCTTTTCTATTGTTTTGTCTCTGTTTCATTCATTTCTGCTGATATTTATGATTTCTTTTCTTCCAGTAAGTTTGGGTTTTGTTTTCTTCTTTCTTTAGTTGTTTAGGTGTAAGGTTATGGTGTTTATTTGAAATTTCTCTTGTTTTCTGAGGTAAGATTGTATTGCTGTAAGCTTCTCTCTTAAAGTGCTTTTGCTGTGTCCTATAGGTTTCAGATTGTTGTGTTTTTGTTATCATTTGCTTCTAGGTACGTTTTGATTTTCTCTTTGATTTCTTCAGTGATCCATTTAGCCTCTATTTTTTTTTTTTTAGCAGCTTTTTGTTTGCAATTAATTTCTAATCTCATAGCATTGATCAAAATGGTGCTTGATAGGATTTAAATTTCCTTAAATTTACCAAAGCTTTCTTTATGGCCTGCTTGTGATCTGTCCTGGAAAATCTTCTATGTGCACTTGAGAAAAATGTGTATGCTGCTGCTTTTGGATGGAATGTTCTATAAATATCTTTTTAAGAACATCTAGTCTAATGATCTAATGTGTCATGTAAGACCTGTGTTTCCTTATTAATTTTCTGTCTGATGACCTGTCCATTGATACAGTTGGGGTGGTAAAGTTTTCCTATTACTGTGTTACTGTTAATTTCTCCTTTCATGGCTGCTAACATTTGCTTTATTTATTGAGTTGCTCCTATGTTGGGTGCATATATATTTACACTTGTGTCTTCTTGGTTTGATCCTTTGTTCATTATGTAGTGTCCTTCTTTGTCTCTTGTCTCTTTATTTTAGTCTATGTTGTCTGATATGAGTATTACTACTGCAGCTTTCTTTTGATTGCCATTTTCATTGAAAGCCCTTTTCCATTTTACTTTCAATCTGTGTCCCTGGATATGAAGTGGAACTCTTACAAACAGCACACATATATATATAGATCTTTTTTTTTTAATCAGTTCTGCCAGTCTATGCCATTTGGTTGAAGCATTTAATCTATTTACATTTAAGGTAATTATCTGTACATATGTTTTTATTGGGCTTTTCTGGTGGCTCAGTGTTAAAGAATCTGGCTGCCAGTGCAGGAGACATGGGTACGATCCCTGGATCAGGAAGATACCTTGGAGAAGGAAATGGCAACCCACTCCAGAATTCCTGCCTGGGAAATCTCATGGACAGAGGAGCCTAGCAGGCTGTAGGCCGTGTGGTCGCAAAAGATTCGGACACGACTTAGTGTCTAATAACATGTTAGACAATAATAACATGCTCTTATTGTCATTTTAGATTTTTTTGACATATTTATATGGTTACAGTATATGCAGCAAGTTTCAAAAATTTGAGAGCATATACCTCCACTATATCTTTCATGGTCTTAATTTGAAAGCCATATTCTTTGCATAGCTGTCGCGATTTCAGAGTGTTATTTTATTATGCAGGAATAAAGAGATGGGTTGTTGGAATATCAGAGCTTGTTCTGTGTTTTTACACATTTAAAATTGTGTATTTATGTGTATGGAAAAATGTAAAGCAAATATTGCTTCTTCTTTGTACTTGATTTTAACTTAAAAAGTAGTAAATGCACATATCTCATTGAGTTAAATTATGTAATCGTTACAATCACTCTCAAATGTGCTGTCCTGATTCTGTTACTGTTGTCATCTTTTTGTTTTACAATACCCTAATTTCTCTAGAGGAAAATGACTTAGAAGTAGTTTTTGTAAAAGATTAGATCATATTTAGTTTTATTATTTTATTAGTCAGTGGTTATAAGATTTCACTGTTCACCTCATTAAATCAGTACAGCATCCCTTTTTTGAAGAATGTGAGCCTAGTGCCTAGTGTATGTCTGCATGCACATATTGACATATTGTCTTTATTCTTGAAGTACTGGCAGTCCCTGCTTTGTGTCCAGTCTACCGGTCCTTAGGAGGATCTAGGTTTAATTTCTCAGTGTTTTGTCAGTATTTAGGGTTTATTGGATAATTATTTTGATTTTTGTATTTTGACATATGAATCCCACCTGGTGGCTGAAGTGGGTAATTACAGACCATATATTGCCTAGGGAAACCATGTGAGATTTTTCTATATATTGCCTTTAAGTTTAAGGAAATCATTAATTCTTGGAATTAATAAAGGTTGAATTGCATGTTTTTGTGGATTATAGCTGTATTTAGCATACATTTTAAACAAAAATAAAGCTAAAGTGTTTTTATATAGGTTGTTAGTTGGTCATCATTTATGAACACTTGAGTTTGATTTTTGTGGTTTTATATTAGGTAGTAGTGTTTAAAGGAGCACATACTCATATTTATTGTCTTCGGGTAAGGCAAAGAGATTCTTTGTTTTGTTTCTGTCACTTGTTTTGTGTAACTTTAAAAATAAATATTGCATCATTTAAGTTCAGGTCGTTTATTGTCATGATTGCTTAACTGTGTAGTTTTTAAATGTTTGAAGGCTTAAAGTGTAACCCCACAAAATAATGCATGTCTGAAAGACTTCAATTCAGTTAGGACAGCAAAAGTTATTAAAAATTTACACGTATGTTTATCAATAATTATATATTAAAGCATTTTTATTCAGTCAACTAAATCTAAATCATGATAAGACACCTTTACTTATGGAGAAGGAATAGGCTCATGAGATTTTTTTTCATTTTGTGTGAAACCTTTAAAATCCAGTCCTCAGTGAGTGGTTTCCAAAGGCCACATTTCATTCATTTGATTATGCCAAGCTATCATATACCAGGTCACTCCCTTATCTTAGTTTGTCTTAATAAACTATCATCTGAAGTATCAAGAAATGATTGATTCTCAGTTAAGCATAGTAACTGATAGATTCAAATACTAATTCTGAAACTGATTTTGTTGACTATTTCTATTCACAAATAATGACAAAGTACCACTTTTTTGTGTAAAATGCAAAAAGATAATACTTTTTTTTTTGTAAGTTTCTAAGTCTTTATAGTTTGGAGAACTTTGCTAAATTATTCTTTGGAGGAGTATAGACCTTTAGTCTCTTTTTAAGTGATTTCTGTGTATTTTATTTTTTAGTAAATACATAGATAAATAGCTGTGATTAAACTTATTTTGGTACATTCATTTATGTTCTCTTTGCTAAGTACTGCTGAGTCTTATTTATGTTGTCTGTTTATATTCAACAGAATCAAAGAATCGTCAGGATGGCAACAAGTGTTTACAAGCCCATATTTGGACTGGACTATTGAACGAGTAGCTTTAAATGCAAAAGTGGTCGGGGGTCCACACGGAGACAAGGACAAAATGGTGGCTGTTGCCTCAGAGAGTAGCATCATCTTATGGAGTGTCCAAGATGGAGGAAGTGGAAGCGAAATTGGTAGGAAAATGTGGTTTATGCTGTTGCATTTAATATTCTGAAGTTTAAGAGGGATTGCCCATAAATATTAAAATTAACTTGGACTAGTTATTAGTTAGCTAGAGCTGGTGCATCTTCTGTTCAGTGTCCAGTAACAGTAAGACTGCTCAGTGTGAGAGGAATGATCTGGTAAAGAGGCAAAAAACCCGACTTGACTGCTCTGTAAGAATGTGCCCTTCCTGAATCCTATTTAGTGGTGGCTGCATTCTCTCCACCTCTTTCATACCACTGGGCTGAAGGTGGGGTAAATAACTTTCTTTGTCCTCCCCACTTGTTGCTTCTAGACCCGAAGTTCTCAAGCTTTTCAATCTCCTCTAAGCCTGCTTTACTTTCTTAAATCATTCAGGACCGTTAATTATTTTTGTTTGCATAGGTTATATCTATTGCTATTTACCAGAATAGGAGTTAATACTGCAATTCTGATAACTTAATTTAAAAAATAACGATAAAAACCCATTACATGGTAACATGAATAATTTTAGTAAAAAATTACTATCTCCAAAATGGGAAGAGTAGCAGTGGTTTACCGTTTTGCAAACCTCCTTTATTTTTAATTGAATTCTGGTACCTATTTCTGCATTCAGTCTCCTGTGTGTGATTTGTTATTCTGGTAGAACTTGGTGGAGAGTTTGGCCTCACACAGATATATAGTTGGGAAAAACATTTTTATATAATCTTTTTAGATAATTGTTGATATTGTTTGCACCTGTCCCCAGATTTTGAAATCATATTGATGAACTCTGTTCATATAGATCATACTCTGTTAAATTAAAATCCGTCTGTTTTGTACTTTGAATGGGTCTTTTTGTCCTTATATAATTTTGTATAACATCATACATTGGTCATTTGTTAAGTGTTGGTTTGCTGAGTCATGTAAAATCTTTGAAATGTTGATACCTTTCATTGTACAGTACATTTTAAAAAATCACATTTATTACTATAACCACTGATCACATCTATGAACTCCAGTATATTAGGAAGTTTTCATACTTACGGTGGCAGAAAACATTTTCCAGATTCCTGATATTCACTTGAAGCATTGAGCTTGTGTCACTGAAATAACAGATTTGCTCTGTTGCACTTTTTGGGGGAAGTCTACCAGATATCCAAAACTGAATTACATAGTCCTTAAGTCATCCTGTCCAGTGAAAATGGTCCCATGTGAAAGGAGCAGCTGGTTTCCTCTCCGCTCCAGCAGTTGGGAAGGTGCTTCTCGACACAGAGAGAGGCCTTAGTCACACAGAATGTTAAGAATACATACCCTCAAAATTGAGACTTAGTCAGTAAAACTTCTTAGGCAGATTGCTTCATCTAGGAAATTCTTAAGTTAATCTGTTTTCTTTCCTTAAAAATGTGGCAGAGAAGAATTTAATCACTACCAGTATAGTTTACTGCCACTCCTTTGATTCATGCTAAGGTGTGTGCTGTTTGTACCCAATGTTGCTTTGCATCGTTAGTGCAAAGATCAACACAGATGTTCTAGGATAAGGCGTGAGATTCGTAAGTTTTTAACACTTGGTATTCCAATGCCATGTGTATTTGTAATCAAATATTCATATAAAAGATCTTTAATGATTGGTTGAGGCTGATACTAGAGGGGGAGAAACAGAACATGAGGTGCAGCTACATCTGTGTGTTTGTAAGACAGAAATGCAGTTCTGCAGACAAGCTACTGTCTGCGCCAGTCTTTAACTTGAAGATTTACTGTGTCACTGAAAGGGCCAGCATTGTGGTTTCCTTTACTGACGTTCATCTCACAGGCATTCAGCATCACTGTCTGTCCGGGCTTTCCTAGTCTCCTAGCAATGGTGTGCCCTTCTCTCGCTAGAGCAGTGCCATAACTTACCCAGGAGGATGGTTCAGTGACTTTTTCATTTCTAGTTTGAAGTTTTGTAACAGTTTATCAAAAGCTTTTCCTATCTTCATTTAAAATCCTTCTTTAAACTCTCGAGTATTTGGTTTGAAAGAACCCACAACTGGCTTTATAATCCTGTTCAGAAAGGTTTTGTTGCTTAAGCACAATAAAGCAAGTTGTTAACATCTATAAATTGGGGGGAAAGTTGTTATTTAAAATTTTTATATGCAATTTTGACCAGTTTCTTTAGAGTCCTTCCTACCATGAATCAAAGAACTCTGCTAGGTCATATTTATCTTTGTCAGCTCTATTGGATTTATGTGGATTGAGGCAAGTTAAGTACAATAAAAATGTATTAAAAATAAATTTATTTCAGAATAAAATATTTAACAGTTGTAGGTAAAATTTTAAAATGTAGAAAGATTTTTATAACATTTAAAAAACTAACATTGCAGAATAACAAAGTGTACCTTTTTCTTATATTTCTTTGTAGGCTCAAGGAAAACTTGTATTCTAAAACAATTACAGCGGTTATAACTGAAGACAGCTACTAAAGATAGTGGAAGTATTTAGGCCAAATTAAGTTAGTCTTGGGAAACTTAGCTGTACCCCCAGCCTGCCACCATAAACCATTCTAGAGAACAGAAGAATACGCGTGCAGGTGCCGTTGTCTCAATGGTGACCTCACGTCATGTAGCCTCTGGAAAACTCCTTGTCTGTACTTCTTGAGATAATGAGAGGTTTTCATTTTTAAAGGCAATGAAAATAGTCTTGACTTGAGACTCCCGGAGGGTTTCCACAGACCCATGAGGATTCCCAGACCACACTTGGGGAATCTTTATTCTAGACCCTGTCTCTTCCCTTCTCTCTCGGTGTCCCATCCTCCCCAGCCCCCACCACCGCATGTGCCCAGATTTCGAATTTCATTCCATCTGGACTTACACTTGATGTAGTGCTCTGCTGCCCTTTGGATTACTCCCCTTCATTCCTTTGAGATTACTAACTCTAATTTTCTAACTCAGAAATTCTTTAACTCCACTGGGGTCTTGACTCATTGCTTCCCATGCCATCAGGCTTGGATTCTGTGTTTACGGTCACTCTGCCTCTGTTTCCTTCAGTCTCTCCCTTTGCCTTACCTACCTGAAGAAACCACAGCCCAGGCCAAATCGGCATTTCTTTCCTGAATAGCCAGGTGTAGTGCAGAGAAAGAAATGTGTGCACACCCAGAACAGTAGTCTTAACTTGTGACCTCTCTCTGGTGGACCTTTAAAGACTACCCAGAAATCCTACCACATTATCCTTATCTGATCTTGTTTCTATGTCTTCCTCATCTCCTCTTCATGATTTGAAGTTGCTCTGATCATGTCCCTAAGCACTGTCTGCAGCTACTCCTGTTGGTGCCACCCATGGCTCTGTACTCTGCTAAATCCTAGGATCTAGTTCATAGTCTTCATCTGATTAGAACTGTCATTGGTACAGTTGATTAGTCTTTTCCTTTTGAAGACTTTCTTCCTTTGGCTTCTGGAACACTTCATTGTCTTGATTTTTATCCTCGCTCTTTGTTTTTCCTCAGTTCCTTTTGATAGTTCGTCCTTATTTGCCAAATTTCAAAATGTTGGCATGCCCCAGGGCTTAGTCCTTGGGCTTCATTCCTCTATATCTGTGTCTGTTCCTCAAGATATTCCCAGGTTCAGTGATTTGCTAGAAGGACCTAGAGGACTCAGCACATAGATACTTGGAGCCATGGTGTCTTATAGTGAAAGCATGCAAAGCAGAATTGACAAAAGACCCATGGTGGCATCTGGTCCCATCACTTCATGGCAAATAGAAGGAGAAGTTCAGTGGAAACCAGGTACAAGCTTTCAGGAGTTCCCTTCCAATGGTATTTGCTTAAAAATTCCACTAGCAGTGAATTGTGACTAACTTGTGAGATGTCTCTTCATTCCAATTCCTAAGAAAGGCAATGCAAAAGAATGCTCAGACTACCACACAATTGCACTCATCGCACATGCTAGTAAAGTAATGCTCAAAATTCTCCAAGCCAGGCTTCAGCAGTACATGAACCGTGAACTCCCTGATGTTCAAGCTGGTTTTAGAAAAGGCAGAGGAACCAGAGATCAAATTGCCAACATCCACTGGATCATGGAAAAAGCAAGAGAGTTTCAGAAAAACATCTATTTCTGCTTTATTGACTATGCCAAAGCCTTTGACTGTGTGGATCACAATAAACTGTGGAAAATTCTGAAAGAGATGGGAATACCAGACCACCTAACCTGCCTCTTGAGAAATCTGTATGCAGGTCAGGAAGCAACAGTTAGAACTGGACGTGGAACAACACACTGGTTCCAAATAGGAAAAGGAGTGTGTCAAGGCTGTATATTGTCACCCTGCTTATTTAACTCATATGCAGAGTACATCATGAGAAATGCTGGGCTGGAAGAAACACAAGCTGGAATCAAGATTGCCGGGAGAAATATCAGTAACCTCAGATATGCAGATGACACCACCCTTATGGCAGAAAGTGAAGAGGAACTAAAGAGCCTCTTGATGAAAGTGAAAGAGGAGAGTGAAAAAGTTGGCTTAAAGCTCAACATTCAGAAAACGAAGATCATGGCATCTGGTCCCATCACTTCATGGGAAATAGATGGGGAAACAGTGGAAACACTGTCAGACTTTTATTTTTTGGGGCTCCAAAATCACTGCAGATGGTGACTGCAGCCATGAAATTAAAAGATGCTTACTCCTTGGAAGAAAAGTTATGACCAACCTAGATAGTATATTCAAAAGCAGAGACATTACTTTGCCGACCAAGGTCCGTCTAGTCAAGGCTATGGTTTTCCAGTGGTCATGTATGGATGTGAGAGTTGGACTGTGAAGAAGGCTGAGCGCCCAAGAATTGATGCTTTTGAACTGTGGTGTTGGAGAAGACTCTTGAGAGTCCCTTGGACTGCAAGGAGATCCAGCCACTCCATTCTGAAGGAGATCAGCCCTGGGATTTCTTTGGAAGGAATGATGCTAAAGCTGAAACTCCAGTACTTTGGCCACCTCATGCGAAGAGTTGAGTCATTGGAAAAGACTCTGATGCTGGGAGGGATTGGGGGCAGGAGGAGAAGGGGACGACAGAGGATGAGATGGCTGGATGGCATCACGGACTCGATGGACATGAGTCAGAGTGAACTCCAGGAGTTAGTGATGAACAGGGAGGCCTGGTGTGCTGCGATTCATGGGGTCGCAAAGAGTCGGACATGACTGAGCGACTGAACTGAACTGAACTGTGAGATGTCTCCGGGAAGTTCGTTAGAGACTTGGTACCCAAGTTTATTACTCGAGGTTAGTCACTGAAGTACCCTCTGCCTAGCCTGTACCAAGACTCTAGATTCTTGAAAGGAAAGCAGATATTCAGCAGAAACCCCAGCGTTTACACAGCAGTTTAGGCTTTTTGACAGCATGGATTAGATTTCTTTTGTCTGTAACTCCGTATGAGTGAAATTACGTAGTGCGTCTTTTGTGTCTGGCTTCTTTCATTCAACATAATGCTTTTGAGATTCTTCGTGGTGTTGAGTGTTTTGGTGGTGCATCCCTTTTTATTGCTGAGTAGTATTCCATTGAATTAATATGCCAGAATTTGTTTATCTATTCATCTGTTGATAGACATTTGGTTTACTTTCAATTTGGGGATGCTAAGAATAAAGCTACCATAAACATTTAAGTAGAACTCTTTATGGGCATTTTATAAATTAAATATCTAGGTGTGGAATTTCTGGGATGCATGAAAAGTGTATGCTTAATGTTATGAGAAAATATACAAGTGTCTTGCATGTGGTTAAATCATTTTACATTTGTATAGCAGTATGTTAGGACTTCCCTGGTGGCTCAGATGGCAAAGCGTCTGCCTACAATGCGGGAGACCTGGGTTCAATCCCTGGGTCGGGAAGATCCCCTGGAGAAGGAAATGGCACCCCACTCCAGTATTCTTGCCTGGAAAATCCCATGGGCGGAAGAGCCTGGTAGGCTACAGTCCATGGGGTCGTAAAGAGTTGGACATGACTGAGTGACTTTTTATTTTTTATTATTTTATGTTAGAGTTCTGGTTGCTCCATACCTTTTCCTACACTATTTTATTGTCTTAATGTGAGACATTGTCTTAATTTGATCCATTCTAGTGGACATGTGGGCGTCCCTGGTGGCTCAGAGGTTAATGCGTCTGCCTCCAATGCGGGAGACCTAGGTTCGATCCCTGGGTCGGGAAGATGCCCTGGAGAAGGAAATGGTAACCCACTCCAGTATTCTTGCCTGGAGAATCCCATGGACAGAGGAGCCTGGCGGGCTACAGTCCATGGGGTCGCAAAGAGTTGGACATGACTGAGCGACTTCACTTCACTTCAGTGGATATACAGTGATTTTAATGTTGGGTTTAATTGTATTTCCCTAATGACTAATGGTATTAAACATCTTTTCATGTCCTTATTGACCATTTGTACTATTTCTTTTGAGACTTGTCGTTTAAAAATCATTACCCTCTTTTTATGAGATTGTCATCCTCTTACTGATTTGTAATAGATTAGATTATGTAGATCTTATCTAATCTGTGCATAGATTGGATTATTAGTTTGCAGTGAGGGATAATGACCCTCCGGGGCCTGTGGGAGTGTCTGGAGACATTTTGGGTTGGCACCATTGAGGGAGGAGGCTTCTGTCCTCCCCCCCCACTTCCCCTCACCCATTTCTCTTTCCCTGTTATCCCTCCCTCATTCCCTCTCCTCTCTTCCTCTCTTTGAGATTCAGTTTCATGTTAGGCTGCTTTATATTTGCCTAGAGACCATTGGGCTTCCATGGTGGCTCAGACGGTAGTGTCTGCCTGCAGTGAGGGAGACCTGGGTTCGATCCCTGGGTTGGGAAGATCCCCTGGAGAAGGAAATGGCAATCCACTCCAGCACTCTTGCCTGGAAAATCACATGGACAGAGGAGCCTAGTGGGCTGCAGTCCATGGAATCGCAAAGAGTCCGACACGATTGAGCAACTTCACTTCACTTCAGAGACCATTGGAGCACTAGTTTTTTTCCAGTTTCTTTTCTCCCCATCCTTCAGTTTATATCAGTATCTTACTGTCTTTTGCCATTTTGCTGTGGTATTCATTTAGTCTGTAGTGGAGCGCATATGATAAGTTTCTTATTTGAAATGTTGGCCTTTTCAGCTCTAAGATTGCCTTTTAAAATTTTTATTTTAGTTTGTTTTCTGCTGAGATTTTTCTAGTCCGTTTACTCATTATGTCCTGTTTTTTAATTAAACTCAACATATTATAGCTGTTTTATTAGTTTTTGTCTGCTAAATCTGTTATCTAAATCATCTGATTTGTTTTGAGTTACATTTTCCTGCTTTTTCACATGTCTAGGAACTTGTGACATATGTTGGGCATTGCATGATCTGTTATGTAGGGAGTATGGGTTAATAGTGCTGTCTTCTTTTAAGATATGAGTTTTGTTCCAGCAGGCAGTTAAATTACCAGAGGATGTTTATTCTGCTAGGCTTGTTTGTTTGCTTTGTTAAGGACAGGTAGTCTTTCTCAGCTTTATATTTTATTTTAGGGCATGGCTCCTACTCAGGGTGTGTTAAGTATTGTCATTTTGGAATCTTAACAGAATGCCTGAAGAGTGAAAGACTCTTCACACTTACTGAGCTGGAACTATTGAACTCACCCACAAGTGACCTCTGCTATCTCCACTCAGCTCCCAGGCCTGCTGCAGCCTCTCTTTTTTATTCCTTGTGGATTCTTAGGCCAGCCCAGGTGCAGCCTGGCCTCAGCCAAGGCATAGGGAAACTAGGGAAACCCCTCTAAAATTCTGTGCCATCCCCACACCCACCATGGTGCGTTTCCCTTCTTTCTTATATCTTATTCTTAAAGTCTAGCTTCCTCAACAGCTCTGGCCTCTGATCTCAGCTTTCTCAGTTGAGAAAAATTGTCGTTTGGTTTTCCCTTGGGTTTCACCTCCCTGTTGTCAGGAAGGCTTACACAGAAAGCCAGTTTGATCCTGGGGCTTATCTTGTGTATTTACTGGCTTTCAAGTCTCCCGCTGCCTGTTGGCCAGTGTCTGAAAACAGCTGTCTCCTGTCTTTTGGCCAGTCTTTTGTTCCTGTTGTTTATAGTGAGAAATAGTCTGATGTCATGTATCCATCATGACTGGTAGTGAAAGTCCTCCTTAAAACTTTAGGGAAAAAACTTAAAATATTTTGAAATTATAATATACTTGTAATTATACAGAAAGGAGATCAATTATGATTTTTGTTTATTTTTACAAGTTGCGACTTGTAACATGCCAATAAGTGAAGATTTTATGCCTTGCCTTTTTTTTTCCCCCCAAAGGCTGACTTGCTAGCTACTTAATGAGATAATACATAGTAATTTGTTCACACCCTGTAAAAGAGATGATTTGTTATTACAAATATTCTTCAGAACTTGACAAAACCATCCAAAGAAAACTTGAGAGCTGGTGTATCCGTGATAGAGCTCCCTTAGAGGCTGAATTCCTCCATTATAACTTGTATCAGACAGTACTGCTGGATTGCTGCTATAAGCAGTGTTTTACCAGGAGGCTCCCTTAAGACAGGAACTTGTCATCATTATTCACAGTGTCTTCTTTGTGGATAGCGGTCAAGATTGTTGAGTCTAAGAAAGGGTAAGGGGTGACACTAAATTTCTTGAGATCGTTCAGAATATCTTCCTTGATTTCCCAGAATCTCACTCTTCTGTCAAGTAATCAGTGTTTGTTAGTTGTCCAGTTTTTATTTCTACCTTTCACATAGCCTGTATTGCTGAATATAGGTATCTTAACATGTTCTGAAAAATTGTCTAGCATCAAAATGAAAATACTAATACATGAGAATCCCTGAAATTGCATGTGAAATGATTACACTGTGCTTTGAAGTGGCAAGTTTGTTTCTCAACCAGTTTTGATGAAAGAGCTTAGCTTTGTGTGCAGACTTTATTTTGCTCTGGTTTTTCTGGTTGACAGGTTGGGCTGAGGTGATCTATTCATGTGTATAAATATGTATTTATAAGTACATAAAAGTTAAGATGTGTATATGGAAGACATTCCTGGCCATACTTTCCGGATTTGTTTTTCATTTTTGTCAAGTTTATAGCATTTTTAATCCTTGCGAGATGCCTGGCTTTTTCAAGATTGGTTGAGAATTTTCAAGGTGGTGTTTATTGCCACTGGCCTGGTCTCATATGTAGTACAGTTCTGAACAGAAAGAGAAATACCCCTCATTGATATAAAATTAAAAAGAAATCAGTTACCTTTTCTGGCTTATGCTTTTAACACATTGCAGTTACATTTAATCATTTTGTTTCTTCCCATGAGTTCTTCAAAGCCTTGTGAATCTTTGTTTTTCTCAGCTAGATGCTGAGAAAATTTTTCTTGTTGTCACATATTAGTTACCTTTTTAAAAATAAAAAAAAATCTGATACCTGAAACAGCTAAAGATCCACATAAGACGGTCTTCTATAATTAGACTTATTCTATAATGAGACTTGTGATTAGATAAAAAGATGCTTTTCATAAGATGCTTTTCAAATAAGGAAGATAATACTATTTAAATGTCAAAATTGGATTACAGCATTTTTAAGATAAAAGTGAGCCTTGAGACATTGAGCATAGACCCTGTTTTATCGATCAGATAAGTAACCCGAAAAGTGGCAAAGGTACTTTCAGAGCCAGGATTCCAATACATAATCTTCCTGACTGCAGGTGTAGTGCTCGGCTAAAGAGAGACGGCTGAGACCAAGGTTAGCCGGGGCAGTTGTGGCTCTTTTGCTATTAATGTGAGCTGTCCTTACAAGGTCCTTCCTCACCTGTATCTCCTCTCCCCCTTTCTCAGATTCCCTGGGCTTACCCAGTCCAAATTCCCCAATTTGAGGAACTTGTTTTCACCTTTTTAAAAACCCAACTCAGAGGCCTTCTTTTCTAAGAAAGATTCTGAAAACTTTTTTCCTAGAAACTCTCTTTTATTCTTCTTGTTATTACTCTGTGCATCCTTTTGTTGCATTATGTTATAATTGGTTGTGGGTTTTTTTTTTTTCTCTCTCTTATAAATCACAAGTACCTAGTAAGATATTATTTTCTCATATTTATTTGCTTTTTTATTGAAGTATAGTTGATTTACCGTATTGTGTTAGCTTCAATTGTACAGCAGAGTAATTCGGAGATAGATAATATGTATATATTCTTTTGAAAACATTAGTTTTGGCTGTGCTGGGTCTTTGTTGCTGCATGCGGCCTTCCTCTAGCTGCAGCGAGCAGGGGCTGCTTTTTCCTGTGATGCGTGGGCTTCTCATTTTTGCTGGTTTCTCTTGTTGCAGAGCATGGGCTCTCGGGTGGTTGGGCTCAGTAGTTGCGGTGCATGGTTTAGTTGCTCCGGCATGTTGAATCCTCCCAGACCAGTGATCCAGCCTATATGCCCTGCACTGGCACGTAGATTCTTAGCCACTGGACTGCTGGGACAGTCCTCTCTATTTTTTTTGTTTCTGATTATTTTCCATTACAAGTTACTGCCAAGATATTGAATATAGTTCCTTGTGCTATACAGTAAATCCTTGTTGTTTATCCATCATTTCATGTATTTTAATCACGTGGCCTAGTATCATGTAGTTGGAGTCAATTAAATTGAAATCTGCAATATTGGCAGATGAGAGGTTTAAAATAAGCTCTGATAAAGGCCTGAATGTTTATTTTGCACACAGCATGACTACTTGCTGTTTCGTTTTTCTTGTTTGCTTATTTTCAGATTTCTAGATACATTGTGGATAGTTGGGTTGCCAAGTCTGTGTCTTCAGATCAGTGATTCTCAAATATCAGGTCTGTGAGTAGGCTGCAGCTAAAGCTTCTATGGGTTTTATACAAAGGCAGTGGGTTTTCTCATTCAGTGGGTCTAGCATGAATCCCAGGATCCTTGCTATTTCATTATGTTCACTTTAAATCTACCCACTTGTTTTGATGGTCAGCTTTGGTTTTTCCAATAGTCATGTATGGATGTGAGAGCTGGACAGTAAAATAACTGAGCACCAGAGGATTGATGCCTTTGAACTATGGTGCTGGAGAAGACCCTTGAGAGTCTCTTGGACAGCAAGGAGATCAAACCAGTCAATCCTAAGGGAAATCAACCCTGAATACTCACTGAAAGGACTGATACTAAAGCTCCATTACTTTGGCCACTTGGTGTGAAGAGCCAACTCATTAGAAAAGACCCTGATGCTGGGAAAGATTGAAGGCAGGAGAAGAGGGCGACAGACGATGAGATGGGTGCATGGCATCACTGACTCAATGGACATGAGCTTTTGCAAGCTCTGGGAGATGGTGAAGGACAGGGAAACCTGGCGTGCTGCAACCCATGGGGTTATACTGAACAACACCAGCTAGGTTTGGGAGCGACAGCTTCAGATATCAAGCTGTTCAATCAGAGTGAGATTACTTGGGGCAAACTTTTACATGCTGTTTAAGAGCTTAATTAAAGTTTCTTATTTCTGGTTCCCAAAATGTCTGGCACATAATTTGTAGAAATGAGGTACCTTTAAGATGTTTTTAGACAGAGTTTTGATTGATTGAAAGATGGTGATTGATTAACCTCTCTTTTTTATTATCATTTAAGGAGTATTCAGCCTTGGTGTTCCTGTCGATGCTCTCTTCTTTATTGGTAACCAGTTGGTGGCCACGAGTCACACAGGGAAAGTGGGAGTGTGGAATGCTGTCACCCAGCACTGGCAGGTTAGTTTTAACTAATGCGTATCACACAAATGAGATTATTTCTCAAACTTGTGCTGATTGTGCATGTACTTTGTTCTTGTGGAATTCGTATTGTTCTGTTTTGATTATATAGAATATTGAATATATTTAGTGGTAAGTTAGCTTCTGGATACAAGTCTGACTATATATTCAAGAATCTTAAGTACTTTGGAAAATGAGTGGGTTTTTATACTCTGATTAGACATTTCTTTATTGCCTTGAAATGTTGTAAGTGTTATGCCTTGGGAATAGTAGTAGTTCAGGCAAACTTCATCTCCTGAGTAGAAGCACAGTTCTGTAGGCAAATAGAGGATAGCTAGCTAAATGGTCTCAGGTACTTGAGAGGAACAAGAAGGATATAAGACTAAAGAAAGGTTAATACCTGATTCTGAAGGAGAGGAGAACAATTAAAGAACTTTAAGCAGAGAGTGACTTGATCAGATCAGTGATTTAGAAAGATAACAGTAATAATATCTAATAGGAAAAGTGGACTGGAGATCAGGGAAGGTATCCAGCAAGAGAAGCAGAGATTCAACCAGAGTGAGTAGACGGTAAAGATGAGACTATTTGAAAAACATTTCATAAGCCATCCCAAAATGATAAGGATTGGTATCTGATTAGATGTTGAAAACTAAAGAAGAGAGATGGCTTTCTAATTTTGACAGTTGGGTGGCTGGTAATATTTTAAATTGAAAGGGAATGGAGTGAGAGAAGCATATATATTGGTGCATAGTGTGAGGAATAATTAGAATGATTAAATATGTTTCTTTTGAGTATTCCTGTATGTATCCGAATATAGGAGCTCAGGAAACAGTAGGGAGTACCCCTTTGGAATTTAGGAAAGAAGAAAGGGCTAGAAAAAAAAAAAAATTAGAAACCGCCAACACTTCTGTGGTAATTGAAAGATAAGAATTGATAAGATTTTCCATTGAAAGGATATCTGTAAAGAAAAGCCAGAACTAAAATCCTGGGGAACATTAGCTTTTTAAGGGAACAGGATAGGAAATGAAGAGCTAAAGGTACGCATGGTGTGGTTGAGAAATGGCGTTGGTTTTGGTGGTAGAATATCATTTGCAAAGTTCGGTTGTGGTGGGGAGACAGATTGCAGAAATTGAGAAATTAAAAGATCAGAGATTAGAGACAGCAAATTCAGCATGTCTTTCAGAAGTTTGATGGTGAAGTAGAGCAGAGAAATGAAGTGATAGTTTAAGGAGCAAGGCTAGATGGAGGAAAAGATATTCAGTGCTTTATTTTTTTCTCTAGGGTTTTAGAAGCTTGAGCATGCTTGTTAGTCAGAGAAGGGAGTTGACAGAGAAAGCATTTAAAGATTGAAAGAATGGAGATGTTGCTAGTCCCATAGAAGTCAGGAGTATATGTATATAGTGTCTAGGACATAGTAGACCCAATAGAGAAGAGAGGCTTCTTTCTCTGTGACGGAAGAGTCAGGAAGGAGTTCTGTGGAGGAGAAAGACATGGGGGTTTGTTTCAGGGATTGCAGAGATTGTAAATCCTTATAAGGGATTTGGTACAGTTATATGAGTTTCTTCCTTAATCCTCAGTACTGGGAGGGAACAAGAGCAAGAGAAAACAGTGTTGGCTTGATTCAGGATTGAAGATGTAATTAAATGGGTATGACACACAAAGGGAAGAGAAAACATAAAATGGCAAAGCAGTTGAAATCGTAAAATTGTAATGGAGTACCAGGTAAGCAAAGGAGGGTGCGAGGATTCTAGGGACCAGAGGGAAGGTAGAGCAGGTTGGTGACTTAAAAGGAAATTGTGGAAATTGTGAAGATAGGAAGTTGTCAAAGGCTGAAATGAAGATTTTGGAGTTGGAGCAGTTCTCGATGATGTAGTCATTTAAATCATATGTTGGACTGACTTAAAGGTGAAAGTAGTTGAAATAGGGGTCATACAACTGTAAAGGTCATCAGGGTGGACATGTAGGTACCAGTATGGTGATAGAGAATGGGAGGAAAAGCCAGCTGATCAGATGCCCAGCTCCTCAGCAATGGTGATAGGTTGATCTCGAAGCTGCAGTTGGGGCAGAGAGAGGGTAATCGAATGTCATGCTTGGGTTGATCTTGTGCAGGGATGTCCTTGAGATCTTATGGAAGGGCCTAACAAGTGACAATCCTTTGGCCACCTGATGAGAAAAGCCAGCTCATCGGAAAAGACACTGATGCTGGGAAAGATTGAGGGCAGGAGAAGAAGGGGACGACAGAGGATGAGATGGTTGGATAACATCACCAACTCAATGGATATGAGTTTGAGCAAACTCTGGGAGATAGTGAAGGACAGGGAATCCTGGCGTGTGCTGCTGTTCATGGGGTCGCAAAGAGTCAGACACTATTTAGCCACTGAACAGCAACAAAAGATGGCAGGGAGGTGATGAGAGAAGGAATGACTTCCAGAGAAACAGATTACGACCAGGGAAAATTAAGTTTCATTCTAGAAATGAAGTCATGACATGGAAGTCATGGTTGTAGAAGAAAGATACTAGCTAAGATTAGGTGGAGCTAGTGTCAGCTGATTAAGCATTATTACTGTAAATCTCGATGGCTCAGCAAGTAAAGAATCTGCCTACAATGCAGGAGACGCAGGTTTGATCCCTGGGTTGGGAAGGTCCCCTGGAGGAGGAAACAGCAACCCACTCCAGGATTCTGGCCTGGAAAATCCCAAGGACAAAAGAGCCTGGTGGGCTACAATCCACAGAGTCACAAAGCGTGACACGACTGAGCACACACGTGCCCTGAAAATCCTAAGCAAGCGAATATGACATACTCAGGGCAGTTAGTGGTGAGTACACAAGAGGTGTCAAGTCTCCTCGCTAGTGCCTGAGCTAGTTCATACAAGACCTTCCATGTAGGCACAGAAAAGGCATCATAAAGGTATTACCACAAAAGTGATGGGCCAGGGACTGTGGGAAAGGACTGATCTAGGTTGATCTAAAATTGAGGAGGAGGGATTCTTCAGCTGGTGTTGTTCCTGTAAAGAGGAATGTGGATTTTAATGATCTATGGAAGGTCTGCTCTCAGATAGGTTACTTGGCTAATATGTCAAGTCTGAGCTTTCAGTAGCTCGGAGAAGTGGTGCTATCTGTGCCATGAAACTCGTGAGGTGCATTTTAGTTCCTAAAGGAACATGTGTCTTTATCACCTTTTTGTTTTTTCTAATGTCACAACTGCATATAAAAATTTTCATATTTTTGAGATCCCTGAAACTGTACTGGCGTCCTCAACGTGGATACTTAAGCTTTTAGTCCCATGGGTATAACCTGTTGCGTCTTGTTCGGTACATGCATGAGTTGAAAACCATAGCTGACAAAGCAGGTTTGTTATCACATTTCAGGAAGACCTGGGGTAAGTTGAACATTCATGCAGCAAACAAGCCTTCTAACTTATAACCTAGATAGATGATTTTTTTTTTTTTTTTGGGGTGTGCAGGACTGAGCTAGTATGAAATCTCAGTGTCTGATCTGGAAATCTCAACAGACAGTTCTAACCTGGGGCTGACTCCTATGACTGCTGTGGCACGGATGACCAGATTCGGATCTGGCCTGTAGCCACAGTTCTGCCCAGGAGTAACACAGAAGTACACAGGACAACTGGTGTAGTTCCTGACTCCAGTTGTATAATCAAGATTGATTTGAAATATTTGAGTCAGATGAGCAAGGCTGAGAGCAAGCGTTTTTAAGCCTAAAAGCCGTGGTGGTATTTAGGTGTAGCAGTTTCTTACTGTAGCTCTTCCCTGGTGGCTCAGACGGTAAAGAATCTGCCTGCCAGTGCAGGAGACTTAAGAGACTGGAGATCCCTGGGTCAGGAAGACCCCCTGGAGAAGGAAATGGTAACCCACTCAAGTATTCTTGTCCATGGACAGCGAGACTGGCAGGCTACAGTCCATGGGATCACAAAGGGTTGGGTACGACTGAGCGACTAAAGGCACAAAACACATACAAACGCATGTGCTAGGACAGCTTCAGTAAAATGTTAATGAAAATGTTATATGTGCATTGTATCTGATTTGAGTAAGAAAAAGGGAAATTATTTTTTAAAAGAAACATTTTAATTTTCTTCTTAATTCCTCTTTAGATTTAAGAAGGTTAGTAATAAGAGTATTTCAAATAGGTAGCCTAGGCTGAGTTACAGGGCAGAATAGCAGTTTTAGGACTTATTTCCCCAGTCGTTCAAGTTTAAATGTAGATGCATATTGGAAACATATTACATGTTTCATTCTCATATTAAAAGACAGTTTTGGGAGTCAGTCCTGGAAAGTCATTGTGTATCCTGATTCCTAAAGGATCAGAAAACTCCGTTCATTCTGAAAGACTAGAATCGTCAGCCAAAGTTACCTGAGTCATCTGAGTTATAAGCTAACTGAACAGCGGAGGGCAAACTTGAGGAGGAAATTTTGGCTTAATGGAGAATGAAAGTGAATTTCTGTGGCCTGAGGGCTGTGCTGGACTAGATTCGGGAGGCTTGCTTGATCTCGCTTCTCTTCTGCTGTGGTCTGATGCTCTTGCAGCACTGATGTCGCAAGTACCGTTTGGTGGGTTAGCTGTCTTGTTTTTTGTATTTGTAACAGGTTTGTGAGCCCTGCAAGTCAGGAATAAGGTGGGAATTGGCATCTTAGGGCCAGAATTCATTGGAGAGAGGAGTGGCATTTGGGTGCCTATTGTGTCCTGAATGCTATCCTAAGTAGGTTGTATTTCTGACTTGGGATTTACAGCAACACAGCTGAAATAGCTCAGTCACTGGCGAGGAGACTTGATGCCTGGATGTCTGTTGTGTACTCACCACTACCCTGAGTATGTCTTATTTGCTTGCTTAGGATTTTCAGTGCATGTGTGTGTGCTCGGTCGTGTCAGGCTCTTTGTGACTCTGTGGACTGTAGTCCATCAGGCTCCTTTGTCCTTGGGATTTTCCCAGGCAAGAATACAGGAGTGGGTTGCTATTTCCTCCTCCAGGGGACCTTCCCAACTCAGAGATCGAACCTGCATCTCCTGCATTGCAGGCAGATTCTTTACTTGCTAAACCATCGGGATTTACAGTAACAATGCTAAATCAGCTGACACTAGCCCCCCCCAATACTGACATACAGAAATATTGGGTAAAAATACTAAAATAGTATATATTCTATTAATATCAGGTATTGAATTACATTTGTTATTTGTTTCTTTATACATACTTGCATACCACATATCAAAGTCAAGTCTCTAGATTCTGGGATCCCACCAGGACCAGGAGGCATGGCTTCAGGGGAGCGTGTAAATCCAGCCTCCTGCAAAAAGCTGAAGCTTTAATAATCTGCCTCAGTCCCTGAGAAGAAGACTGGGAAATTTTTGCTTAATAATTTTGGAATAGGAAATCTTGATATATGTTCCATATCTTGGATTGGGAAAGGTAGTGCAGGAGAAAACTATCAATGAGAAATTGAGGCCGCAATCATATAAGGAGTACAAATACATGAATTGAAAGCGAAAGATAAGTCTTTGTGCTTTGGGAATTCCAATTTGAGAAATTTATAGAACTGGTCTAGGGTCATTTACATTTCTAGGGGTGGACATGAAACCAAGCAAGATATGGCACACAGGGCTTCACAAAATAAATATTTTCTAGTGAAAGTGAGCCCATAACCTCCCCAAATTTGCAAACTACACATGAGAGCAAATGAGGGAAAGTCATAAAATGTAGGCAGTTGGAGTACAAATGTACCTTAGAGCTGAAAATAATTGAACAGTTAGGTACTACTGAATAAATTTCAAGTTATTTAATGAGAAAGATAAAGGACTAGACTATAATAAATAGGAACAGTCAGAAAAGAAGCAAAATAAAACAGTAGAAATTTGAAAGCCATTGAAAATTCAAAACAAAACTCATACTCAGTGCAGGGGTCCCCAGCGTCCGGGCTGACCCATACCTCCTGTCAGATCAGTGGTGCATTTGGATTAGGAGTAATGTGCACAATTGCTTGAAAGCCACCTCTTTCCATCCCTCCCACCAGCCCCAGTCTGTGGAAGAATTGTCTTCCACAAAATTGGTCCCTGATGCCAGAAGGTTGGGGACTGCTGACTTAATGTGTTAAACAGAAGAACAAATGAAAAGACAGTGGATTGCTGGATGCGTCTGAGAGAATCATTCACAGTGAAGCAGAAAGGGAGTAGAAAATAGGAAAAGAAGAAATGAGACAGTCACTTTCAGAAGGGAATAGTGGAGATGGGGGGATTTAGAAAAGATAATTGCTAACAATTTTGGAGAAAGGCTTGATTATGTTGATTAAAGAAATACATCAAGGCTGAATAAAACCAAATTTCACACTTTGTGAATCAGTATACACATTGTGATGTAATAGAAGATAAAAATATCAAAAGGTGTCCATAGATTACTGACAGGTACATTGTGTGTGTGAGAGAGAGAGAGAGAATGAATCGCTCAGTTGTGTCTGACTCTTCGCAGCCCCTTGGACTGTAACCCGCTAGACTCCTGTGCATGGAATTCTCCAGGCAAGAATACTGTAGTCGGTTGCCATTTTCTCCTTCAGGGGATCTTCCCAATCCAAGGATTGAACCTGTGTCTCCTGCCTTGCAGGCAATTCTTTACTGTGTGAGCCATCAGGGAAGCTCCCAGATACACTCTAGCTAGACATAAAACAGACTTTCCGTGAGCCACAGAAGAAGCCAGAAGAGACAGTAGGCTATTCTCGAGATAGTTGAGGAAGTAAGTTTCAACCTAGAACTTTACATTCAGCAAAACTGTCATTCGGAAATGAATGAGAGATGTTTTCAGATAATACAGAAAGAGTTTGTCACTTATAACCCTCAGTGGAAGGACTGCTGGAGAAATGCACTTTGATAAGGTTATTTTACTTAGAAGACGAAGGAATGGAATACTGCAAACATTACTAGCAAAGGCATTTCTCGATATGTTGGTGAATCTAAATAAGTATTTAAAAAATAATGGAGGAAAGTTAAAACATTTTGTTAAAAAAATGATTATCCAGGTAGAGATTGTGGTTACAAGATTTAAGGGGCCTTGTATTGCTTGGGAAGATAGACTCATTATTTTCAAAATGTAAATCATTTAAATTTTTACATAGACATTAATGATAATCACTGAACTACCTTAGGAGAGAAAAGTCACTTCCACCTTAGGTTTGTGATCACCATGATGGAACCACGTGTACTGATCAGTGTGGTTTCTCAGGTTCCTGACATGAAGTCACTGGGGGTAAAGAAGAGAAGGCCACAAAATGACTGCTTCCTTGCTTACGCTGGGAGAGAAGATCTTGGTACCACCTCCTCTGTAACCTAACTTCACATGTCCTCTGCTTTCTCTGTTCTCCTTGTGCTGAGAGGTGGACATGAGAAGAGCAGGACGTGGTTGGGGTGCAGGAAGGAGGTGGTGGTGGTGTTCAGTCACCAAGTCATGTGTGATTTTTTGCAGCCTCAAGGACTGTAGCATGCCAGGCTTCCCTGTCCCTCACCGTCTCCTGGAGTTTGCCCAGGTTCGTGTCGCTTGAATCAGTGATGCCATCCAACCATCTCATCTTCTGTTGTCCTCTTCTCCTCTTGCCCTCAGTCTTTCTCAGCATCAGGGTCTTTTCCAATAAATCAGCTATTCCTATCAGGTGGCCAAAGTTATTGGAGCTTCAGCTTCAGCATCAGTCCTTCCGAAGGGTATTCAGGGTTGATGTCCTTTAAGATTGATAGGTTTGATCTCTTTGCTTTCCAAAGGACTCTCAGGAGTCTTCTCTAACACCAGAGTTCAAAAGCATCAATTCTTTGGTGCTCAGCTGTCTTTATTGTCCAGCTTTCACATCTGTACATGACTACTAGAAAGACCATGGCCTTGACTCTGAACCTTTGTCAGCAAAGTGATGTCTTTGCCTTTTAACATACCATCTAGGTTTGTCATAGCTTCCTGTCAAGAAGCAGTTTTCTTCTAGTTTCATGGCTGCAGTTGGCATCAGCAGTGATTTTAGAGCTTAAGAAGAGGAAATCCATCACTGCTCCAGGATTAGGAAGGCTCTAATCCTGGCACCCACCCTCCCAGAGAATGGGGGTCAAGTGTCTGTCTGGGATGTGCCGGGGAAAGCTCCAGGCCGCTGCCAGCCTTTCACTGAAAAATGGTCTAGAGAGAGAGGAATCTCATGGCCTTACCTACCCCTATCCTTTGACTATGAAGACTCTGGGGTAGAACTGAAGCACTTTCTGGAGTACCTGAACTAAAAAGATACAATTGACATAAGAAAATACATCAGTGAAGCAGCCTCCCCTCCTTTCTTCAGACCTCTTGACCCATCACCGAAGAGTTCTCAGTGACTACCTGCCTCTGAACCTGTTGGCTCTGATGAAACAGAAACCTGACCTGGGGTTGAGGGTGGCCATCCAGTCTCTGCAGAGGTAGTGCTAGTGTGACTTATAAGCAAGCATGACACCAGAAGGTACACACAGAAATTAGGGCTGTGAACATGAACAGCTTATAGGAGTCTTTTGTTTCCAAGATTTGGCTGTTTTTAAATTTGGTTTTTAGTTAGAACTGGCATAGATTCTGTACTGTACTTGCTGTTGTTCAGATGTGTGTTTTTCCCTTTCTCTGCCTAACTCCTGGTTATTGATTGGTTTTGTTTTCAAGTGTTACTTCCTTTTTGAACTTTTCCTTGGTCTTTGTCCTTCTCCCTGGACTGGAGTTGAAACAGGAATCCTTTCTTCCTCCACGGTTGTATGGCACATCCTGTTTTAGTGCTTGACACCCTGTAATTGTCTTTTTTCTTTCTTGCCCATGAGTTTCAAAGTGCCTACAGAGCAAAAGTAGTATTTCACATCCCTTATCCATTCCAGTACCTGTTCACCTGGATAATACCTAGTACATAAAAAGTGTATAATGTGAATGTTGAGTGTGTAAAGTTTCACATGCATGCCTGGTCTGGCTGTACATAAGGGCGATTCAGCTTGATCTTACTGCCAGTACTCAGTAAGACTTTCTGGTTTTTGTTTTGTTTTATAGTAAAAATCATGCCCTTTGCTTTTCTCTTAGCACAAACGTAAGCATTCATTAATTTGTAACTAACCTGATTTGCTTGGAAAACTGATTTTTTTATTCTGCTAAGCTGTTGCTAAGTTGCTTCAGTCGTGTCCAACTCTGTGCGACCCCATAGACGGCGGCCCACCAGGCTCCTCTGTCCCTGGGATTCTCCAGGCAAGAGTATTGGAGTGGGTTGCCATTGCCTTCTCTGTACTTTTTATTCTAGTGCTTGAAAAAACAAAAGCATCTGAGAACTTGGTTGGCCGTTTCCTAGGATATAGAGGTGAAGTCTTCAGTGGGGAGATAGAGAATGCTCCATTTTCGAAGAAATGACAGTGTATCAAGGAAGCAAGTACTGTCTTGAATTTGGCTGATCTGTTTTATGATTCTAATTCTGGGCAGGTCATTTCATCTCTTATTTGAGAGAGAGAAGGAGAAAGGGGCCTGGGTCAGACTTAGTTTTCCAGTCCTAATATGTGCTCTAACCTCATGGTCATGTGCAGAAAATGGAGATAACCCAACTAAATTCTGAAAGGAAAGTGCTGCTGTTGGAAATAAGTTTTGTTTTGTTTTTTAGAAAAAAGCTTTAAAGGGGACTATATTGGTGGTTCTTCAGAATTCCCCATGGATGTGTGTGTGTGTGTGTGTGTAAAGAAAGTCCATGTTCTAAGCCCTAATTAAGTATCTTCTTTATTCAATAAAAAATTTGAGGAAATTGAGCAGAAAATATAGATTGTAATTAACATCTGACATCTAACAATATTCTCACTACATCAGGTTCAAGACGTTGTTCCTATAACTAGTTATGACACTGCTGGCTCATTCCTTCTGCTGGGATGCAACAATGGATCAATATATTATATAGGTAAGTGGCCAGACACTTAGTATGGCTCTGTTTAGTATGACTTTTTAAATGAAAACAAGAAAATACTAACTTAAGTTTTAGATTTATTATTTACTTTCATACTATTTTTACTTTTTAGATATGCAGAAGTTCCCATTGCGAATGAAGGATAATGATCTTCTTGTAACTGAACTTTATCATGATTCCTCAAATGATGCTATTACTGCTCTGAGTGTTTACCTCACACCCAAAACAAGTTAGTGCATATCAAAATTATTATAAGCTATTGATGTTGTTTTATGTATGTTTATTCATTGGTTTATTCTAATACTAATCTGGTCCTTTGTTTTGGTAAGCTGCAGTGCTAGGATTTCATCTCTTTTAGTCTGAAGTTGATGTTTGGTTTTAGATTGAGGTCAAACATGACCAACAAACATACTCTGGGGTAGAAAATTAGAACTTTTCTTCTTTTGAATTGTATTGTTAATTCTTACGATGATAATAATTAAAATTATTTTTAAAACTTACCTGCACATTTACCTTCCTGTGAGCACTGATTTCATTTTGAAATTAAGAGCTTTACCTTTTTAACAACAACAACAGAACTTTTAGACTATTAATCTCTATTGGAAAATAAGCTTATTTCTCTAGGAAACTTCAGATTCAAGTTTTGGAAAACATCAGTACTGTAACTTCTCTTTCAGAGGCCATTGGAGTGAAATTAACAAACTAGTTCTGTAAATTATTAAGAATTTTTGTATTCTAGAGTGAAGGATAAACATAAATGGGAAACTGAAAATTTATCTGTAATGAAAGGAATTCTAGGAAATATTTACATGTGGCCAGTAATATTAATAGGTTGACTATATCACTTGGGTAGAATCATATTATTGAATTGATTATAAAAAATCATTATCTTCTATATGAAAGAAAAATATTCTGGTGTACACAGATTATTTTAATTGAAATTATGGTAGAATTTAAACTATATTGGTCCAGAACAGAAGTCAGCAAACCATGTTCTTTTCATTGACAGTTTTATGTATTATCGTTGGCTGCTTTTGTGCAGCTGTGTCAGAGTTGAGTGGTTGTCACAGAGACAGTTTGGCATGCAAAGTTTAAACTGTTTGCTATTTAGCCTTTTACAGAAAGTTTGCTGACCCCTGCTCTAGAATGAAGTATACTCCCCCTGCCCCCGCAATTTAAAAGGGAGAAAAAATTTCTTTTGTGGTGGCAGTATCTTTTAAGACATGAGGGTGTAGTTGTGTTAAATTTTGAGAAGTGTTTTCCATAGCCTGCCCTTTCTCCCTTGATTCAAATATTTTTGGGTTGATCAGAAACAACAGCTGTTAAAGTTAAGAGGTTCTCTGTGAAGCTTTGAAAGGCTTTCGATCCCTGAACTCCATTCTATCTTTAAATATGTGATGGAATCTGGGCACCTGTTTGAGAAAAACATTCACACACGAACCTAACATGATGAACTACTTGTACATAATTAAAAGAGACAGCATAGGTAAGTGTGATGCCAGCAGTATAATGGGTATATTTGTTCCCTGGTTAACAGCTTTGAAACTGTTGAAGAGCATATTACTTGTATATGTACAAGTAATTACAGTACTTGATTACTCAAAGAGAAGGTTTAATGTTGTAGCAGAAGTAACACAGATGGTCATTCTAAGCTAGAAGTCATATGAGGCATTACTTCTGGAATACTGTGCTGTAGCAGTGGTGTTCTTAGGATATCAGATTTATTCTTTAAGCAGTTAATGAATACCCACTATGTCTCATGCAAGGCACTCTGTAAGGTGTTTTAGATCTAAAATGATTATGGTTCAGTCTGATGAATAAAGAGTAGAGGTAGATAGAGAACTGGGAGGTTACAGTTGCTGTGATAGAATCTAACACATAGTACAGCGGAGTGAGTGTTAGGAAGCGATTTATAAAGGAAGTAAGGCATTTACGACGGTCAGAGAAGTCTTAAGATTTCTGTGCTGAGCTGGATTTGGGCTGATACCAGTGCGGAATCCAGCTCTGCCTCTTCTTTCACAGAGAACACTTGCAGGGGCAGCTTTCTATTGATCGTCTTCTGTTATTTCACCTTCCGCTTTTGATTTTGTGTAGGCGTCAGTGGTAACTGGATCGAGATTGCCTATGGTACGAGTTCTGGCGCAGTACGCGTCATTGTGCAGCACCCAGAGACGGTTGGGTCAGGCCCTCAGCTTTTTCAGACGTTTACTGTTCACCGAAGTCCCGTCACAAAAATCATGCTGTCAGAGAAGCATCTGGTATCAGGTGAAGTGATTTTATTGGTATTGCTAAGGTGGGCTGCCTCATATGAAACCTTGCCTTGGGTATAATTTTCTAGACTCCTACAAATTAAAAGAATACGAAAGCAGTGTCTTATGTATAGGCATACCAAAAAAAATGGTAGAAAAGTTTAATAAATACTGTGATTGTCTCAGTACTGTGAAAATATCATGGTTTTCTTTGATCTTGTCTGCTGTAGTATACATAAATTTAGAAGGTATTGTATCTTTTATTTACTCTCTATTTTAATAGTTTGTTCTTATGGCATGCTTTACTTCAGAAAATTTCTCAATCCTGTTGAGAAGAATTTTTTATTAGAGAAATTTATATGAATTTAATATAAATTTGGTTGTCTTAAGGTTTAATGCAAAAGTTAGTAGAATGTTGGTAGTCTAACATCAACTACTAATGTTAAAAATTAGAAAATGTGTAAAAAGGTGTGAAGAAAATAACATTTGTGGGTTTATTGTTTTTCATAGTCATAGAGGGCTTGCCCGGTGGCTTAGTTGGTAAAGAGTCTGTCTGCAATGCGGGAGACTTGGGTTCGATCCCTGGGTTGGGGAGATCCCCTAGAGAAAGGGAAAGGCTGCCCAATTCCAGTATTCTGGCCTGGAGAGTTCCATGGACTGTATAGTCCTTGGGGTCACAAAGAGTTGGACATGATTGAGGGACTTTCTATTCTATATAGTCATAGATTTAAAAAAATTTTAGATACCAATTTGATATTTAAAAAATTAGTTACAGATTTTAAAGCAAAATTAGGATGACACAACATAAAATGATCAAAAAGCAAAATTTCACTGTGAAATTATTTTATATGATAATTTCTGAAAGACCTTACAAAAATTGAATTGTGTATCAGTAGCGTTTGCATTTATAAAACAATTTTGCATTGAATCTTTTGTAGATCAGTTCCTGCCTAATTTAAATTTTTATAAATATCATTTTCATATATCAACTTTGTTTATATGAAGACTACCTAATATAAAAAGGTGATGCATCTTTCACTAATTAAACATTACATGGAGCTGAAATACCTTTTCCATATATGGATGGATGATGGGTAGAAGGGTAGATGGATAGATGACTGCTTTTATTGAATGTCTCATTGTTTTGGATATAATGATGCCTTCCCACAACAATCTCTTTTTTAAATATTTTATAAAGCAGTACCCACTCCAGTGTTCTTGCCTGGAGAATCCCAGGGATGACAGTGCCTGGTGGGCTGCCGTCTGTGGGGTCGCACAGAGTCGGACACGACTGAAGCGACTTAGCAGCAGCAGCAGCGCTCATCTAACATCTGCCCCACTGAGGAGTCTTTCTTACTCTTTATGGCTGATTCTTCCTCTTTTGCCCAGTTACTAAGGGTTGGTTTGCCTTAAATCTTTTCTAGAGTCTCCATTCTTATTTGTCTGTACTTTCTTTCCCTGGTGATTTGAATGTTATCATCTATATGCCAGTGACTTCCAGACTTTCCTTCCACCTGTGACCATCCACAGACTTCCAGACTTGTATATACAGTGCTTGTGCTTAGGATTTGGTTGTAGGTTTAAGAGGCATCTCTAAATTAACCCGGTGGATAAAATGGTACTTTTGATTTCTCTCTCAAAAGACATCTTATTACACAGTATCACTAATCATTTATACCCAAGCTGAAAATCTAGGAATCAGGCTTGATTCCTCCCTTTCTGTCACCTCCCTGCCTCAATATGTGGAGTCCATCAGTGACTCCCATTTCTTTGCTTTAGCATACATCACACGTCTGAGTACTTCACTGTGTGTCCATTGCTGCCAACCTGCTAGCTCAAATCAGCATTTCTCCCCTAGGTTGCTGAGCTTCTCAGTTTGTTCCCTGTTTCTGTCTTGGCTCTCTATGGTTCATGTTCCGCACAACAGGCAGAAATATCTTTAGAAATGCAAACCAGATCTATTGTATGTGGAATAAATAAATAAATTAATATGGCGCTTCCTGTTCTGGATCCTGCTTAGCTTTCAGATCTCTTCTCTCAGCCTCCCTTGTCACTTTTCTTATCACGCATGATACCCTAGCTCATTGGCTCTTCTGTTTCTTAAAAATGCCTTAGAACCTCTGACCTTGTTCTTTTCGTTTGAAATGTGCTTTCCTAGATCCTTGTTTGGCTGCCTCTCCTTGCCAGTCAAGTCCCACTTCAGACTCCTCCTCGTGAGGCCTCCTTGGCCGCTCCGTCTAACCTAGCCAGACCTCTGTCCAGTCAGCTTGTGCTGGTGGCATCCGTTTGTTTTCTTCACAGACTGCTGCTTTCTTAGTTCTCTCTCTCCCTCTTTTAGAATATAGGTTTCCACAGCAGCAGAAACTTTCTCCACCCTGTCCTCAGCACTTAGCACAGTTCTTGTGAATAAATGAATGAAACGACACAATATGATCCTGTGAGAAAAGTAGACTATTCTTTGCTAGACCATTTTGATATGTAAATGACAGTGCCGCACTAAAGATCAGTTAATACTGTTTTGATGGTAACGATGTTAGTGTTGGATGTGATGTCTAAGAATTACTTGGTAAAGTTTGCATTTTAACATAGCTGTACAGGTTTGAAATCTAAATTTGTCAAGAAAAATACCCAGTTTAGCCAAAAATCTGGGGTATTTTATATGTACTCAACTGTGTTCCTCTGCCACCTGGTGGATATGAACGTACATGTGATTACATTCTGTTTCCCTTAGTGTTTCAATGTCGTAAATGTTAGATGATGGTTCATACTAACAAATTTCATAATTGCATTTTTGAGTCAGCTAAAAGTATTTCAGTTATTTTTCTGAATCCTCTTAAGGTTAATAATGAAATCAGGAAATTATTTCCCGTGAAGCTGATTAAATAGGCTAGAACTAAATGTCTTCTTTTTCACCAGAAAGCTAGTATTCCGAGAATTGAGAATTTTGCTGTGTAATATGTACACTTTTTATTCTTATTGCTGTTTGCTTAAAATTAAATTTCTAAATTTCTGTTTAAAATGTGCAACTGTGACACTCATCCAGGAGGAAATGTGTGTATAAAAGAAATTTTGGATAATTTCATAGTATATACTGATGACTTCATAATAAAAGACAAGTTAGTAAATATTTTTATTAAAACATGCCACAAAAGTACAGTTCTTGCATTAATGTTATAATTGTTTATATATTTTAATAGGGTATTCAGACAGAAGCAACAGAAACAGATTACTTATTCGGAGATATATCAGTATATAACTGCTTAATATTATTACTACAGAAAAATAAATTAAGCTAATTGGAATATGTTTCTTAAATACAGACTCTTATATAAAAATAATTCTCAACTTTAGTATTGAAATCTTAATTTTCCATGATGTAACTGAATGAGCAGCAAGTTTTGGGACAAATGTCATTTGTGCCAGTAAATTTTCAGTAACTCCTGGTCTTAATTGTTTGATATTTGAGTAACATAAGCAGAAACCGTTTATATGGTTGGAAAAAATAAAGTAGGCAACTTGTCTACAGTGTAGTTTACCAACAGAACAGAAAATATTCAACATCTCTTTTACAAACACTTTTTTTTAACCTTTTCTAAATCTATACCCTATAGGCTACTTTTGTAAGGATCCGCAGATTAACTTATATACCTTATATTTGCAGCAAGGTAAACCATATTCCGTTATCTCATTTTTGTTGGCTAGGTACAAATGAAGTATGATTTTAAGGAAGTTGTTTTGTCACTCAAAGTGTGCTGTGATCTACTTATTGTAGGTCATAGTGAAAAAAGTTAAAATGTATTTATAAAAGTGATGGTGTTGGTGCTCTTACAATCTGTATTTAAAAACTCTGTGTTCTCTTTCTCTCCTAGTTTGTGCAGATAATAATCATGTCCGGACATGGACAGTAACACGATTCAGAGGAATGATCTCTACTCAGCCGGGCTCTACTCCTTTAGCATCATTCAAGATCCTGTCTCTGGAGGAGACAGAAAGCCACGGAAGCTACTCCTCTGGGAACGACATAGGTGGTCATTCTCAAGTACTATGAAGGCAGTGCTGAAGAAGGGTATTATTGGTAGTAGGAACCTAAAAAATAGAGTTCTAAATATAAATTCTTCATTTTCACTTTTAAACTTATTTAAAACAGAAGCTTAGTGTGTTTTTCTGATTAAGTTATCTAAAGTCAAAAAATTATACAGATGATATTTTTTGACTTTATGATGGTACAAAAGTGTGATAGTCATTCAGTAGAACCAGTACTTTGGAGTTTGATCTTTTCCCGGGCTAGGGATGTGTGGTACCATATTCCCTCGTGATGCTGGGCAGCAGCAGCAGGCCTGGTAAGTTCCCAGTCAGCCCCATGACCACAAGGGTAAATAAGTGATATGCTTGGAAGCAGTCTGTATGCACACAGCCATTCTCTTTCTCACTTTCAGTATTCAGTAAATTATATGAGGTATTCAACACTTTATCATAAAATAGGCTTTGTGTTAGATGGCTTTGCCCACCTGAAGGCGCTAAGCTGTGATGTTTAGTACTAAATGCAGTTTTGACTTAACGGTATTTTCAGTATTGTAAGTCATAACCCCATCATAAGCTTAGGAAGATATGTATTATGGAATTATTTTTGGTTGTTAAAAAGTTGAGAGCAGATTTTTCATCTTTACTGGCATTTCCTAAGTGATACCATCTCTAAATACCACTTTTTTAAAAAAAAATAGAAGCCATGATGGCTATACACATTTGAAAATGGAAATACTTTTTTCCCATAGTTGCTAATAATTAACCTGAAAATAACTTTGAAGCTGGAAAGGGGCTGATGTTCTTAGATTCTGAGAGTGGTTTTGATGGCATTCGTCAGGAAATAGTATAGCATGTCTCTACTAAAAGACTCTGATTTTAGCAAAAGGTATATAAAGTTAAATCAGTTTCTCCTTACACCATAACACACCATATATACACACACACAATCTTCACAGAAGTAGATTCTTTTCCTTAAAGGTCCATTTGAAACAATCTGTAATGTATATGTATTATACCCACCATACTTTTAATAGTTCTGTAGGACCTGTTTGTTAATTAATGTGCCTTCTAGATCACCTGTATAGGCAGAACTTAACAGCACGGGTGGAATGTAAGGAGTACATGGGAATTGTTTATGCATGAAACTATTAAATGAATATGCACCCACAGTAAAGACTTCAAAATAGTTATCTGTAAAAAATGTAAGCTGCTTATGAGAATTGTACTACCAGTCTTAGTATCTTTAGAGCGAGAACTGCTCAGTGTTGTCAGTTTTAACAGTTGCCCTGTGAACCCACTTCCCACTGGGATGATAGGCACTGAATGTTTACGGTTTTGAAAATTTTTTTTTTCCCAACTATTGAGATATAATTGACACATAACATTGTGTAACTGAAAGGTGTAGCATTGATATATTTATTGAGTACTTTTGTTCCAGGCATTAGAAATCTAAAAAATTGCAAAAAATATCAACTTACACTTATATCAGTGTTTTCTGTTTTCTGATTAAGGACCTTTTGGAGAGCGAGATGATCAACAGGTGTTTATCCAGAAAGTTGTTCCCATCACTAATAAACTGTTTGTAAGACTGTCATCTACTGGGAAAAGGTAACACTTGACTGAAAAGATTCTATGTTCAGAAGTCAACGTTTGTCTTACAAAAGGGGAAGTAATTTGACTGTGGTAAAAGTGAGCAGGGAGAAGAACCTGTAAAATCTTTTAGAGGAGGAAGTAATTCTAAGGACTCTATCCTATAGGAAAAATTAAAAGAGCCAAATCATATGTTTATTTTCACACATTTAGGCTTTCTGTACTTTTTAAAAATTTTATTTTTTTGAAATACGATTGCTTTACACTGCTGTATTTATTTCTATTCTACAGCAAAGTGATTGTTTTTTATACATACACACACACACAACTTTTTCATATTCTTTACTACCATGGTTTGTCACAGGATTTTGTATATAGTTCCCTGTAGTTAATGGCACCCTACTCTACTATTCTTGCCTAGAAAATCTCATGGACAGAGGAGCCTGGTGGACTACAGTCCATGGGGTTGCAAAGAGTCAGACACCACTGAGCGACTAATAGACACAGTTTGCGTCTACTAGGCTCAAACTAACCATCCATCCATCCTCTCCTTTGGCAACCACAAGTCTATTCTCCATCTGCAAGTCTGTTTCTATTTCATAAATAAGTTCATTTGTGTCATATTTTAGATTTCTACATGTAAGTGATATCATGTGGTATTTGTTTTTCTCTGACTTCCCTTAGTATGAAAATCTCTAGGTCTATCCCTGTTGCTGCAGAAGACATCATTTCATTCTTTCTTAAGGCTGAGTAATAGCTCATTGTGTATAACTACATTATCTTCTTTATCCATCGATCTGTCGCTGGATATTTAGGTTATTTCCGTGTCTTGACTATTGTAAACAGTGTGGCTGTGTATGTAGGGGTGCATGTATCTTTTTGAATTATAGTTTTGTCTGGATATATATGCCCAGGAGTGGGATTGCTGGATCCTATGGCAATTCTTGTTGTAGTTGCCATACTGTTCTCCATACTGGCTTTACCAATTTACATTCCTGCCAACAGTGCGTGAAGGTTCTCGTTTCTCCACACCCTCTCCAGCCTTTTGTTATTGGTAGATATTTTTAATGATGGCGATTCTAACCTGTGTGAGCTGGTACCTCATTGTAGTTTTGATTTGCATTTCTCTAATAAGCAGCAATAATGAGCATCTTTCCATGCGCCTGTTGGCCATCTGTATGTCTTTGGAGAAATGCTTTATTTACGTATTCCTGCTTTTTGATTGGGTTGGTTTTTTTTAGTTTTATGAGCTGTTTGTATATTCTGGAAATTAAGCTCTTGTAGGTCAAATCACTTGCAAATATTTATTCTCAGTCTGTAGATTTTGTTTCCGTTTTGTTTATAGTTTCTTTTGCTGTACAAAGGCTTGTAAGTTTGATTAGATCCAGTTTGTTTCTTTTTATATCTATTGTCTTGGGCAACTGACATCAAAAAACATTTTATTAGATGTCTGTATAATTTGTCAGAATGTTTGGCCTGCGTTCTCTTCTAGTTTTATGGTATCGTGTATTTTACATTGTCTTTAAGCCACTTGAGTTTATTTTTGTGCATGGTGTGAAGGTGTGCGCTGATTTCACTGACTGCTTGTGACTGTCCCTGTTTTCTTAATTCCATTGACAGTGGGCCCTCTGTGTCCAGAACCTCCCCCTGCAGGCAGAAACCAAAATCCCACCACACTCAAGTCCCGTATATAAAATGATACGTGCACTCAGCCCTCTATCTGTGTGAGTTCCACATCATGGAGAGCTGACTGTAGTGGTTCTAAACAGGAATCAAGATTTTAAAAAATATTTTGTCAGTTCATACATAATATTGAAAAATGATCATGATAAACACAGAAAAAAACATTTGACAGTTTAGCAACCATTTGATTTTTTAAAAAAAAGAATCCTAGCACTTAATAAAGGAACATTCTTTAACCTGATGAATAATATCTGCAAAAGTAATTATACAAACTTCACACTCAATTGTAAAATGTTACAAGCTTTTCCCTTGAGGTTGGGAATGAGACTGAGATAGCTTCTATCACTCTGTGGGCACTGCAGGAATCAACTCTCCCCCTCACTCTCCCTTTCCCTGCTTGCTGGGAAGCTCAACTAAGCTTCATATTCTGTGCCTGTGTCTCTCTTATGAATTGTGTTTCCTCTTCATTTTCTCACCTTGCATTTGCCTGGTATTAATTGTTCTTAATCTTTTTTTCTCTTTTTAAAATGGGCTGGGATAAATATTTCAATCGAGTACAATTTTGTTAACCTTTCTATGACTTTGGCACATCATTTACTGACATTATTTACTTGTCCTCTCATTTGTCAAATGTGGATTACTATTTATCTTTTATGAAGAAAAATTAATGAAAATAACTTCAAAGCATTTTAATAACTAACTATTAATCTATTGGAGGATACTGTTTAGACATCCCCATATAGCTGTACATTTCTGGTTTTAGATTTTTAAAATTTTCACAGAAATGTTAAATGATTTCAAGATTGTTTTTCTAGTATCATGCCTACTTGCTTTGTTTCTTTATGCCTTTTTAGTTTAGTAACTTCCTTTTGAATAATTGCTTAATTCTCATCAAGGCTCTTTTAAATTTTCTTTTAAGATTGATTTGTCTTATTTCAATTACTTAATGTTTTATAAGAGCCTTTTCTCTAGGTTCAAAGAAACAAGCCTTGAATTTTACTGACTTTCTTTGATCCCTTTAAATCTGTTTTATATATGTGGGATATTTGACTATAACTTTGCAAAGAGGCAATTAATTTCAAAAGTCTGAATTATAAAATGTGATTTGTTCTCCATAGTTAACAGCTGCACAATATGTTTTGCAGAATCTGTGAAATCCAAGCTGTTGACTGTACTACAATATCCTCATTTACAGTAAGAGAATGTGAGGGTTCTAGCAGGATGGGCTCGAGGCCAAGGCGGTACTTGTTCACAGGCCACACAAACGGCAGCATTCAGATGTGGGATCTGACCACTGCCATGGATATGGTCAACAAAAGTGAGGATAAGGGTAGGTTCCTTAAGGAACAGTGTTCGTCACAGGGTCGGCTTTTGATGCAAATGACTACAGTGATGTATGTTTTCCTAAGATGTAGGTGGTCCAACTGAAGAAGAACTACTCAAATTACTGGATCAGTGTGACCTGAGCACATCTCGCTGCGCTACTCCTAATATCAGTCCAGCAACTTCTGTAGTTCAGCATAGCCGTCTTCGCGAATCAAATTCTAGGTAGGTTCATGCACTGAATTGATTGCTTTTTGGAAAATTGACTAAAATACTGTAATCACATAACCTTTGAAAGCCAAATTTTTCAAAGTAGATTTTAAATTCATACTTTGTCACTATTCAATTTTTAAAAAAAAATTTTTACTAAATTTCTCATCTACATGCATGTTTCCTTTCATAGAAAAATATCTTTCGCCCTTTGACTTATTTGTGAATTACTGCCAATTTAGATGTCTGTTAACGTGATCAAGAATTCATTCAAAGGAAATTGGAAAAAATCACATGTCCCCTTAGATGCTATGTGGAACTTTTGTTCCTATTGTCTCAGGGACATATTAACCAAAATGATTACACCTTTAGTCTTAAACAGTATGTACTTTTAATACAATGACATGTATGCTTTTAGTTAAGCATATTTTTGAAAGATTCCAAAATGTGAACTAAGGGCCACATACTGAAACTATATTAGTTCCACATTGATTTTAAAGGTGTTTTTCCCCTAGCTTTTTTCAGCTATTCAGGAATCTAGCTTCATTGTGAATATATGTATGGTATTTGCATTGTTAATTTTATGCACATAGTATATAGAGTACTTAAGATATATTTTTGTATAACATGCTAAGATACATTTTTATGTCTAACTATAATATTCTTTATATATATTTACATTTTAACTGGTAGTTTAATTAATTAGATGTGCCCCTGAAAATTCCCAAGAAGACATGTGACTTTTGTATTTCAGTCTTCAACTCCAGCACCATGAAACCATCCACGAAGCAGCTACTTATGGTTCCATTAGGCCTTACCGAGAAAGCCCTTTGTTAGCAAGAGCAAGGAGGACTGAGAGCTTTCACAGTTATAGGGACTTCCAGACTGTGAACTTGAACAGAAACATAGAAAGAGCTGTCCCTGAAAATGGTAACTTGGGTCCACTACAAGCTGAAGTTAAGAGGGCAGCAGGGGAATGTAATGTGTCTGAGAGGAAGTCTCCTGGAACAGAAGTTAAAAGCTTGAGAGAATCAGATAGTGTAGTGGAAGTTCATAGACTAGCCGAAGGTTTTCTGGAATCCAAGAAAAGGTTATCAGAAGATGAAAATGAAAATAAAGTGGAGTCACGGAAGAAAGGAGGATTTGAAGGAGGCGGATTCCTCGGAAGAAAGAAAGTCCCTCACTTGGCATCTTCACCAAGTACGTCTGATGGAGGAACTGACTCACCTGGTACTGCATCCCCGTCTCCTACAAAGACTGCTCCCTCTCCTCGGCACAAAAAAAGTGACTCTTCAGGTCAAGAGTACAGCTTGTGACAACTCAGCAGAGTGAGTAGTAGTTCCGTTATTCAGAAGAGAGTTAAACTCTACTGGATTTCAATTAGCTTTTACACCAAAACTTTACAAATTAAGATTGGACTTCATTTAGTATCTTTTTGACAGAATTACATGGGTTAAGGAGATAAAATAACCATATCTCATCTGATCTTTTGGAAAATTTTTTTTAGTTTTACAGGCACATTTAATAGATCATTTGTAAAGAAGGTGTCCATTTCCATGTTTATCTACTCTGGATTTTGGAAGCATAGTATTAATACCATGTCTCAGTAAGATGGTGCCCATTATAGATGACCATCCATTTAGAGTGTGAGAATCAACAGACTGCATTCCTTATGCTGATTTTGCCTGAGCTTTGTCTTGCAATGTTATGTTTAACAAATTCCATAATTCTCTTTGGAACTTAATCTCCCAACCCTTACTGTGACTGCAGAGTGGTTTACCAGGTATTTAATGAGGTGCTATGTTTGTGGAAAAATATGTAATTCAAAAACACTATTGAATACCAGATTGCTCTGTGTAGTACTAAGTCCTTTGGGATAATTTTAATTGTGGTCATTTCCTGATTCTCATTGTTGGAGTACTTAAGTCTTAGCAAGTATCACCAATATTAAATGTCAAAAATCCATTTAAAAACTTTCTTCAAAGTTGGAGCAACTGTTTGAACAGATGAAATAAAGACAGTTTTGAGTGCCCAGAAAAGAAAACTATCAGTTACTAGTTCGCCTTGTTTGAGGAACCACCATATTTTTTTCTTGTGTTAATAGTGAAGATCATTAAATTAGAATGTGGCCATTTTGTTAAACTTAAGAGACTGCACTTTGAATTTTTGGTTAAAGGTTTTGGCTGCTATAGAAATTTTATTTTAAATATAAGAACAAAGAAATCTTTTGTACTTTAATTAGAATGGTTTCCAAATTTCTGCAAGTAAGGTAATTGTAAATTGAAAGCATTAAGCATTTATTGGTGAATAATGCATATATTCCCATTCTGAAAAATATAAGTGGGTCAAGTCAAAATAAATTCTTTAAAGTTGCCAGTGGTTTCATAGACACTTTCTTGTATTTATTTGTCAAGTAAGGCAAATAAAAATGATGAGGTGTTTTTGGTTACTTAAGGAATAGTAATCCTGTTCCAAGTGTACTTAGGTTTTGTTCATGCTTTGCTTTCTCCTATAATAAAGGAAAGAGGGAGGATCTTCTATGTATGAAAACTAACTTGTATCGTCAAGGAAAAGATTACACAAAGCATAACTTCAGTATTACCAAGGATTGTATTTATCTCTTAAACCCCTTTTTCTCATTATTATACTCATGTAAAAAGTTGGGTGGGCAAGTAAGAAAACTAAAAATTAAATATTTACCCAGTCTTTTCCAAGAGTAAAAGGGCTCTTTATGGGATTTTAGTGTAATTCTGGAAAAAAAAAAAAAAGAAAGAAAAAACTGCAGTGGCAACTCACTATAGTTATTCTATAAATATTTGCATTACAGTCAGATTGTTTTTCTTTCCCGTAAAAAGAGCTTGAACCTTGATGGTACAGCAGAAATTTGAGTCTATTCTGGCACTTAACTTTGTAAACTTCAGCAGATTATAATGAAAAATCTTAGGCATAGCAGGGATAGTTTCTTTATTGGGGTTTTTGAGTCCAAAAAGGAAAACCTCCAGAACCACCTGCGCTGTGTGAACTTCTTTCACTTCTTAGGAGAACAAGAACACTGTCCATTGTTGTAAGGAAGAATAAGATTTCAGAAAAAAGGCCACATGAGAACTCGAGAGAAGATGGCCATCTACAAAAGAGCTCGCACCAGAAACCAACCTCCATGGCACCTTGATGCCAGGCTTACAGCCTCCAGAACCATGAACAGAGATTTTTCAGCCAAGGTGCTGGAGTAGGACTCATTCTCCTCTCTTGAGCACACCAAAAAAAGTCTATATCCAGAGACATGAAGACGAAATCAGGAGGCGAAAGGACAGGTGCACTCACGGGGTAATCAGATCCCATGCCACCCAGCTGGACAACCCACAGACTGGACAATAATTAAATCACAGAACTTCTCCCACAGGAGTGGAAGCTGAGCCCCATGCCAGGCTCCCCAGAGCAGGGGTCAGTCTTTGGGAGGTGGAGCCTCCAGAGCATTGGGGTTTACAGGCCAGCAGGGCTTAACTGCAGGAGCCTCCCCTGTGCCCCCAGGATGGGGGAAACAGCCTCCACCCTCGGAGGACACACACAGGTGCTCAGGGTGAAAGCTGAGATTCCACACAAACCTGGGCCAGACCTACTTCCTGGTCTTGGAGGGTCTCCTTGGGAGGTGGGGGCAGCTGTGGGTATCTGGCATCATAAAAGCTGGTGGCTGATACAGTGGAGACCTATGTGAATGTTGGGTGGAGTCAGACATTTTGAGTCCTTGGCACTGAGACCCCACCCAACAGCCTGTAAGCTCCAATGCTGGACACCTCAAGGCCAGCCAGAGGGGTAGGAAATGGCCCTGTCCATCAGCAGACAGGCTGCCTAGACTTCTTGACTCTCAGCCGCCCCTAGACACATCCCTTGACAGAGCTTGGCCCACCAAAGGGCCAAGACCCTGCTGCACACACGAGTGAGGAGGCACGAGCCCCTCCCACCCAGAAAACCTACACAGAGCCCTTAGACTAGCCTCACCCACCAGGGCACAGACGCCAGAAGCAAGGAAAGTACAGTTCTGCAGAACTGAGTTTATAACACGGATCAGTCTACGCTGGGACCAACTGGTCCCTGATCCTCTGCTGGGACACAAAGGACATCCCCTACAGAGGGCCCCTTCTCTAAGATGGAGAAGCATAACTAAGCTCCTATACACATAAAAGTACAAACAGAAATGTAAACAATGAGACAGCAGAGGAATATGTCCCAGACAAAGGAACAAGGTAAAACTCCCATAGAATAGCTAAGTGGAGATAACCAACCTATCTGAGAGAGTGAAGAGTAATCACCGTAAAGAGGATCCAAGAACCTGGAGAAAGAATAAAGACACAGAAGACTCTTAATGAAGAGCTAGAAGATCTAAAGTGCAAACAGATGAACAGTAATTGAAAAATACACTAGAAGGAGTCAGTAGCAGAATAAATGAGACAAAGAATGGAAGAAACCCCTGGGAAATGTTAAATGCACCAATGTTTGCATTATAGGGGGGTCACAGAAGGAAAAGAGGGAGAGAAAGGGCCTGAGAAAATATCTGAAGTGGTAATAGCTGAAACACAGGAAAGGAAATAGTCACCCAGCACACAGAGTCCCATACAGGATAAGCCCAAGGAGGAACACGCTGAGACACACAGTACTCAGATTGACCAAAAAAAAAGACAAAAAGAAATATTAAAAGCAACAAGGGGAAGAGCAACAAATAACATACATGGGAATCCCCTAAGACTGTCAGCTGACTTTTCAGCAGAAACACTGCAAGCCAGAAGGCATGATATATTTAAAGTGATGAAAGGGAGACACCTACAACCAAGAATACTCTACCTGGCAAGGCTCTTGTTCAGATTTGACAGAGAAATAGAAAGCTTTATACACAAGCAAAAGCTAAGAATTGAGTACCATCAAACCAGCTCTACAGCAAAAGCCAAAGGAAGTGGAAAAGCCCAAAACACTAGAAACGAAATTACCAATGGGAAAGCTCACTGGTAAAGGCAGACTTCAAAATACAGAGCAAATATTAACAGACATAAAAGGAGAAATGGACAGTAGCACAATAATACTGGGAGGGCTTGAACACCCCACTTACCTAAATGGGCAGATCGTCTATCCAGACAGAAAATTAGTAAGGAGACAGGCCTTGAATGACATGATAGCTTAGATAGGCTTAATTGATATTTTATAGGATATTCTATCCGTAAGCAGGAGAATACACTTTCTTCTCAAGTGCACACAGAACATTCTCCACAATACATCACATCTTGGATCACAAATCAAGCCTCGGTAAATTTAAGAAAATTGAAATCCTAATCAAGAATCTTTCCCACCCTCAATGCTATGAGATTAGAAATCAGCTACAAGAAAAAAACTGCAAAACACACAAATGTGGAGGAAAAAAATGAATCTATGTATATATTTTGTGTGACAGATGAAAAACAACAGAATTATAGTTCTCATGGTGTCAAGTTTTCCCAGTAATTATGAAATAAGTATTTTCATGTCAACTAGATAAGTATTGTTATCCTCTTTCAAGATGAGATTACCAAGGCCCTCTGAGGATCAATAGCTTCACCACAAAGCTCCTTAGCTACTGAGCCACCTCATGAACCCACGTCTGTCTCTGCAGCCTGTGGTCTTTTCCTGGCTTTCTCATCCAGGCTTACATATCAGAGCCACCTGAGGTTATTTGCTAAATATGTATCTCTGCTAGTTGGGACTCATGTCTTACAAAATGTGTTACATTGATTCTAATGTACATCGATTATTCATAATATCCTGTTTTCTTAAATGGGCTCACCTTTATCATTATGTGTAAACTGTAAATACAACCCAGAGCTGTTAAGAGTATTTTTTCATAAATATATTAAATCAAACTTGGTTCACAGTTAAGTATTTATTAAGCAAACCACCTTTCGATTAATTTACAGGATATCTGTGCATTGGAAATAAACTACTATTCACGTGTGACATAATTAAGTTCCTACTCACTGAATTATTCCACCTGGACTATGTGTTATTTACAGGTTGTTCAGGTTGAATTATATTGATGCCAACATGATTTTTAGATCAGCATAAGGGACCAATACAGATTTCACATTCAGGTAGAAATGACAATAGATTATCGATAAGTGCAGTTCTTAGTTGAGCTTATACAAGCATAGCTGTGTGTTCTCAACAAAGCAGAGCTTAAAATTGAAGCTGAGTATGTGGTGGGACCAGAGTCAAGAGGTTTACAGAGAGCTGTCTGCTGTCGTCTCTGTAAAGGAGAAGTTCTGTAAAGGAGAAATGGGCGAGGACCGGAGTCCCAGTGCACAGCATGTATTCTTTCAGGTTCTTTACAAAACGGTTCTCCACATTAGGAACATCTGGAGGCTTTTAGAAGTACTGACACCTCAGTGCCACCCCAGACCAGCTGAATCAGAATATCTAGGGGTGAGTCTGACTGTTGAATGGAGGCTTGGCACACAGTACCACCTAAAGCAGGAAGACAACATCGTTTGCTTCTCTGAAATCGATATGTCATGTTCCGAGTGTTGCGGGGGTGGCGTGGGTGGAAGCCACGCAGGCTTGTGGGGATCAAAATGTGAACGAGTCAGCTAATGAATTCATGGATTCATTTGTAGCAGTTCTAACGAGGGGGCAGAACTTGGGCTTAACACTGGTCTGCTCTTTTGACACTTAGTGTTGGCAAGGCTTGTCCAGTAGTTGGTCATTCTGAGGAGCTGCTCGTCCGCAAATTTGGATAAAGTCTCAGTGCCCTCAAAGTCCATGGTCTTTCTTTGACTGCTGGACAGTTAGTGTGATTCCTCATTTTCAGGCAGAATAAGCAAAGTTATTCCTTGTGCTCCAAGCTTTGCCAGCTCAGCTTTGGGGAAATCTACTTATCTCTGAATGTAATTCACAAAATATGTCCAACAATTGTGTTTGAGACATACAGACTCTAAAGTAATTTCCCAGAATCATTAAGACCTTTAAGAATGAAGAAGAGGTTTTCTTACATTGTTTTCTGTGAAGAATAAATACCTTTCATTTTATGTTTACTTGGGGAGGAAAGTGTTTCTTGAGGTAGGACTTACCAATAACTTTCTAATCCCAATAGAGTAAATAAGAAAAACTTTTTGACTCATGGAAATTTGGTCATGAGTCACTTTAACAGTTAAAGTACCAATTTCTGCTTTTAATGATTCTAGTAGTTCTCTGAAATGAAGGAATATAAGACAGATATATGGAACATGTATATTCCTATATTTATATATGTGTTATTTTTAAAATTTTCAAAGCTGGAAGGAACATAAATTTTTTTCTTTAATTCTACGTAGGCTAGTTAAAAATGCAAATAAAACAGTAGTTTCCATATAGAATGTGCCAAGGTGAAGGTATTCCTGGGTATTCAGTGAATTGACAGAATTCTATAAACTATGTAAAATATCAAAACAGTTCATTTTTCTCTCCGAAATATATGTTAGCTGCTTGTTCCTTAGATTTTTAGAAGATTCATACATATAAGAACAGACATTTATAAATTTATGTGGTTTGGTAAATACTTAACCTAAACATCAAAATCAAATAGAAACCTACACAGTCAAATGTGTAGCCTCAATGCAGAGTTTGTTTTTCTCTGAGTGTTTCGGCTTGATCTGACATTGGGATTTGATTTCGCAGCTGTTACTAGAATGGTTCCTCACAGGTTTGTTTCAACTTCCATGAACACGGGGCTAAGAACAGAAACAGTACTTTGCTGCTCAAAGCAGCCGCAATGACATCCTCTCAAAAGAACCCCTTAGCTTTTAAGTTAGTAACTTACCTGTAGCAACTGTGGGCCAACCTGAAATCGCCACTGATTCATTTAAATAGCAGTGTCACTGCCAAACATAGCCAAGTGACAGTTACATGCTTAGTGGCCTCAAAATAAGGAAAGCAAAATAAGCATTTTCACATGGACATAAAATTTCAGAAACCCCTTGTAACACTCATCTTTAAAGGTAACAAGCAATAGCTTTTTAGCATTTATGATATCTGATAACCCAATGGGGATGGGCTGTGGGGCCTGCATCCAGCTTATGTCTTACAGGTTTCCATCCTTCACAGGTGGGTGTCGGTGAATGTGGTGTGTTCCTTAGTCACAGAGCTGAAACCCTTGATGGCATTCATCAGGTCCTCTTCATCCACATACTGAAAAGACACCAATCATCACTGGTTAGGATATTTGTTGGCAACAGTGTTATACAAAATGTATATCTTTTGAGCATTAAAAGGTTAAGACATGGCACAGTGTAAGCCTCAGTTTTCTCATCCGAAAGTGGGGAGGTTTCATATGATTCAGTTCAGAATTTAAGCAGAAGAGCCAGAATGCAAGCTGTTGTGCTTCATTTGTATCCGATCTTCCTGTATTTTTTTTTTTAATTGAATAGGGCTAGGAATACGGATTATGTTATATGGAACAGATAATTTGCCACATACGGATATCTTAAAAAGCTTTCACTGAATTGCTTTGCATGCTGTCTATTACTAGTATGGTCAAAAGTAAGCAAAAATGTCAGCACAGTACAATAGTGAAGAATGGGGGTGCTGTAATCAGTGCTTTTAAGATCCCCAGTTCCGAGATGTGTGTCCTTGGGTAAGAGCACACATGCCTCTAGCCTTCAGTGTAATATATTGAACTATATGAAACTGCCATTTTGTATGTCAAACATGATCAATTAACAATTCTTTGTTTCAACCTAATTATTCCTGACATAGCAATGTCATATCTGAAATGGAGTCATAGAATTCAGTAGTCATCACAACTTCAAACAGGCCCATGATTTTAAAGTCCTTATTATATGTCATCATCCTAACAAACCAGAAGGACTATCAATTTTATTTTGTGTGTATGTGTGATTGGAATCTGGAGCCACGAAAGTTTATTTCTTGCCATTAGTTAAGGAAGTCTTCATGAAAATCATCAACTTTTCAGTGAAGGAAAAGTGAGAATTAGGGGGAGAGAGAGGTGAGTGAGAGTTCAAATGTAGAACCAGAGCTAGGGACTCAAAAAAGTATTAGATAATGATGAGGTTAACTTTTTGTATCCCCTGAGCTGAAATTATGAAAAGTGAGGTTCATGCATACCAACGCTCTTACATTTATCATGATTTTCTGAGTTTTTTTAAGAGAAACTATAGATTCTATTGAGAGACTCTCTTCTAACCATAAATCAGAAGGAAAATACGTATCTTTTTTTTTTTTACTTTAGTAAAATAGGAGCTTGTACTTTATGCCTCATTTAGGCATGTTCCAGTGTTTGCAGTCATGTCCTGCCCAAGTTAATGAAGTAGAACCTGTTCATCTCTTCACTTACATATGAACGTATTTTTTGAGTCTCTATTGTGTGCCAAAAGAATAAGACAGTTTCTGCCCCACTACTCAGGCAGGTAAACATGTCATTACAAAATAATTGGGTAAGTGGTGAGAGGGATGAAGTGAGTGTTCTGGAGATGATCGTTCTGCAGGGTACAGGAAACCGTGCCACCTGTTATCAACATACTTGTGTTTAACAAAGGCTCCAGATTAGGAAATGACTCACCAGTCCGCTGTCATGACCCATGATGGTTTCCCACAGTGAGTCATCTATCAAGACCTTCTTGTCTTGAATGTCCATGAGTTGACTGACACTCCGGTGGAGAGAGCCTTGGGAATAGGCTCTGCCATGACTCTGACTTGGGATGCGCAGAACAGACAGGCTTCGGCTGCTCCTAATGCTCACAGGTGTCCCAGACCGGGGGATTTTGGTATCAGCTAAGCCCTGAAGAGAAAGTTGCTGTTGGTGACTAAAGTCTAAAGAAAATGGGCTTTAAGCAAGATAGAAAATCATGTGTCACACATTGTCAATGAAGGGAACACTGTCCCCATATCCTACAAAATTGAGTACATCAGGAATACTGTAGCTGACAACTTCCTGGTAAAGTGAGATAATAAGCTAATGGTCTCATTAGATAGCCAGTGTCCTTGGTGCCTCCAAGAGCGCACGTACTGGCTGGGGCACTGGCTATGTTTCCCTGTGGACAGGGCTGCTGCATAGCAAAGCAGTAGAGTGGGGCTGAGGGGTAGCAAGATAAGCTCTTCAGGGCCGTCAGCACAGAGCCTCCTCAACAACTTCCCTTCCCCAGAGGAAAGAGCAGTTTCTCTCATGGTCACTCACTAAGTGAGCAGTTGTATTTAACTGTAAAATTCCTGGATTTATGTACAGAACTTGACTCCTCCCTCGCTATCTTATCACCTCACCTTGTTCCCCTTGTAGCAAAGCCTCCAAAATAAAGAGGTCCCAAAACACATCAGAAAGAAAAGCACTCTAGGATTAGGTTCTAGAATGTGCCATTAAGAAATGTAGCCGCTCTAAACATCTGAGGGTTCTGATTGAGCTGATTTAATATCATCATGCAGTTGACACACCATGCAGAGATCATGCATTATGCAGCACACAGAGGTACCTCAAAGTGCATAGTGTAACTTTTTAGGGTAACATTGCTTGACACATCAGATACATCAGCCACAGAGTCAAACTGAAAACAAAAGTGAAGTATCAGTCTGTGGAACGTTTAAAAACAAATTCTATGGAGGGAAGAATCAAGATGGGGGAATAAAAAGGACTTTGGGTCTCACCTCCTCCTACAAATGCATCAGAAATACATCTACATGTGGATGGATTCTCACGTGATACCTTACTGAATGATGCCAGTAGATATCATACACCCAGAAGTTCAAGAAAGAACTCCATATAACCAAGGGAAAAAGGAATCTGGATGGGACCTGGTCCCAGAGAAGGAGCTGTGGAAGAGGAAACTTCCTGCGCTCTGGGAAGCCCCTTCACTGCCAAGAGGTCAGTCTGGACAGAAAGCGATCTTCAGAGACTTGGAAGAGAGTATACTGACTGGTGCTCTGGCTATGGTGGGAGCAGGCAGAAGACAGAGACCAGCAAAGAGGATTGGTGCTATCTTGCTGCAGTACGTGGCCCAAAATGCACACCTGCCTGTACATGCAGGGGCTGCGTCCTGCAACTCGGGGTTCAGGACAGGCCCAGGGAGAGCACAGGTTGGCTATACAGAGACAGCCTGAAGGGGCTAAAGTGTGACTGCAGAAAAAGCCCGGGCCCACCCCAGCAGCAAAGTACCATTGCTAAAGGGCATGTGGAGGGGTGGGTGTGGCCTGCCATAATAGCCTCTTTCATCAAGCTGCCTCTAAGGGCTCTGGGAGCAGGCCAGCAGGTGTTTCCACACCTGACACCAGTCTGGCCTCAGCAGCTATGGGCTTTGTGGCACGTACATGCGGGGGTGGGGGGGGGTGGGGGTGGGGGCTGGGGGGCTTCCCCAGCTCCCATGATGGCTCCAGGCATGTCACCACTGTGGTCCCACCTTCTGTGAGTGGGCTCCTAAGGATCTGTGCTGGTGGCCTTGTAACCACAGCGCCTGAGGGACACCAGGGCCAAATGACTGCATTCCCAGTGGAGGCGGTGCCAAGGGTATTGCCATCAGTTCATTCTGTGAGCCTGTACAGGTGACACCACAGGACACACCCCACAGCAGACAGCTCCAGGGAGGGAATACCCCAGCCAAAGCACCTCTCCCAGCAGGAGCTCTCCAGTTCTGTCTACCGCTCACTGAAGCTCAGAAATGGAACTGAGGGCTTCTACTCCAACAACTCAGGAGCAGGCCCACTAAAAGGCAGGATTAGAACAAAAATGTTTACAGGTTGTAAGGAAACACAAAAGATGCTGAATAGCCAAAGCAATCTTGAGAAAGAAAAATGAAGCTGGAGGAATCAGACTCCCTGACTTCAGACTCTACTACAGAACTACAGTAATCAAGAGTATGGTACTAAACAAAAACAAATATAGATCAGTGGAACAGAATAGAAAGTTTAGAAATAACACCCAGGCACCTGTGGTCACCTAGTCTGTGGCAAAGGAGGCAAGAATATACAGTGGAGAAAAGAGTTTCTTCAATAAGTGGTGCTGGGAAAACTGGACAGCTTCAAGTAAAAGGATGAAATTGGAACACTCTCCTAAGACCACACCCTAAAATAAATGGATTAAAGACCTATATGTAAGACCAGACATAAAAGAAAACATAGGAAAAACATTTGCTGACATAAAGCACAGGAAGATCTTTTCTGACCCGCCTCTTAGAGTGATGAAAACAAAAAGAATAGATAATAAAAGATACTCCTTACAAATGGCTTCACAGGCAAAGTCTACCAAACATACAAAGAAAAATTTTAAACACTGATCCTTCTCTGACTCTTCCAAAAAGACTGAAGAGAAGGGAACACTCCCAGAGACATTCAATTAAACCACCATCACCCTGATACCAAAACCAGACAAAGACACCATCAAAAAGAAAATTACAGGCCAATATCATTGGTGAATATAGATGCAAAAATTCTCATCAAAATATTAGCAAACAGAATCCAACAATACATAAAAAAGATCAAACACCATGAACAACTTGGATTCATACTAGGGTCACAAGGATGGTTCAACATATGTAAATCAAGATAATACACCACATCAGAGAAGACAAACACCACATGATCATATTAATGGGTATAGAAAAATCATTTGATAAAAGTTATCATCCATTTATGATTAAAAAAACTCTAGAAAGTGGGCACAGAAGGAACCAATCTCAACATAATGGGGCCATATATGACAAATCCATAGCAAACATCTTGCTCAGTGGTGAAAAACTGAAAGCATTTCTTCTAAGATCAGGAAAAGACAAGGATGTCCAATCTCACCACTATTATTGACCATATTTTTGAAAGTCCTAGTCAGAGCAATCAGAAGAAAAATGAAGAGAACCCAAATCAGAAAAGAGGCAAAACTGTCACTGTTTGCAAATGACATCATTCTATACATAGGAAATTCAAAAGTTGCCACCAGGAAACTTAGAACCTATTAATGAATTTGATAGAGTTGCAGGATACAAAATACATAGAAATCTCTTGCATTCCTATACACTAACAATGAAAGATTGGAGAGAGAAATTCAAGAAACAATCCCATTTACGGCTGCATCAAAAAGAATAAAATTCCCAGGAATAAACAATGGACCTGTACTCAGAAAACCATTTAAGATACTGATGAAAGAAAGATGACAGAAACAGATAGAGAGATACAGCATATCCTTGGCTTAGAAGAATCAATATTGTGAAAATGACTATACAACCCAAAGAAAGTCTACAGATGTAATGCAATCCCTACCAAACTACCAATGGCATTTTTCAAAGAACTAGAACAAAAAAAATTAGAATTTATATAGAAACACAAAAGATCCTGAATAGCCAAAGCATCTTGAGAAAGAAAGATGGAGCTGGAGGAATCAGGATCTCTGACTTTATTTTTTTTTTTTTTAGTTTTTTATTTTTAAATTTTAAAATCTTTAATTCTTACATGCATTCCCAAACATGAACCCCCTCCACCTCCTCCCCATAACATCTTTCTGGGTCATCCCCATGCACCAGCCCCAAGCATGCTGCATCCTGCGTCAGACATAGACTGGCGATTGAGTTCACATGATAGTATACATGTTAGAATGTCATTCTCCCAAATCATCCCACCCTCTCCTCTCCCTCTGAGTCCAAAAGTCCGTTATACACATCTGTGTCTCTTTCCCTGTCTTGCATACAGGGTCGTCATTGCCATCTTCCTAAATTCCATATATATGTGTTAGTATACTGTATTGGTGTTTTTCTTTCTGGCTTACTTCACTCTGTATAATCGGCTCCAGTTTCATCCATCTCATCAGAACTGATTCAAATGAATTCTTTTAACGGCTGAGTAATACTCCATTGTGTATATGTACCACAGCTTTCTTATCCATTCATCTGCTGATGGACATCTAGGTTGTTTCCATGTCCTGGCTATTATAAACAGTGCTGCGATGAACATTGGGGTACATGTGTCTCTTTCAGTTTTGGTTTCCTCGGTGTATGCCCAGAAGTGGGATTGCTGGGTCATAAGGTAGTTCTATTTGCAGTTTTTAAGGAATCTCCACTGTTCTCCATAGTGGCTGTACTAGTTTGCATTCCCACCAACAGTGTAGGAGGGTTCCTTTTCTCCACACCCTCCAGCATTTATTGCTTGCAGATTTTGGATCGCAGCCATTCTGACTGGTGTGAAGTGGTACCTCATTGTGGTTTTGATTTGCATTTCTCTGATAATGAGTGATGTTGAGCATCTTTTCATGTGTTTGTTAGCCATCCGTATGTCTTCTTTGGAGAAATGTCTATTTAGTTCTTTGGCCCATTTTGATTGGGTCGTTTATTTTCTGGAGTTGAGCTGCATAAGTTGCTTGTATATTTTTGAGATTAGTTGTTTGTCAGTTGCTTCATTGGCTATTATTTTCTCCCATTCAGAAGGCTGTCTTTTCACCTTGCTTATATTTTCCTTTGTTGTGCAGAAGCTTTTAATTTTAATTAGATCCCATTTGTTTATTTTTGCTTTTATTTCCAGCATTCTGGGAGGTGGATCATAGAGGATCCTGCTGTGATTTATGTCTGAGAGTGTTTTGCCTAGGTTCTCCTCTAGGAGTTTTATAGTTTCTGAGTATACTACCCAAAGCAATTTACAAATTCAATGCAATCCCTATCAAGCTACCAGGCACATTTTTCACAGAACTAGAACAAATAATTTCAAGATTTGTATGGAAATACAAAAACCTCGAATAGCCAAAGCAATCTTGAGAAAGAAGAATGGAACTGGAGGAATCAAGTTGCCTGACTTCAGGCTCTACTACAAAGCCACAGTCATCAAGACAGTATGGTACTGGCACAAAGACAGACATATAGATCAATGGAACAAAATAGAAAGCCCAGAGATAAATCCACACACATATGGACACCTTATCTTTGACAAAGGAGGCAAGAATATACAATGGAGTAAAGACAATCTCTTTAACAAGTGGTGCTGGGAAAACTGGTCAACCACTTGTAAAAGAATGAAACTAGATCACTTTCTAACACCGCACACAAAAATAAACTCAAAATGGATTAAAGATCTAAATGTAAGATCAGAAACTATAAAACTCCTAGAGGAGAACATAGGCAAAACACTCTCAGACATAAATCACAGGATCTCTGACTTTACATGACACTACAAAACTACAGTAATCAAAACTACAGTTCTGGCACAAAAACAGAAATATGGATCAATGGTACAGGATAGAGCCTATAAATAAACCCATGCACCTACCATCTCCTACCTGTGAAGAGAGGCAAGAATATACCAATGAGAAAAGATGGTTTCTTCAATAAGTGGTGCTGGGAAAAAATGAGCAGCTACAAGTGAAAGAATGAAATTAGGACAATTCCTAAGACCATACATGAAAATAACTAAAAATGGGTTAAAGACCTAAGTGTAAGTCCAGATACTATAAAACTCTTGGTGGGAAGTATAGGCAGGACATTCTTTGAGATAAACAAGAATCTTTTCATATATGCAGCAGATATTTTCACATATACCTCCTGCTGCTGCTAAGTCACTTCAGTCACGTCCGACTCTGTGTGACCCCAGAGATGGCAGCCCACCAGGCTCCCCCATCCCTGGGATTCTCGAGGCAAGAACACTGGAGTGGGTTGCCATTTCCTTCTCCAATGCATGAAAGTGAAAAGTGAAAGTGAAGACGCTCAGTCATGTCCGACTCAGCGACCCCATGGACTGCAGCCTACCAGGCTCCTCCATCCATGGGATTTTCCAGGCAAGAGTACTGGAGTGGGGTGCCATTGCCTTCTCTGACATATACCTCCTAGAGTATGGTAAATAAAGAAAAAAAAAAAAAACAGATGTAATTAAACTTAAAAAGTTTTGCACAGCAAAGGAAACCATTGAAATTAAAAAGACAAACCACAGAATGGGAAAAAAAAATATTTGCAAACCATGTGACCAGAAAGGGTATGAACAGCTCATACAGCTCAATTAAAAAAATAAATAAAAACACAAAGTATGGGCAGAATATCCAAACAGACATGTCTCTACAGGAGACATCCAGGTGACCAAAAAAAAAAAAAAACCAGGTGAAGAGATGCTCAATATCACTAATTATTAGACAAATGCAAATAAAAACTACAATGAAGTATCACCTCGCAGTTGTCAGAATGGCCATCATCAAAAAGTCTGTGACCAGTAAATGCTTGAGAGGTTGTGGAGAAAGGGGAACCCTCCTACCCCTGTTGGTGGGAATGCAAATTGGTACAGCCACTATGGAGAACAGGATGGAGGTTCCTTAAGAAACTAGAACTACCATATGATCCAGCATTCACACACCTGGGCATATATTCAGAGAAAACCATACCAGGAAAAAGTAAATGCAGACCAGCGTTCACTGCAGCACTATTTACAACAGCCCAGACATGGAAGCAACCTGAATGTCCATCAACAGATGTGGTATATATACATAATGGAATATTGCTCAGCTATTAAAGAAGGAAACAATGCCATCTAAAGGAACATGGATGGACTTAGAAATCATTATACTATGGGAAGTAAGCCCACAGACAAATGTCATATGATACCACTTATATGTGAAATCTAAACATGATACAAATGAATTTAAAAAACAGAAACAGACTCACAGACTTAGAAAATAAAAAAAAACTTATGGTTACATAGGGGAAAGTTATGGGTAGGAATAAATTAGGTTATGATTAACATATATACACTACTGTGTTTAAAACATAATCAACAAGAATCTAATATATAGCACAAGGGACTCAATGTAATACTCTGTAATAACCTATTTGGGAAAAGAATCTGAAACAGCATTAATGTATGTACTGTTTTTCAGACACCCAGTCGCAGCTGACTCTGTGACCCCATGAACTGTAGCACGCCAGGCATCCTTGTTCCTCACCATCTCCTGAAGTTTGCCCAAGTTCATGTCCATTGCATTGGTGATGCCATCCAGCCATCTCACTGACACTCTCTTCTTCTGTCCTCGATGTTTCCCAACATCAGGGACTTTTCCAATGAGTTGGCTGTTCTCATTAGGTGACCAAAATATCAGCTTCAGCATCAGTCCTTCCAATGAATATTCAGGTTTGATTTCCTTTAAAATTGACTGGTTTGATCTCCAAGGGACTCTCAGGAGTCTTTTCCAGTCTTCTCTAGTTCAAAGGCATCAATTCTTTGGTGCTCTGCCCTCTTTACAGTCCAGATCTCACAACTGTATGTGACCACTGGGAAGAACATAGTCTTGACTATACAGACCTTTGTCGCACAGTGATGTCTCTGTTTTTCAACACACTGGCTAGGTTTGTCTTAACTTTCTTGCCAAGAAACAATCATCTGATTTCATGGCTGCAGTCACCATCTTCAGTGATTTTAGATCCTAAGAAGAGGCAATCTGTCACTGCTTCCACCTTTTTCCCTTCTATTTGCCACGAAGTAATGGGATTGGATGTCATGATCTTAGTTATTTTTAATATTTATTTTTAAGTCAGCTTTTTCACTCCCTCCTTCACCCTCATCAAGAGGTTCTTTAGTTCCTCTTTGCTTCCTGCCATTAGAGTGATATCATCTGAGGTTCTTAATGCTTCTCCCACCTATCTTGATTCTAGCTTGTAACTCATCCAGCCTGGCATTTCTCATGATGTGCTCAGTGTATAAGTTAAACAGGGTGACAACAGATAGCCCTGTCATACTTCTTTCTCAATCCTGAACCAACTAGTTGTTACATACAAGGTTCCAACAGTTGCTTCTTGACTTGCATACAGGTTTCCCAGGAGACAGGTAAGATGGCCTGATATTCCCAACTCTTTAAGAGCTTTCCACAGTTTGTTATGATCCACACAGTCAAAGGCTTTAGTGTAGTTGATGAAACAGAGGTAGAGGTCTTTCTGGAATTCCCTTGCTTTCTCTATGATCCAGTGAATGTTTATAATATGTACTATGTGTAACTAAATCACTTTGCTGTATAGCTGAAACTAACACATCAATGTAAATCAACTATAGTTCAGTATAAAATATTTTCAGATAAATAAGGAAAATAAAAACTTTTCTGTGAAAGACACACACACAAAAAAGAAATTAAAAATGCACTGAGGCAAATGACAATGAAAACACAACCATACAAAATCTGAGTGATGCAGCAAAAGCAGTTCTGATGAGACAGAAGTTCACAGCTATATAGAATTTAAGAACAAGAAAAATCTCTAATAGACACACCATCTAAAAGAGTTAGGAAAGGAAGAAACAAAACCTAAAGTCAGCAGAAACAAGCAGATAAGATCAGATAGGAAATAAATTAGAGATTTTAAAGTTATAGAAAAAGATGCAACGAAAGTAAGAAAAGGAAGAGCAGAATTGATAACTGACACCACAGAAATAAAAAAAAAAACTGTGAAGAATTATTTTGTCAACAAATTCAACAAAGTACAAGAAACAGACAAGTTTTGAGAAACACAGTGTACCAAAACTGAAGTAAGAAGAAATAAATTACCTGAACAGACCAATCACTAGAAGTGGAACAGAATCTATAATTTTAAGTAAAACTTACAAACAAAACTCCAGGGCCAGATGTTTTCTCAGGCAAATTTACCAAACATACAAAGAATAATGTTGATCCTTCCCAAACTCTTCCAAAAGACTAAAGAGGAGGGAACACTCCCAAAGGCATTCCATGGCGATACCAGCCCTGATACCACAACCAGTGCAAGTGCAAGTGGAAGTCGCTCAGCCATGTCTGACTCTTTGCGACCCCATGGACTATACAGTCCATGGAATTCTCCAGGCCAGAATACTGGAGTGGGTAGCCTTTCCCTTCTCCAGGGCATCTTCCCAACCCAGGGATCAAACCCAGGTCTCCAGCATTGGAGGCAGATTTTTTTAAACAGTTGAGCCACAAGGGAAGCCCAAGAATACTGGAGTGGATAACCTATCCCTTCTCCAGTGTATCTTCCTGACCCAGGAATTGAACTGGGGTCTCCTGCATCGCCAAGGGATTTTTTCACCAACTGAGCTATCATGGAAGCCCCACCACAACTAAAGTCACTACCAAAAAAGATATTTATAGGTAAATATCACTGATGAATACAGATAGAAAAATTCGACAAAATATCAGCAAACCAAATCCAACAATACATAAAGATATCAAATACCATGAATAACTTCAATTCATCCCAGGGGTCACAAGTATGGTCCAACAAGTATAAATCAATGAACTATGACACATCAAAAGAGACAAACACCACATGATCATCTCAACAGAAATAGAAAAAGCAATTGATAAAATTTATTACCTATTTAGGATTAAAAAAAAAAAAACTCCCCAGAAAGTGGGCATAGAGGGAACCAATATCAACATAATAAAGCCATATCTGGCAAACACTCAGCAGATACAATTTTCAGTGGTGAAAAACTAAAAGCATTTCCTCTAACATCATGAAAAGACAAGGATGTCCACTCTTGCCACTATTATTCAACATACTTTTGAAAGTCCTAGCATGGCAATCAGAGAAGAAAAAGAAAAAGAATTGTAATTGGAAAAGAAGTAAAACTGTCACTGTTTGCAAATGATATGATACTATATGCACAGAATTCTAAAGATGCCATCAGAAACTTTTTAGAGGTCATCAATGAATTTGGTAAAGTGAGGATACAAAATTACACAGAAATCTCTTGCCTTCCTATACACTAACAATGAACCATCAGAAAGAGAAATTCAGGAAACAATCCCATATACCACTGCCTCAAAAAGAATAAAATAACTATGAATAAACTTACCTAAGGAAGCAAGAGACTCATACTCAGAAAACTGTAAGATTTTGATGAAATCAAAGATGGCACAAAGAGATGGAGAGATATAGCATAGCACTGGATTAGAAGAATCAATATTATGAAAATGACTATACTACCCAAAGCAATCTATAGATGCAATGCAATTCTATCAAATTATCAATGGCATTTTTCACAGAATTAAGACCAAAAGACCCCAAATAGCCAAAGTAATGTAAGAAAAAAAAGTGGGGCTGGATAAATCAGGCTACCTGACTTTACACTATTCTACAAAAACTACAATAAACAAAACAGTACTGTATTGGAACAAAAACAGACATGTATATCAATGGTACAGGATTGAAAGTCCAGAAATAAACCCATGCACCTGCTATCACCTATTCTATGACAAATAAGGCAAGGACATACAATGGAGAAAAGATAATTTCTTCAGTATGTGGTGCTGCAAAACGTGGACAGCTACAAGTAAAAGAATGGAATTAGAATATTTTCTAACATCATACACAAAAATAATTCAAAATGGATTAAAAACCCCAATGTAATTCCAGACACTATAAAACTCTTAGAGGAAATACAGGCAGAACATTCTTTGACATAAACTGCAGTAAGATTTTTTCTGATACACCTTCTACAGTAAGGAAAATAAGAACAAACAAATGAGACCTAATTAAACATAAAAAGATTTGCACAGCAAAGGAAACTACTGACAAAAAGGCAAACCATAGAATGTGAAAAAAATATTTGCAAATCATGTGATCTACAAGGGGTTACTCTCCAAAGTGTATAAACAGCTCATGCAGCTCAATATTAAAAAACAACAACAAAAAATGACAATCAGAATATGGGCAGAAGATCCAAATAGACATTTCTCTACAGAATATATACAGATGGCCAAAAAACACATGAAAAGATGCTCAATATCACTAATTATTAGAGAAATGTAAATCAAAACTACAGTGAGAGGTATCACCTCACAGAAGTAAGGATGGTCATCATCAAGAAGTCTATAAACAATAAATGCTTGAAAGGGCATGGAGAAAAGGGAACCCTCCTACACTGTTGGTGGGAATATAAATTGTTAACAGTCACTATCAAGAACAGCATGGAGTTTCCTTAAAAAACTTGAGCTACCATATAACACAGCATTCCCATACACGGGCATATATCCAGAGAAATTCATACCTGGAAAATGTACATGTGCCCCAGTGTTAACTGCAGCACTATTTAAAATAGTGATGACATGGAAGAAACATAAATGCACATTAAAAGATGAATGGACAAACGTGGTACACAGACATAATGGATTATTACTCAGTCATTAAAGGAGGAAATAATGCCATTTGAAGCAACACTGACGGACCTAGAAATCATCATACTAAGTGAAATGAGTCAAACAGAGAAAGACAAATATCATATGATATCTCTTATATGTGGAATCTAAACATGGTATAAGTGAACTGACAAAAAAAGAAACAGACTCATAGACTTAGAAAACAAACATATAGTTACAAAGGGGAAGTTATGGGTAAGGATAAATTAGGAGGTTGTGAATAACATACACACTACTATATATACAACAGATAATCAACAGGGACCTAATGTATGGCACAGAGAACTCTGCTTAATATTCTGTAATAAGCTATAGGGGGAAAGAATCTGAAACAGCATTAATATACGTATATGTGTGACTAAAGGGTTTCTGAGGTATGGCAGTGGTGAAGAATCCCCCTGCCAATGCAGCAGACACAGGAGACAGTTTCGATCCCAGGGTTGGGAAGATCCCCTGGAGGAGGAAATACAACCCTCCCGTCAGGAAGTTTGCACAAGCCTCTTATCCTCATCCATCAGAGGGCAGACAGAAGAAATAAGAACTACAGTCTCACAGCCTCCAGAGCAAAATCCACAATCATAGAAAGCTAACCAAAGTTATCACATGGATCACAGTCTTGTCTAACTCGATGAAGCTATGAGCCATGCAGTGCACAGCCACCCACGACAGATGGGTTATGGTGGAGAGTTCTGACAAAACGTGGTCCACTGGAGAAGGGAATGGCAAACTACTTCAGTATCCTTGCCTTGAGAAACCCATGAACAGTATGAAAAGGTGGAAAGATGTAACATTGGAAGATGAGCACCCCAGGTTGGTGGGTGTCCAATATGTTACTTGGGAACAGCAGAGAAATTGATTCAGAAAGAATGAAGAGGCTGAGCCGAAGTGGAAACAATGCTCAGTTGTAGAAGTGTCTGTTGGTGAAAGTAAAGTCCAACACTATAAAGAAAAATATTACATAGGAACCTGAAATGTTAGGTCCATGGATCAAGGTAAATTTGGATATGGTCAAGCAGGAGCTAGGGTGTTTTTGCCTGGGTGTGGCTACCTGGTCACACAGACTGTGGCATAAGCCCTCTGGGAGGTTGCCATTAATCCCACCATAAAGCTGCTGAGCAGATGACCTACAAACTGCAGAACAATTATACCAAATAAATTCTTGCACTGTTAAGAAAGTTCTAGGACCCACAACAGGTTTCCAAATCTGGGGATCTGGCAAAGGGACTGAGAACTCCCAGGGAATTTGACTTTGGAGGTCAGTGGGATATGATTATAGAACTTATACAGGACTGGGGAAACAGACTCTTGGAGGGTACAAACAAAACCTTGTGTGCACTAGGACCCAGGAGAAAGGAGCAGTGACCCCATAACAGACTGGCCCAGACTTGCCTGTGAGTATCCAGGAGTCTCCAGTGAAGGCATGGGGCAGTGGTGGCCTTCTGCAGGGCTGGGGGCACTGAGTGTAACAGTGCCTGCATGGGACCTTTTGAAGGAGGTTGTAATGATCTTCATTACCTCCACCACAGGTTGGCCTCAGGTCAAACAACAGGGAGGGAACAGAGCCTTGCCCATCAACAGAAAACTGGATTAAAGATTTATTGAGCATGAGCATCAGAACAATACCCAATATCCCCTGCATTCAGTCTCTCCCATTGAAGCTTCCATAAGCCTCTTATCCTTATCTGTCAGAGGGTGACAGAATGAAAACCACAGTCACAGAAAACTAATCAAACTGATCACATGGACCACAGCCTTGTCTAGCTCAACGAAGCTATGAGCCATGCTGTCTGTGTATAGCCACCCAAGACGGATGGGTCATAGTGGAAAGTTCTGACAAAATGTGGTTAACTGGAGAAGGGATTGGCAAACACTTAAGTATTCTTGCCCTGAAACCACGATGAATAGTATGAAAGGCAAAAAGATATGAAACCAAAATATGAACTCCCCAAGTCAGTAGGTGCCCAATATACTACTGGAGAAGAGTGGAGAAATAACTCCAGAAATAATGAAGAGATGGAGCCAAAGCAAAGACAAAGCCCAGTTGTGGAGGTGACTGGTTTGGAAGTAAAGTCTGTGCTGTAAAGAGTAATATTGCATAGGAACCTGGAATGTTAGGTCCATGAATCAAGGTAAATTAGAAGTGGTCAACCAGGAGATGGCAAGAATGAACATCAACATTTTAGAAATCAGTGAACTAAAATGGACTAGAATGGGCAAATCTAATTCAGATGACCATTACATCTACTACTGTGGGCAAGAATCCCTTAGAAGAAATGGAGTGTCTCTCATAGTCAAAAAAGAGTCCAAAAGGCAGTACTTGAGTGCAGTCTCAAAAATGATAGAATGATTTCTGTTCATTTCCAAAGCAAGCCATTCAATATCACAGAAATTGAAGTCCATGCCCCAACAAGTAATGCTGCAGAAGCTGAAACTGAATGGTCCAAGCCAGGCTTTAGCAATACGTGAACTGTGAACTTGCAGATGTTCAAGCTGGTTTTAGAAAAGGCAGAGGAACCAGATCAAATTGCCAACATCCCCTGGATCATGAAAAAGCAAGAGAATTCCAGAAAAACTATTTCTGCTTTGTTGACTATGCAAAAGCCTTTGACTGTGTGGATCACAGTAAACTGTGGAAAATTCTGAAAGAAATGGGAATACCAGACCACCTGACCTGCCTCCTGAGAAACCTATATGCAGGCCAGAAAGCAACAGTCAGAACTGGACATGGAACAACAGACTGGTTCCAAATAGGAAAATGAGTACATCAAGGCTGTATATTGTCACCCTGCTTATTTAACTTATATGCAGAGTACATCATGAGAAACACTGGGCTGGAAGAAGCACAAGCTAGAATCAAGATTGCCAGGAGAAATATCAATAACCTCAGATATGCAGATGACACCTCCTTTATGGCAGAAAGTGAAGAGGACCTAAAAAGCCTCTTGAAGAAAGTGAAAGAGGAGAGTGAAAAAGTTGGCTTAAAGCTCAACATTCAGAAAACGAAGATCATGGCACCTGGTTCCATCACTTCATGGCAAATAGATGGGGAAACAGTGGGAACAGTGTCAGACTTTATGTTTGGGGGCTCCAAAATCACTGCAGATGGTGACTGTAGCAATGAAATTAAAAGACGCTTATTCCTTGGAAGGAAAGTTATGACCAACCTAGACAGCATATTAAAAAGCTGAGACATTAATTTGCCAACAAAGGTCCATCTAGTTAAGGCTATGGTTTTTCCAGTGGTCATGTATGGATGTGAGAGTTGGACTGTGAAGAAAGCTGAGCACCGAAAAATTGATGCTTTTGAACTGTGGTGTTGGAGAAGACTTGAGAGTCCTTTGGGCTGCAAGGAGATCCAACCAGTCCATCCTAAAGGAGATCAGTCCTGGGTGTTCATTGGAAGGACTGATGCTGAAGCTGAAACTCCAATACTTTGGCCACCTCATGCGAAGAGTTAACTCACTGGAAAAGACCCTGATGCTGAGAGGGATTGGGGGCAAGAGGAGAAGGGGACGACAGAGGATGAGATGGCTGGGTGGCATCACTGACTCAATGGACATGAGTTTGGGTAACTCCAGGAGTTGGTGATGGATAGGGAGGCCTGGCGTGCTGTGATTCATGTGGTCGCAAAGTGTCGGACACGACTGAGTGACTGAACTGAACTGATGAAGACCTACAAGGCCTTTGAGAACTAACACCGCAAAAAGATGTCCTTTCCATCATAGGAGACTGGAATGTAAAAGTAGGAAGTCAAGAGGTACCTGGAGTAACAGGCAAATTTGGCCTTGGAATACAGAATGAAGCAGGACAAACACTAACAGAGTTTTGCCAAGAAACACACTGGTCATAGCAAACACCCTCTTCCAACAACACAAGAGAAGACTCTACACATGCACAGATGGTCAATACTGAAATCAGACTAATTGTATTATTTGCAGCCAAAGATGGAGAAGCTCTGAACAGTCAGCAAAACAAGACTAGGAGCTGACTGTGGCTCAGATCATGAACTCCTTATTACAAAATTTGGACTTAAATTGAAGAACGTAGGGAAAACCACTAGACCATTCAGACATGACCTAAATCAAACCCCTTATCATTATACAGTGGAAGTGAAAAATAGATTCAAGGGATTCAATCTGATAGAGAGAGTGCCTGAAGAACTATGGAAAGAAGTTCATGACATTGTACAGGAGGCAGGGATCAAGACCAGCCCCAAGAAAAAGAAATGCAAAAAGGCAAAATCGCTGTCTGAGGAGGCCTTACAAATAGCTGAGAAAAGAAGAGAAGCAAAGGACAAAAGGTAAGATATATCCATTTGAATGTAGAGTTTCAAAGAATAGCAAGGAGAGATAAGAAAGCCTTCCTCAGCAATCAATGCAAAGAAATAGAGGGAAACAACAGAATGGGAAAGACTACAGATCTCTTCAAGAAAATTAGAGATACCAAGGGAACATTTCATGCAATGATGGGCACAATAAAGGACAGAATGGTATGGGAGCAGAAGAAATTAAGAAGAAGTGGCAGAATACACAGAAGAATTATACAAAAAAGATCTTCATGACCTCGATAGTCATGATGGTGTGATCACTCACTGAGAGCCATACATCCTGGAATGTGAAGTCAAATGGGCCTTAGGAAGCATCACTACAAAGAAAGCTAGTGGAGGTGACAGAATTCCAGTTGAGCTATTTCAAATCCTGAAAGAGGATGCTGTGAAAGTGCTGCACTCAATATGCCAGCAAATTAGGAAGACTCAGCAGTGGCCACAGGACTGGATAAAGGTCAGTTTTCATTCCAATCCCAAGGAAAGGCAATGCCAAAGAATGCTCAAACTACCACATAATTGCACTCATCTCACCGGCTAGTAATGTTTAAAATTCTCCAAGCCAGGCTTCAGCAATACGTGAATGGTGAACTTCCAGATGTTCAAGCTGGTTTTAGAAAAGACAGAGGAACCAGAGATCAAATTGCCAACATCCATTGGATCATAGAAAAAGCAAGAGAGTTCCAGAAAAAAATCTACTTCTGCTTTATTGATTACACCAACGCCTTTAACTGTGTAGATCACAATAAACTGGAAAATTCTGAGAGAGATGGGAATACCAGACCACCTTACCTGCTTCCTGAGAAATCTGTATGCAGGTAAAGAAGCAACTGTTAGAACCAGACATGGAACAACAGACTGGCTCTAAATTGGGAAAGTAGTACATCGAAGCTGTATATTGTCATCCTGCTTATTTAACTTCTATGCAGAGTACATCATGAGAAACACTGGGCTGGATGAAGCACAAGCTGGAATCAAGGTTGCAGGGAGAACTATCAATAACCACAGATATCCAGATGGTACCACCTTTATGGCAGAAAGTGAAGAGGAACTGAAGAGCCTCTTGATGAAAGTGAAAGAAGAGAGTGAAAAAGCTGGCTTAAACCTCAACAATCAAAAAACTAAGATCATGGCAAGTGGTCCCATCACTCCATGGCAAACAGATGGGGAAACAATGGAAATAGTGACAGACTTTATTTTCTTGGGCTCCAAAATCACTGCAGATGATGACTGCAGCCATGAAATTAAAAGACGCTTGGTCCTTGGAAGAAAAGCTATGACCAACCTATTGGTCATATTGCAAGCTATATGCAACCTATGTCTCAGCATATTAAAAAGCAGAGACATTACTTTGTCAACAAAGGTCCATCTAGTCAAAGCTATGGTTTTCCAGTAGTCACGTATGGATGTGAGAGTTGGACTGTGAAGAAAGCTGAGCGCCAAAGAATTGATGCTTTTGAACTGTGGTGTTGGAGAAGACTCTTGAGAGTCCCTTGGACTGCAAGGAGATCCAACCAGTCCATTCTGAAGGAGATCAGTCCTGAATATTCATTGGAAGGACTGATGCTGAAGTTGAAACTCCAATACTTTGGCCACCTCATGTGAAGAGTTGATTCATTGGAAAAGATCCTGATGCTGGGAGGGATTAGGGGCAGGAGGAGAAAGGGATGACAGAGGATGAGATGGTTGAATGGCATCTCTGACTCAATGGACATGAATTTGAATAATCTCCAGGAGTTGGTAATGGACTGGGCAGCCTGGTGTGCTATAGCCCATGGGGTCACAGAGAGTCGGACACAACTGAGTGACTGAACTGAATGACTGAAGCAGGAGATGGCAAGAGTGAACATCCACATTTTAGTAATCAGTGAACTAAAATGGCCAGGAATGGGTGAATTTAATTCAGAAGAGTATTGTGTCTACTACTGTCCACAAGAATCCCTTAGAAAAAATGTAGTCCTGATAGTCAATAGGAGTCCAAAAGGCAAATACATGCATACAATCTGAAAAACACGATGATAAGGCAAACCATTTAACATCACAGTAATCCAAGTCTATGTCCCAACCACTAATGCTGAAGAAGATGAAGTTGAATGCTTCTCTGAAGATGTACAAGACTTTATAGAACACCTAAAAAAAAAAAAAAAGATGTCCTTTTCATCATAGGGGATTGGAATGCAAAAGCATGAGGTCAAAAGATACATGGAATAACAGGCAAGTTTCAACTTGGAGCACAAAATGAAGCAGGAAAAGGCTAACAGAGTTTTGTCAAGAGAACACACTGGTCTTACCAAACACCTTTTGTCAACCACACAAGAGACAACTCTACATTTGGACTTCACCAGATGGTCAACACTGAAATCAGACTGATTATCTTCTTTGCAGCTGAAGATGTTGTTGTTTAGTCACTGTTGTGGCTGACTCTTTTGAGAACCCATAGACTGTAGCCCACCAGGCTCTTCTGTACATGGGATTTCCCAGGCAAGAATCTTTGAGTGGGTTGCTATGTCCTTCTTCAGGGGATCTTCTTACCCAGGAATTGAACCCGAGTCTCCTTCATTGGCAAGCAGATTCTTTACCAGTGAGCAGCTAAAGATAGAGAAGCTCTATACAATCAGCAAAAATAAGACTGTGGCTGTGGAGCTGACTGTGGCTCTGATCATGAACTCCTTATTGCAAAATTCAGGCTTAAATTGAAGAAAATAGAGAAAAATCATTAGATCACTCACTTATGACCTAAATCAAATCCCTAATGTTTATACAGTGCAAGTGACAAACAGATTCAAGGGATTAGATCTGGTAGACCAAGTGCCTGAAGAACTATGGACAGAGGTTTGTAACACTGTACAAGAGCCAGTGACCAAACCATCTTCAAGAAAAAGAAATGCAAGAAGGCAAAGTGGTTTTCTGAGGAGGGCTTACAAATAGCAGAGGAAAGAAGAGAAGAGAGAAAGGCAAAAGAGAAAGAGAAAGATACACTCAACAGAGTGCAGATTTCCAGACAATAGCAAGGAAAGACAAGAAAACCCTAAGTGAACAATGCAAAGAAATAGAGGAAAACAATAGAACAGGAAAGACTAGAGATCTCCGCAAGAAAATTAGAGATACCAAGGGAACATTTCATGCAAAGATGGGCTCAATAAAGGACAGAAATGGCAAGGACCTAACAGAAGCAGAAGAGATTAAGAAGAGGTGGCAGAAATACACAGAAGTAGTATATAAAAAAGGTCCTAATGACCTGGATAAGCACGATGGTGTGGTCAGTCACCTAGAGCCAGAAATCCTGGCGTGTGAAGTCAGGTAGGCCTTAGGAAATATTACTACGAACAAAGCTAGTGGAAATGATGGAATTCCAGCAGAGCTATTTCAAATCCTAAAAGATGACGCTGTGAAAGTGCTGCACTCAATATGCCAGCAATTTGGAAAACTCAACAGTGGCCATAGGACTGGAAAAGGTAAGTTTTCATTCCAATCTCAAAGAAGGACAGTGTCAAAGAATGTTCAAACTTCTGTACAATCACACTCATTTCACATGCTAGTAACGTTATGCTCAAAATCTGTCAAGCTAAGCTTCAGCAGTATGTGAACCAAGAACTTCCAGATGTACAAGATGGGTTTAGAATAGGCAGAGGAACCAGAGATCACAGTGCCAACATTTGCAGGATCATAGAGAAGGCAAGGGAATTCCAAAAAGCATCTACTTCTGCTTCATTGACTACACTAAAGTTTTTGACTGTGTGGATCACAGTGAGTTGGGAATACCAAATCACCTTATCTGCCTCCTGAGAAACGTGTATGCAGGTCAAGAAGCAACAGTTAGAACCACACATGGAACAACAGACTAAAAAAAGTTGGGAAAGCAGTGAAGGCTTTGTATTGTCACCATGCTTATTCAACTTGTTTGCAGAGTACATTATATGAAATGCTGGTCTGGATGAAGCACAGCATATCTGAATCAACAACCTCAGATACGCAGATGATACCACCCTAATAACAGAAAGTGAAGAAGAACTAAAGAGCCTCTTGATGAAAGTAATAAAGGAGAGTGAAAAATCTGACATAAAACTCAGCATTCAAAAAATGAAGATCATCACATCCAGTCCTATCACTTTATGGCCAATAGATGGAAAAAGTGGAAACAGTGGCAGATTTTGTTTTTCTGGGCTCTAAAATCACTGTGGACAGTGACTGCAGCAATGAAATTAAAAAACACTTGCTCCTTGGAAGAAAAGCTGTGATAAACCTAGACAGTGTATTAAAAATCAGAAACATCACTTTGCTTACAAAGTCCATCTAGTCAAAGCTACGGTTTTTCCAGTAGTCATGTACAAATGTGAGCGTTGAATCATAAAGAAGACTAAGCACTGAAGAATTAATGTTTTTGAACTGTGGTGCTAGAAAAGACTCTTGAGAGTACCTTGGACAGGAAGGAGATCAAACCAGTCAATCCTAAAGGAAATTCTGCAGTCCTGCAGTCCATGTGTTGTAAAGAGTTGGACACAACTTAGCGAGTGAACATGTATAACAAAATCACTTTGCTGTACAGCTGAAACTAACAGATCATTCCAAAATACTATACTTCAATATAAAATAAACTATTTTAAAATAAATAAGAAAAATAAAAAGTGTTCTCTGAAAGATAAAAAAAAGGCAGAAATTAAAAATACCATGAGGCAAATGACAATGAAAACACAACCATACAAAATCTGTGTGATGCATGAGAATAGTTCTGGTGAGATGGGAGTTCATAGCTCTTCAGAACTTCTTTAAGAAACAAGAAAAATCTCTAACAATTCAATCCACCACCTAAGAGTTAGGAAAGGAACAAACAAAACCTAAAGCTGGCAGAAAGAAGCAAATAACAAAGATCAGAGATGAAATAAATAAATTAGAGATTTTAAAGTTTAGGGGAAAAAAACAACAGGAAGGGCTGGTTCTTTGAGGTGGTAAACAAAATCGACAAACTTCTCGCCAGGCTTAGCAAGACCAAAAGACAGGAGAAGATACAAAGAAAATAAGAGAAGAGAAATGACAACTGATACCACAGAAATGAAAAAATATATAAGAGAATACTATGAGGAATTATATGCCAACAAATTCAACAACCTAGAAGAAAAGGGCAAGTTTTGAGAAACTTAAAGTGTACCAAACTGAAGAAGAAATTGATAACTTGAACAGAGCAATCACTAGAAGTGAAACAGAGTCTATAATTTAAATAAACACACAAAAGTTACAAACAAAACTCCAGGACCGGATGTCTTCCCAGGCAAATTCTACCAAGTATACAAAGAAGAACTTGTATTGATCCTTTTCAAACTGTTCCAAAAGACTGAAGAACAGGAAACACTCCAAAAGGCATTCCATGGAGACACCATCACCCTGATACCACAACCAAAGTCACGACCAAAAAAGAAAATTATAGGCCAATATCATTGATGAATATAGATGCGAAAGTTCTCAACAAAATATTAGGAAATTGAATCCAAAGACACATAAGAAGTATCACGTGGCGCAAGCAATTTGGTTCACTGCAGTGTCACAGGATGGTTCACGATATGCTGATTAGCTGATGTGAAATACCTCACTAGCAAAAGAAACGACAAATACCACATGGTCATCTCAACAGATACCGAAAAAGCATTTGATAAAATTCAGCATTCATTCATGATTAAAAAAAAACCCATATGAAAGTATGTAGAAAGGGAAAATAAACATAATAAAAGCTGTTTATGATGGACTCACAGCCAGTGTAATGTTTAATGGTGAAAAGCTGAAATCCTTTGTGCTAAAATATACAAGACAAGGATGCCCACTGTCACACCTTCCACTCAGAGCAGAATTGGAAGTCTTAGACACTGCAATCATAAAAGAGAAATTTTAAAAGGGTACCAAAATTGGTAAGGCAGAGGTAAAATTGTAATTATATACAGACAACAAAATACTATATATATAGAAAATGACACCTTATAGAAACTACTAGAACTGATAAACTAATTCAGAAAGTTAGCAGGATACAAAATTAACACACAGAAATCAGTTGCATTTCTTTCCACTAACTGAAATATCAGACAATCTCTTTTCAAGTTGCATCAAAAAAAAAAAAAAACAACTTCAGAATAATCACAAAGGCGGTGACAGATTTATATGCTGACAACTACAAAAGATTAATAAAGTAAACTGAAAAAGACTCAAAGAAATGGAAAGACATTTCATGCTCTTGGATTGGAAGAATTAAATTCGTGAAAATAGCCATACTGCCCAAAGTAGTCTATACATTTAATGCAATCCCTATCAAATTAACCATGTCATTTTTCTCAGAACAAGAACAAATAACCCTAAAATTTATATGGAACCATAGAAAACTCAGAATTGCAAAAGGAATCTTGAAGAAAAAGAACAAAGCAGAAGGCATAATCTTCCTAGGCTTCAGACAATACTACAAAGCTACAGTAATCAAAACAGGGTTTGGTACTGGAACAAAAAACATTTGGACCAGTGGAACAGAATAAAGAGCCCAGAAATAAACTCAATGGTCAATTAACTCAATAAACTCTATGGTCAATTAATCATCAACAAAGGAAGCAAAAATATACAATGGGGAAAAGAGAGTTTATTCAGCACGTGCTTTGGGGAAAGCTGGACAGCCACATGTAAATCAATGAAGTTAGAGGTCTCCTTCATATCATACACAAAAATAAGCTAAAACTGGCTCAAAGACTTAAATATACGACATGATACTATCAAATTCCTAGAAGAGAACATAGGCAAAGCATTCTCTAGTATAAATTGTACCAAAGATTTTTAAAAGTCAGTTTCCTTAAGTAATAGAAATAAAAGCAAAGATAAAACAAAATGAGACCTAAGCAAACTTATCAGCTTTTGCACAGCAAAGGAAACTATTAAAAAAAAAAAAAAAGACAACCTATAAATTGGGAGAAAATGCTTGAAAATAATGCAAAAGATGGCTTAATTTCTAAAATATACAAACATCTCATACAACTGAGTAAAAAAATACAAACAAGCCAGTGGGGAAATGGACAGAAGGATGGCCACTAGGTACATGAAAAGATGGTCAGTGTCACTAATTACTAAAGAAATGCAAATCAAAATTACAATGAGGTACCATCTCACACTGATCAGAATGGCCATCATTAAAAAGTCTACAAACAACAAATGCAAGAGTGGCTGTACAGAAAAGGGAACCCTCTTGTATTACTGGTGGGAATGTGAACTGGTGCAGCAACTGTGAAAAAAAGTATGGAGGGTCCTCAAAAACTAAAAATAGAGCTACCATATGATCCAGCAATCCCACCCCTGGGCATATATCCAGCAAAAAAAAAAAATCAATTCAAAAAGATACATGTAACCAATAGAAACTTGCTGTATGACTCAGGCAGCTCAAACTGGAGCTCTGTAACAACCTAAAGGGGTAGGAAAAGGTGGGAGGTGGGAGGGAGGTTCAAGAGCGAGGGGACATATATATACTCATGGCTAATTCATGTTGGTGTATGGCAGAAATCAAACCAACATTGTAAAGCAATTATCCTTCAATTAAAAATAAATTAAAAATATATATATACCCCACTGTTCACAGCAGGACTATTTACAAAGTCAAGATACGGAAACAACTTAAATGCCCATCAACAGAGCAGTGGATAAAGAAGATGTAGTACATATATACAATGGACTATTACTCAGCCACAAAAAAGAATGAAATAATGCCATTTGAAGCAACATGGATGGGCCTAGAGATTATCACACTAAGTGAAGTAAGTCATAGAGAAAGACAAATACCATACCATATTACTTATGATGGAATCTAAAATACAAAACAAACGAACCCATATACAACAGAAACAGACTCACAAACATAGAGAACACACTTTTGTTTGCCAGTGGGGAGGTAAATGGGGGAGGAATGGATAGGAAGTTTGGGATTAGCAGATACAAAGAATTTTATATATAACGAATAAACAAGGTCCTACTCTACAGCACAGAGAACCATATTCAATATCCTCAGATAAGCCATAGTGGAAAAGAATATAAAAAAGAATGCATAAATATATATGTATAATTGAATCACTTTGTTGTACAGCAGACATTACCACAACACTGTAAATCAGCTCTACTTCAATAAAACAAAACAAACAAACAAAAACCAAATTCTTTATGTTTCTCCATAGGCAGCATAAGCATATCCAAACATTAATGCTATTTGGAGATGCATTTTCAGATATGTAGAGTTCTACAACATAAAAGATTTGGTGAGCAGAGACTTAGCACCATGCTGACATTTATTATTAAAGAATGAAAGGATCTTCAAATCAGTAATTACATTACAGTTATCCTTCAATTTGCAAGGGGGATGGGCCTCAAACCCTGGCCTTGTACCAGAATTTGAGGATGCTCCAGACCCACGGTCAGCCGTCTGTCTGTGGGTAGGGAACCTGTAGAGACTTGGGCTGACCGTGCAAGTAAAACCTGCACTTAAACTTAGCTGGACTCAATTTATGCTGTGTCATTTTGAAAATGTTAAAAAAAAATTAGCATTAAACAATACAAACAGTTCTCTCATTCTCTGGCACTACTGACCCATCCATTTACCTCTGTTCAGGGTGGAGCTTTAAATTCTTTTGCCAATTTGTCTCTGACCTCAAAGAGTATCTTAGCTGTTCAGAGGACAGGAGTTCCTGGGACAGGATTACAGCAGAACTGAGACCACAGCTTATCACGTGATGAGGGTGTGTGTGTGTGTGTGTGTGTTTGTGTGTGTTGCATTGGTACCTAGTACTCAGGTGTGTGTGGGTGTGTGTGTGTTGCATTGGTACCTAGTACTCAGGTGAAAAGCAAGGCAGTCAGTGAAGCTGAGCAGGTGAATGCAGCCCGCTCCTGTTCAGATTCTTACCTGCAGATTCTGGAGCCCATGGACATCTATTTCAGCTCCTGGTTTTGCTCTCCTAATGCAAAGTGTCTTCTCTTTAGTTTGAATAATGTTTGCTAATGTTCATCCAAGTCTCCAACTTGATGAGAATAGTATCAATAAGGTCTGAGAAAAGCAGGCTTGCAAGGATCTTTTGTCCACTGGGTAGAATTAAAGTGTGATTCAGTGGGTTTGGGCAAATGTTGCCGGCACTCTGGTATACCCCAGATGCCACTTCTGTGAACCCTCCAGAACCTGAAAATAGCACCCTCTCTGCCTACTACGAGCCACTTCTCTGGGCCCATAGCCTCCGGCTTCCTATTCCTTCCCTTCCTCATTCCGTCTAGGACCCTCAGCAGAAGTGGATTGTGGGTGAGGTGGAGGCAGGGTGCTCTGCTGTACTCAGATGTTCTCAGGAACAGAGGAGGAGGGGTTTGAATTTGTCAGCTTCTCCCAGCTGAAGCCTGTGTCTGGTCCCACGTGTAGCTTGGCCTGGGTCTTGTCGGACTCATCAGTAGTTTCACCTGTTTTATTTTTAAATTTGATTGTATTAAAGTAAGCGATCTAACCTCTCAACAACACTGCATTGCTCTTTGTAGGAGCATGTGGTAGAGCTGAGTTCTAGAAGTGCATCATTCATCACTGAAACTTTCCACCTGATCATAGCAACTGCCCATTCCCCTCTGCCCCAGCTCCTGGCAATACCACTCTGGACTTTGCTTCCATGACTTTGACTATGTCAATACCTCACATAAATGGAATTGCAGAGTCACCTTCCTGCGCAGGTTCTACTAGCTATGGGACTGTATACAAAGCTCCAGCAACTAAACCATCTTTTCATTCATTGAGGGCTGTCTTCAAACTTCACTGAGCTCAGACCTCCCGAGGCTGCTGGAAATGGCGGATTCTCCGGTTTCCTCCTCAGAGACTCAGGACTGCCTCCCAGGTGATGCTGATACCGATATTTAGGAGCCTCACTTGGACAAAATCATGCTTAACAAGACTCAGGAAAACCCCATGCAAAGGAACTGTCCCGATATCAACTTGCCCATAGAAATGACCTGCTTGCTTCTTGATCACCAACTCAACCCAAGAGGCAAAACTAGATTCCTCCTCAGGATAGGCTACCAGGCAGAGGGGCCTGTCTGGAGGGATGGGTTGAGGGACAGAAATGATCCCTGAACCCAGTTCTGGATGCTACTGGCCTGTGGGTTTGTCTCCTATAACTCACATCGTGTCATAGAGAAGTACCTGAGCGACCACCCCATCCACCTTCTCCACACACTCGATGGGTCCCAGGGGTGATCTGAGTCATCTCCCAGGTCAGCTAAACAGACCTTTCCAGCCTTCCTGGCTCCTCTCTCCATCAGTGCAGAGAACGTCACTATCCAACAAGGAAAAACTCTGCAGTGTCAGCCCCTCAAGGAGAGTCTCCTCAGGACTCTCCCCTGAACAGAAGCACGTTGCCCCCAGCTTGAACTGATCACTCAGCAGCCATACATTCAGCAGCTGGCCTGCACGAGGACCCAGATGCTCAGGGAGGAAGGAGGTTTGGAGGAGGAGCCAGGAGAGAGGACCTGGTTGTTCAAGGAGTCAAGGGCCAGGGGATAGAGAGCATCTTTGTTGCTTTCCCACCACCCAGTCACTGTCCCCTGGCTGCTTCCTGCACCAGCCGCAGTCCATGGGTCTCTGAGAGACTGTGGCTCTCTTGTGCCCCCAAGGCTTCTGCTACTTGGCTGTGATCTCACTTCCTCGCGACTTTTTCGTCTGCTCATTGCTCTGTCCTTGAAAAGTGAACAGGTCTGAAGGTGGGCAGTGCTATCATTCCTTCATTTCTATGTCATGAAGTCTTGAAACTCAAGCACTCTGACCAGGTTTCTGTGCTTAATTTGGATGATGCTGTGATAACTGATTTATAATGAGAAATAGATATTTGATCTTTGTCTGGATTCTGGCACAGGACTTCTCAAATCATTTGTTGTTCAGTCGCTAAGTCTTGTGCGACTCTCTGTAACCCCATGAACTGCAGCATGCCAGGCTTCCCTGTTCTTCATTATCTTCCAGAGCTTGCTAAAACTCATGTCCACTGAGTCAGTGATTCCATCCAAACATCTTATCCTCTGTTGCCCTCTTCTCTTCCTGACCTCAATCTTTCCCAGCACCAAGGTCTTTTCCAATGAGTTGGCTCTTTGCATCAGTGGCCTAAGTATTCGAGGTTTAGCTTCAACATCAGTCCTTCCAGTGAACACCCAGGACTGATTTCCTTTAGGAATGACTGGTGGGATCTCCTCGCAGTCCAAAGGACTCTCAAGAGTCTTCTCCAGCACCACAGTTCAAAGGCATCAGTTCTTTGGTGCTCAGCCTTCTTTATGGTTCAACTCTCACATCCATACATGACTACTGGAAAAAACATAGCTTGGACTATACAGACCTTTTTTGGCAAAGTAATGTCTCTGCTTTTTAATATACTGTCTAGGTTTGTCATAGCTTTTCTCCCAAGGAGAAAGTGTCTTTTATTTTCATGGCTGCAGTCACCATCCACAGTAATTCTGGTGCTCAATAAAATAAAATCTACCACTGTTTCCATTTTTCCCCATCTATTTGCCATGAAGTGATGGGACTGGATGCCATGATCTTCGTTTCTTGAATGTTGAGTTTTAAGCCAGCTCTTTCACTCTCCTCTTTTACCTTCGACAAGATGCTCTTTAGTTCCTCTTCACTTTCTGCCATTAGGGTTGTATCATGTGCATATCTGAGGTTGCTGATATTTCTCCCAGCAATCTTGATTCCAGCTTGTGATTCATCCAGCCCAGCATTTCACATGATGTACTCTGCATATAAGTTAAATAAGCAGGGTGACAATATACAGCCTTGATGTACTCCTTTCTCAATTTGGAACCAGTCTTTTGTTCCATGTCTGGTTCTAATTGTTGCTTCTTGACTTGCCTACAGATTTCTCAGGAGACAGGTCAGGTGGTCTGGTATTCCCATCTCTTGAAGAATTTTCCACAGTTTGTTGTGATCCACACAGTCAAAGGCTTTAGTGTAATCAATGAAGCAGATGTATTTCTGGAATTCTCTTGCTTTTTCTATGATCCAGCAGATGTTGGCAACTTGATCTCTGGTCCCTCTGCCTTTTCTAAATCCAGCTTGTATGTTTGGAAGTTCTCAGTTCACATACTGTTGAAGCCTAGCTTGAAGGATTTTGAGCATTATCTTGCTAGCATGTGAAATGAGTACAACTGTATGCTAGTTTAAACATTTGTTGGCATTGCACTTCTTTGAGATTAGGATGAAGTCCAGTAAGTAAAATGTTTCTCTCAGTTTTGTGAGTTTTCCTAGCCAATTGTTTGAACCCAAAGAGTGGGTTGTGGGACATTACTACAAAACTACAGTAATCACAACAATATGGGATTGGCACAAAAAGTCATGTGGATCAATCAAACTGAATAAAGAGCTCAGAAATAAATACACACATGTATGGTCAATTAACGAAGGAAACAAGAAAATACAATGGGGAAGGAGAATCTCTTCAACAGTGGTGTTGGGAAAGCTGGACAACCACATACATGTCAATGAAATTAGAATACACCCTCATACCATGCACAAAAATATACTCAAAATGGTTTAAAGTCTTAAATACAAGACACGATACCATCAGACTCTTAGAAGGGAACACAGACCAAACATTCTCTGACATAAATCGTACTAATGTTTTCTTAGGTCAGTCTCCCAAGGCAATAGAAATAAAAGCCAAAAATCATCAAATGGGGCCTAATCAAACTTAGACACTTTTGCACAAGAAAGGAAACCATAAACCAAATGAAAAGGCAACTTATGGACTGGGAAAAAATATTTGCAAATATATAAGCCCAACAAGGGCTTAATTTCCAGAATATATAAATGGTTCATACAACTCAATAAAGAAAAATAAACAACCCATTTAAAAAATGAGCCAAAGACCTAAATAGACATTTCTCCAAAGAAGACACACAGATGACCAAGAAACACATGAAAAGATGCTCAATATTGCTAATTATTTGATGAATGCACATCAAAACTACAATGAGATACCACCTCACACTCATCAGAATGGCCAGCAGAAACAAAGTCACAAACAATAAATGCTGGCAGAGGAGGGAACTCTCCTACACACATGGTAGGAATCTCAATTGGTACAGCCACTACGGAAAACAACATGGAGGTTCCTCAAAAAACTGAAAATACGGTTGTCCTATGATCCAGTGATCCTACTCCTTGGGCATATGGCCAGATAAAACTCTAGTTTGCAAAGACACATGCAGCCACAATGTTCATAACAGCACTATTTACAATACCCAAGATATGGAAACAACTTATGTCTATCAACAGATGAATGGATAAAGAAGATGTGCTGTTTTACACAGTGGAATATTTACTCAGCCATAACAATGAAATAATGCCATCTGTAGTAACATGGAAGGAAGGACCTAGAGATTATCATATTAAGTGAAGTAAGCCAAAGTCAAAGACAAATGCTATATGATAATACCTATGAAGTGAAGTGAAGTGAAGTGAAGTGGCTCAGTCGTGTCCGACTCTTCGCGACCCCATGGGCTGTAGCCTATCAGGCTCCTCTGTCCATGGGATTTTCCAGGCAATAGTCCTGGAGTGGATTGCCATTTCCTTCTCCAGGGGATCTTCCCAACCCAGGGATCAAACCCGGGTCTCCCGCATTGTAGACAGACACTTTACCATCTGAGCCACCAGGGAAGTCGATAATACCTATGGTAGAATCTAAAATATGTCAAGGGCACAGAGAACAGACTTGCGGTTGCCAAGGGGCAGGGATATGGAGGCGGTAAGGACTGGGAGTTTGGAATTAGTAGATGGAAACTACTGTATAGGGTGGATAAATAACTAGGTCCTACTGTACAGCAGGGGAATTATGCTCAGTATCCTTTGATAATATACAATGGAAAAAATATGAAAATGAATATATATATGTATAACTGAATCTCTCTGTCCTTCAGCAAAATCAACACATTATAAATCAATTATATTTTAATAAAATTAAAATAAAAACAAATTCTTCGTGTTTCTCCAAGGACAGCATAATCATAGCCACACATTACTACTATCTGGAGATGCATTTTCATAACATAAAGAGTTCTGCAATTTAAATCAGTTAGTAGAAACTAATTGCTTAGTCCAAAATGACACTGCATTATTTTTTAGTATTTCAGAGAATGAAAGAATCTACAAGCCAGTAAATACAATTGTTCCTCCATATCCAAGGGGAATTGGCTCCAGGAACCGTCCCCTCCATGGGTACCAAAATCCAAGAAAGCTCAGATCTTACAGTCAGCCCGGTGTGGGTGTCAGTGTAACTTACACATATGTAGGGCTGACTGTAGAAGTAAAACCTGCACTTAAACTAGCAGACTAAACTCATGCTTTGTGATCTTGGAAATGATAGTGAATTGAAAATTTACCATTTGTTAAATTCGTTAACAAATTAAAAAAACTGAAGGAGTGGGTCATTGCAACCTCCAATCTGTAGCCAGTAGTCACAGCCTAGACTTGTCTGAAGTTGGCAGGAAGGGGACACAGAGCAGGCAAGAGTCTCATAGGACTGAGACTCTGGTGGTATCTGAGGCTATTTCTGGGTAGATAGCGACAGAATTGAATTGAATTGGAAGGCACCCAGCTGGTGTCAGAGAATTGTGTTCTGGTGTGGAAAACCTCCCCTACACACTGGAATTGGTGATCAGAATTTCAGCTACACACAGTAGCCACCAGCTCACACAGAGTCTAGTGCAAACTGGGGGAAGATGTCCCATGAGGCAGATGGGTTTTGGCACACAGTTTGCGGAGCAGACTGGTGCCTGGGGAGATTAGAAATTACAGCCTTTCCTGGCCCAGGCAGACACAGCCCCACTCCAGAGTGCACCGTGGGGATCAGTCTCCTTTACACCTTCAATTAGTGCTCTGTGGGGCAATGCCTTTACCTTTAGTCCCTGAATCGTTGCCCGACCTCTGTCTTGGCAGCGGGGGGTCTGGAGCCACAAAGAGCCATCCATCCGCCCTGGTGCAGGGTGTTATGGCCAAGGACAGACCCAGCACTGCTAGCACTTAAATCCCTCCCTATCTTCCCTTTTATCTCTAATATTCCAAGTTTCACAGTAACATAACCTGTAAATTCTCCAGCTGATTTCAACATACAACTCTTCTCTGCCATGCCCTGACATAACTACAGAGCAGACATATTCACCTCTTGGGCACATTAGAATCACTTTTGAAGTCAGAAAAGGAATACCAATCCCCAGGTCCCATCCAAGGCCAACGAAATCAGAATTTCTGGGATAAAGTCCAGGCATTGGTATTTTTCAGTTTCCCAGATGTCTTAGCCTACTGCTATGACAGAACACTATGGACTGGGTGGCCTAGAGACAACACTAATTTATTTCTTAAACTCTGGAGGTTGGGAAGTCCAATATCAAGGGGCCAACAGATTGAAATTGTGATGGGGGCACACTTCCTGGTCCCCACATAGTGGAAGGGACAGGGGACCTCCCTGGAGTCTCTTTTATAAGGGCATTGATCCCAGTCATGGAGCTGCACCCTCACGACCTAATTGCCTCTCAAAGCCCTTCCCCCCAGATACCATCACATTTGGGACTACAGTTTCAACATATTAATTTGGGGGTTACACTCCAAGATTCTGTCTCTAGTACTAGGTGATTCTATTGTGCAACCAAGGGACTTCCTTGGTGGTCCAATGGCTAAGACTTCATTCTCCCAATGCAGAGGGCCCAGGTTAAATCCCTGGTTGGGGAACTAGATCCCATAGGCTGCCACTAAAGACCCCACATGCCTTAATGAAGATGGAAGATTCTGAGTGTCACAACTAAGACCCAGCAAAGCCAAATAAACAATTAAATATAAATATCTAATGAGCAGCCAAAGCTGAGAATACTGTTCAAGGGTTAGCCTCCCCTGGCCCCGCATTTAGCCAGACTGAACTGTTATCTAGTCCCTTGCTACCATGGTTTTGAAAATCTTTCCTTCTAAATAAAAACAAATATTCTAGTCCATTGGGAGAGAAGTGAGGCTGCCTTTAGGAACATACCACATGGGTTTCCCCGGGTGGGTAGACATTCAATGGAGACGTTCGTTTTGGAAGAGGCACTAGGGGAGGCCTCTCTCTGATATATGGTTCTTTGCGGATTTTTCTCTGTAGTATCAGGGACAGGAAAATGGCCAACAAAATCAAGCCCAGCACTGCCATTAACACTATGAACCACAACTCGCTGTAGAACTCCATGCTTTTGCTTCCTGATCCTTTCTTTTCTCCAGGAGTTGTCAGCACCAGGCCTGCAAAACCCAAGGACAGAAAAGGAAAATGTTATTTCAAAAGGCAAATTTGTGACTTCTTGCTCTGTTGTTTGATAATAAACTAGACAGGAATTTATAGTGTTTTGGGGCACTTGTGCTCAGGCTGGGAAGATGGTACAGTGGGTCAGCGGGGTGTAAGGAGACCCTGACGACCCTCAGGAGACCCTGCTGACACTTCTCAGGTTGGAAATGGCAGCTGCCTTGGCACATTCCCTGGAGACACAGTTGGAGGCAGGATGAGGAGATTTTCAAGAGGGTTATCAAAGTAACCTTCTGTCAGGCTGCAAAGAATTGGACACAACTGGGCACATCTGCACCCACGAGAAGTAACCCTGGAGAAAGCCTAAGTCACAGCTATGTGCCCTGGGAGCAAAGTCCTTGGGAGCAAAGTCCTTGGGGGCTCACGTGAGGCGCTGGAACCAAGACAAATGTTGCTACAGACACCTCATCACACGACACACATAGCTGTGTGACTCCAGGGTTCCCTCACTTCCTGTAACTGCCCTGTTCCCGTGAAGTTCTGTGCAAACCAGATACTGAGACAGCAGATCCCATTTTCTGTTGGGCTGTTAATAGCCTGCACTCATTAACATACAGTTTCTTTACTTCTTGTGCTCTGGCCCCTCGGTTAAGCAGCAAGAGCTCTGCAAGTCATCATTCAAATGCCCTGGGAGAACTGGAATGGGCCAGGCAGGTAGGAAAGGCTTCCGGGTCCACTTCAGGGCAGGGTAAGGTGGTGGAATCCTGCCATCAGCCTGCTGACCTGAGCAGGAGAGAGTCTAGAGATCATCTCATCATCTCATCATCTCAAGAGATCATTTCAAGCCTAGCCCCTTGCTAGGGCCCATTTAGAGGCCTCAGGATCTGTGGCAGCTGCCATTAGACTAGCATAAGCAGAGATCCAGGGAGCTGCTTTTCTAAAGCCAAGGCTCATAGCACAAACTGCAGAAACTTCTTTAAGAGATGAGAATACCAAACCACCTTGCCTGCCTCCTGAGATACCTGTATGTAGGTCAAGAAACAACAGTTAGAACTGGACATGGAACAATGCTCTGGTTCAAAATTGGGAAAGGAGCATGTCAAGGCTGTGTATTGTCACCCTGCTTATTTAACTTATATGCAGAGTACATCATGTGAAATGCTGCGCTGTAATTCTGTGAATGAAGCTCAAGCTGGAATCAAGATTGCCAGAAGAATATTAATAACCTCAAATATGTAGATGATGCCACCCTAATGGCAGAAAGTGAAGAGATACTAAAGAGCCTCTTGATGAAAGAAGAGAATGAAAAAGCTGACTTAAAACTCAACATTCAAGAAACTAAGATCATGGCGTCCAGTCCCATCTCTTCATGGCAAGTAGATGGGGAAAAAATAGAAACAATGACAGACTTTATTTTCTTGGGCTCCAAAATTAGTGCAGATGGTGACTGATGCCATGAAATTAAAAGACACTTGCTCCTTGAAAGAAAATCAATGACAAACCTAGACAGTGTATTAAAAAGCAGAGATATCACTTTGCTGACAAACATCTGTAGAGTCCAACCTATGGTTTTTCCAGTAGTCGTGTATGGATGTGAGAGTTAGACCACAGAGAAGGCTGAGCGCCAAAGAATTGATGCTTTGAAGTGTGGTGTTGGAGAAGACTCTTGAGAGTCCCTTGGACTGCAAGGAGATCCAACCAGTCCATCCTAAAGGAGATCAACACTGGATATTCACTGGAAGGACTGATGCTGAAGCTGATGTCCAATACTTTGGCCACCTCATGTGAAGAGCCAAATCACTGGAAAAGACCCTGATGCTGGGAAAGACTGAAGGCAGGAGGAGAAGGGGATAACAGAGGATGAGATGGCTGGATGGCATCACTGACTCGATGGACATGAGTTTGAGTAAGTTTTGGGAGTTGGTGATGAACAGGGAAGGCTGGTGTGCTGCAGTCCATGTGGTCACAAAGAATCAGACATGACTGTGTGACTGAACAACAACAAACAGTCAAGAGGAAGAAGGACAGACAGACACAGCTGCAAATGCCTGCTCTGTGGACGGCCTTCTGCCCTTTCAGCACCTGAAGGGCTGCTTGGGCCTGCTTGGCCCTCACACCCACATTCTCAGGGGAAGTGGATCAAAGGGGAAGTGTTCAGTGCTGGGGGGAAGATGTTTCAAGGAGGGAGAGAGGGTGACTTAAAATTTGAATGCCATGAGGGATATATTTTGCTAACCCTAGCTCTTTCTGATAGCTCTGCCCTAAAAAAGTCACTCTGCCTCTCTGGGCCTCATCTCTAAAATGAAGTGTTGGTGTCAAAATTCTGATCAAGCTCCAGCAGATCGGAATTCCTCTAATTAGGAACCAATGTGTGTTATTTGATTAAAAAAACAACAAAACGGTTTTTGCCTAGGCACTGAAGAGTTGCACTTTCTCCGTGTGGAGCATGGGCTGTAACTCCAGAAGCGGATCTAACGGTCCCAGTGGACCCCTTGCTCAAGAGGACTCAGGGGGATGTAGGGTAGCCTGTCCAGGGGAAGCCTCAAAAGAGAAACAGCTCTCCCACCAGTTGGATGGAAATGAGATCTGTGTGAATTTCCTGCTTGACGGTGCCTTCATGCAAGGGAACAGAAACATTTTTAAAGTTATATCATACAAATTAATGTGACTATGGATATTAGTTGGACAATACATCTTAGAATCTTCCATAACTTCACATGGTTTTCGGTTTTCCTCCTTTCAGCAATGAGACCCCAATTTGTATTCATGAACTGAGAGGAGATTTCACCTTTGTTATGAAGAGCTTGAAAATCCAGACCAGATCATGGCTCTTCATCCCTGTTTCTCTTTGCAAAGTACCCTTTCATTTTAAGGGACTCCACTCATCAAGTGGGAAACTCATGGTCAGGGTAAGGAATTCCTGGGGGTAAGTCAATTCCCTTTGACTCCAAAGAAAAACCCAACCCAGAGGTGGAGTCAGAGTAAACCCCATCCTGTTAATTGTCTGTCTCTAGGGAAGGCACACTCCCCACTGGCCAGGGAGACTAGATTGGTGAGATCACATGTGGTTTTACGCATCACATGGTCCCGCTCCCTGTGTCAGTATCACTGGGCAGAACCTGTTTAAAAGAGCAGACTCCTACACCCACCTGACTCAAAATCTCCACCAGGGCCCTGGAAAGGATATAATAAATAAAATCAGCAAGATGATTCTTATCTACTCTTAAATTTGAGAAAGCCTGCTAAAGAAAAATCATGGGACCAGGAGTCTACCAAAAAACCATGTTTAACTTCTCAGTAATGAGCTTGCGCAGAAAGTGAAGAAGAACTAAACAGCCTTTTGATGAAAGTGAATGAGGAGAGTGAAAACAGTTGGCTTAAAGCTCAACATTCAGAAAACTAAGGTCATGGCATCCGGTCCCATCACTTCATGGCAAATAGATGGGGAAACAGTGGAAACAGTGGCTGACTTTATTTTGGGGGGCTCCAAAATCACTGCAGATGGTGATTGCAGCCATGAAATTAAAAGATGCTTCCTCCTTGGAAGGAACGTTATGACCAACCTAGACGGCATATTAAAAAGCAGAGACATTACTTTGCCAAGAAAAGTCCATCTAGTCAAGGCTATGGTTTTTCCAGTAGTCATGTATGGATGTAAGAGTTGGACTACACCAGAAAGCTGAGCACCGAAGAATTGATGCTTTTGAACTGTGGTGTTGCAGAAGACTCTTGAGAGTCCCCTTGGACTGCAAGGAGATCCAACCAGTCCATCCTAAAGGAAATCAGTCCTGGGTGTTCATTGAAAGGACTGATGTTGAAGCTGAAAGTCTAATACTTTGGCCACCTGATGCAAAGAACTGATTCATTTGAAGAGACCTTGATGCTGGGAAAGATTGAGGGCAAGAGCAGAAGGGCACGACAGAGGATGAGACAGTTGGATGGCATCACTGACTCAATGGATGAGTTTGGGTGGACTCTGGGAGTTGGTGATGGACAGGGAGGCCTGGTGTGCTGTGGTTTATGGGGTCACAAAGAGTTGGACAAGACTGAGCGACTCAACTAAATGAGCTTGCAGGGGGCATTCTTGGATAAGTCACCATGTCCCTCAGGTCTTAATCTTTCCACTTGTGGAAACATTGGGGTTCCTAAAAGAAGACCGAATGAGGTCTGCTCTGTCCCACAGCTGCTATTATGTAAGATGAAATACACTATGCCTTAGGTATTACAAGAGATTTTACATGGCATCCAGACATGTAATGTCTGGGAACAGAATAATACTTCATTATTTTTATAGACTGAAGTTATCTTTAATAACAGTATGTATGTACACCTGTGTTTCAGAATTTTTTTTTAAGCAAACTAAATAGGCATCCAAAGTAGATAGAACATTACTTACTGGAATTTAAAATAGGGTAGTAGTCTCGATTCTACTTTAATGGAAAAGATTCGGCATTTCTCTAACTTGCCCTTTGAAATTGTAAATTATTTCATGTTAGATGCAAACATTATGTGGAAAACTCAATTTAAAAGATGCTCCATAAAAATTGCAATTTCACCACTTCAACTAAATTACCTGGTATTAACAGTCAATCATAATCTTTTACAGAGGATACAAGACAGAAATTTCCCAAATTCATTATTTTAGTCTCTGAATCTGGAATGTTTTTGTTATGATTAACACAAATTGGTATTAGAGTATTTTCTCTTTCCTCTGACTTCCTCTATAAATTCACTTTTTTTTTCTTGGTAAACAAATTCATAGGGCTCTTTATTGACAGAATTTTTGATTAGGAGAGAAGTTTTGTCATATATCTCTGCATCTACAATTCAATGATTTGGCATTTTAAGAGCATACCCTAACCCCTTGCCTAATGTAAGTTTCATGAGGATTTAAAAACAAATTCTTACAACACTTAACACAATTTCTTCCATATAGTCTATGCTAAGATGTGTATATACTTATATATATACACACACATATATATGCATAAACAAACAAGTATATACAAATAAACATACATGTTTCTTTAGCAAAATGAGCAAATGCTACACTAAATATAATTTGAGTTAAATATTTACCAAATCCAGTGGAGGTATCATATTGGATCAAAGGCGTCTTAGCACTTCCTTCTTCTGTAGTGCAGATGACCTGGAAAAAGAAAGCTAAACAAGAGGTAGATGACTTAGTTATTCAACATCAGCAAATAGCGGGCACAGTTTCAGAAAAGCAATGTATTAGACCATGAAATAGTCTAAAAACAGGATTCCACAGCAAGTTTTGAGGTTTTATCTACTATGTAAACTTTAATTTCAAAGTTAAAAACTTATCAAGGAAGCCAGCTATTGTTATTGTAGTAATAGCATATGTATAAGTAACAGAACTAAAGAAGTTCAGAGGTTATCTAGCAAAGGAAAAGAATTATCGGAGGAGTAAAGGATAATATTGGGTTGGCCCAGAAGTTCATTTGGCTTTTTCCATAAGCTATTACGGAAAAATGCAAACAAACTTTTGGGCCAACCCAATACATACAGTGTATCTTGTTCTGCATATGATCTGAACCTGTTTCTTTAAAACTCACAGGTGTTCCTTCACTAGGGGACCCATAGTTTCTTACTAAGCAGGAGAGCTCAAAAGGGATCCTGGAAATCAAATGGCCTAAATACTTCTTCCAGTACTCAGGACCCCGTGGGAATGAGTCTTGTAAGGTCACACAGATGGTTAAAGGCCCGGCCAGGGGTAGAACATGAATCTCCTAACCGTGGGCTATCTCAGCATCAAAACAAGCTGCCCAGGTGACCAAGAACTCTGACCACAAAAATGTATAGCTGGATTGTTGTAAAAATGTTACTGATTAGTTTCAAGTGCTATAAATGCAATACTGGAGCTCATTGTTTACCTGCACATTTTAGTCAAAATAAATAGTACATATTTTCAAGGAAACTAAAATCAAAACCAAAAAAAAAAACAAAAACCCACCACTAACTAATTCATTGTATAAACCCAGATTGTTCAAAATGACCTCTCATCTATTGGTCCTATGGCCATGTTGATCCTCAGAAAATGGTATCTTTATAAAGCATTTTCTCATTTCAAGTTAAAAACATAGCAAACAGAAGCAGCACATGTAATTAAATAGGGTGAAGGAATTCAGTGTCAGAGGGAAGAGGGTTGTTATTTCAAGAACAGATACGGAGGTTGGTTAAGAAAAGCCCTTATTCAGGGTCCTTAATATCTGGAGATGGTCATGGCCTAACTCTGTTGGGGGTGCTTCAAGAAAAACTCCAAAGTGCCTAAAAGTGTATTATTTCAGGCATTGCTCATGGCATCAGTGATTCAAGAAGAGGTAAGTTTGAGCAAACTCTGGGAGATAGTGAAGGTCAGGGAAGCCTGGCGTGCTGCAGTCCATGGTGTCCAGAGTCAGACATGACTTAGCAACTGAACAACTACGTGGCTAGTGAGTGCTATTTCTCTGGCACACACAACCTGCCCTCCTGTCTTGTTCCTGGGGACCCTCAGGTCAGTGGAAACAGTGCCCCGAGGACTGCATCCCAAATGCAGTGCGCCAGGCAGGTCAACACAGAGCAGTCATGTTTCCGTAAGTGGTCACTTAACCCAGGACGTGTTAATGCTGAATGTCTGCGGGTCACCTTTTCAGATCGAGCATCTTGGAAAGCTGGGAAACCCAGCTCCTTACGCACCGAGAAATGGGGGCAGGAGACTCACTTTTGTCCGCGGTCCTCGGGATATAGAGGGTGGTGTCGAGGCCACTGTAGAGGCGCTGTCCTCTGTCGGTCAGGACGAACTCCTTCAGCCGCCCATTCAGCAGGAAGGAGTCGCTCCAGTTCACACACACCACGGACAGGTTGCTGTCCACTGAGAACGGGGCGCGGTACTGCGGCACTGTGCGAGAGGGATGTCAGTTCTGAAAGCGGCTGGCAGAAGGTGCTAAGTTCTAACAACAGCTAACAGTAGGTTCTAAGTTCTAAAAATACTGTGGTGTGTGTGTGCGTGCATGCTTTTCATTTTCAAATATGGGCACACATTTTAAATTTTGCCCTTGCTAGAACCCTTCCAATTTAACTTATAGCTTAAAGGAAAAACCTGGCATTGGTGGGGGTGGGGATGAAAAGAAAATCACTGGAACATGGGTGAAATGCTTTCTCAGCAATGTTGCACCTGGTTTCCAAAAAAAAACCAAGATCAATGAAGAATGGTGTTTTATGCAATACAACTATTAACATACAATGGTTCTGCTCATCAGCAGAGCCCCAGAGCTCACATTTTGTTACATTTTCCTTCTTTTAACAGGTAAAGTATCCTTAACACTATTAACTCCAGCGGATAGCTATTTTTCATATCAAATCAATATTTATTGCTACAAAGCCCCAAGGACTAGATGAAGTTAATATATATTTTTTTTTCTCCCAACCAAACTGCTTAGATGGTGAATTATGTTCTTTTGGCACCCATTTATTTTTAAAGCTTTTTCTTGAACCGTTAGTTTGTTTTCTAAGATAGTTAAAAAGCCTTGCAAGTAGCAATTCGAGAATAATAATTCATTGCCTTGACTAATCAATCAATAGCACAGTACCTTAGTACATAATCAAGCGCAGACTCGTAAGTATTATATCAGATAGAGAAGTGACTTTGTATGCATTTAGCAGGAATGCTCCCTTTAGCATTCTTCAGCTCCTTACTGAAATAAAGGAAGAACAAGCCTTAACTGAGGCTCATCTTCTAAATGAATCATTTTGGTAGCAACAAATGAAGGGCTACCATATCATCTTGTCAAGTCAGAAGAGATTTATTTCATGAGATCTCATTTGCTCCAAAATAATCAATACATTTGTAACTACACTGAGATCCAGCTATATATGAAATTGGCTTTTAGGAAAAAAGTGAGTGGAAGAAATAAATTGGGTATCCTTTTTTCTTTTAAAATCAAATCCATGTGTTGCTGATGTGGGGAAATATAACAAAATAAGAAATCATTATGCTATTGTGATCATAGATTAAACTAGGAAGACAGATTTGGTTCTCATCTTTCAAAATAAGATGAGAGGAAAATGCTTCCATAAACAGAGGAAAATGTTTCTGCAAATACTGAAATAAGAAGTATCAAGTCATTTTTCAATACTGTTGAAAAATGTATTCATTTTTCATTTGAAAATGAAATGAAAGGCTCATTTGGCCTAATTGAGGCCAAATTGAGCCTAATATCACAACGAAACATACTATTGTGTTTGTTGTGGTTTTACTCTTTCATTTAATTTCTGTAGATTTCCACTTCTCCCCTACGTTGTAACAGTATAGATAAAGAGAAGGCTTGTAAATAGTATGAAAATAGAAAGATAGGGGCTTTATTTGCCTTGTAGGATGTGGAGATCTTCCTGAAGAAAAAAAAAAGTGTGATCAAACTATCAAAATAATCAGGAATAATGGATTTGGAGATTGAGAAACTGATAACTACTATGTCAACAAAGCAGTACAATGCACGTACAATAGAGTACTTGAGTTACTTTTCTCAGTTACTCCTTAAAACCACCTTGTAAGAATTAGCTCCTAATTTTTCAGGGGAAGGGACTAAGTTTCAGAGAGATTAAATAACTTGCAAAGGTCAACAGCTGGTAGGGGACCAAGGATCTGCACCCAGGCTTGCTTAATTCCAAAGGCTATGTTATTTCGTTGTAATCAATGTACATTTATTTAAAGGAGCATGATTTACTAATTCACTTTATGGGGGCACTCCAGTTCTGATTTGGTTCATCCTGATTGTTAAATATATCAGGAGTTTTGTGAGCTGGTTATTGAACCCAGTCACTATTAAAAATTAAATCATGTAAACTAAATATATTAAAACAAAGGTAATAAATATTAAAACTTTGCATTTTAATATTTGTGCTCTTCAGGCTGTTTACATCTACTGTCCCTGGAGGGTGGAAATATTATATAACAGCACACGGTCTCTTCCCAGCTCTGTGTTCAGTGCGGTCACATTGGCAACTTAAAATCAGTCAAGTGGGAGTATTTACACTGTGGAAATTGGCAAGTCCTTCAAGTCACGACATTTTTTTCTCAAGAACGCCAGTTGTTAAACATTTGTACTGCACCTCTGCTCTCGCACTGAAGGTGTAATTTAGGAAGAGAGGGCAGAATATGCTGCTAATGCTTTTCCAGAGCTTTACTGAGTGTACACGTGATTCAGTTCAGTTCAGTCGCTCAGTCGTGTCTCTTTGTGACTCCATGAACCACAGCACGCCAGGCCTCCCTGTCCATCACCAACTCCTGGAGTTCACCGAAACCGACGGACCTTTGTTGGCAAAGTAATGTCTCTGCTTGTTAATATGCTGTCTAGGTTCGTTACAACTCTCCTTCCAAGGAGTAAGTGACTTTTAATTTCATGGCTGCAATCACCATGCAGTGATTTTGGAGCCAAGAAAAATAAAGTCAGCCACTGTTTCTACTGTTTCCCTATTTGCTATGAAGTGATGGGACCCGATGCCATGGTCTTAGTTTTCTGAATGCTGAGCTTTAAGCCAACTGTTTTCACTCTCCTTTTTCACTTTCATCAAGAGGCTTTTAGTTCCTCTTCAATTTCTGCCATAAGGGTGGTGTCATCTGCATATCTGAGGTTATTGATATTTCTCCTGGCAATCTTGATTCCAGCTTGTGCTTCTTCCAGCTCAGCGTTTCTCATGATGTACTCTGCATATAAGTTAAATAAGCAGGGTGACAATATACAGCCTTGACGTACTCCTTTTCCTATTTGGACCCAGTCTGTTGTTCCATGTCCAGTGTTAACTGTTGCTTCCTGACCTGCATACAGTTTTCTCAAGAGGCAGGTCAGGTGGTCTGGCTATTCCCATCTTTCAGAATTTTCCACAGTTTATTGTGATCCACACAGTCAAAGCCATAGTCAATAAAGCAGAAATAGATGTTTCTCTGGAACTCTCTTGTTTTTTCGATGATCCAGCAGATATTGGCAATTTGATTTCTGGTTCCTCTGCGTTTTCTAAAACCATGGACATGTGATTACATTTATATAAAACTGCAAATGCTATCTTCAAAGCATCTTGTGGTTTGTGTTCTCTGATCCACATTTTCTCTCTGCTAGTTTGTATAATGAGTTAAAAGGAATATCAGTTCAGTGCAGTTCAGTTGCTCAGTCATGTCCGACTCTTTCTGACCCCATGAATCGCAGCACGCCAGGCTTTCCTGTCCATCTCCAACTCCCAGAGTTCACCCAGACTCACGTCCATTGACTCAGGGATGCCATCCAGCCATCTCATCCTCTGTCGTCCCCTTCTCCTCCTGCCTCCAATCCCTCCCATCATCAGAGTCTTTTCCAGTGAGTCAACTCTTCGCATCAGGTGGACAAAGTACTGGAGTTTCAGCTTTAGCATCATTCCTTCCAAAGAAATCCCAGGGCTGATCTCCTTCAGAATGGACTGGTTGGAATTCCTTGCAGTCCAAGGGACTCTCAAGAGTCTTCTCCAACACCACAGTTCAAAAGCATCAATTCTTCGGTGCTCAGGCTTCTTCACAGTCCAACTCTCACATCCATACATGACCACTGGAAAAACCATAGCCTTGACTAGATGGACCTTAGTCGGCAAAGTAATGTCTCTGCTTTTGAATATACTATCTAGGTTGGTCATAACTTTTCTTCCAAGGAGTAAGCCTCTTTTAATTTCATGGCTGCAATCACCATCTACAGTGATTTTGGAGCCCCCCAAAATAAAGTGTGACAGTGTTTCCACTGTTTCCCATCTATTTCCCATGAAGTGATGGGACCGGATGCCATGATCTTCGTTTTCTGAATGTTGAGCTTTAAGCTAACTTTTTCGCTCTCCTCTTTCACTTTCATCAAGAGGCTTTTAGTTCCTCTTCACTTTCTGCCCTAGTATTTAAACCCCACATGACAGCCAGTCATTTGTCGTGTTTTTCCATGTCTGTGGATCCAGTAAGCAGATTAAGAAAACTTTCTCCTTTGGTACTAATGCAACCTTTAGCCACTTCTGCAGTGTCAAGGAAGTTCTGATGCCTTCACTCACTCCATAAACAACACATTCTGGGTATCTAAGACACTCTGTCTAGTGCTAGAGATAAAATGGAGAGAATGAGGCTAAAGGAGGCACAGATTTAAGGGAGAAGATATAAGCTCTGTCGGGCAGTCTCCCAAACTCAAGCTGATCATGAGAAGCTCAAAGAGAGGTGTGGAAGCTGGGTATGGGGGTCTGGGTTTCAAGCCAAGGGCTCGGGGAGAAGGTGACCATTTGGGAGTCAGCCTTTTCAATGGAAGCCTTTGAAGAGATGAACTCCCCCGAAGAGGGAAGAGGTGGGGCAGGAGAAGAAGAAGGAAAAAAGAGGGAAGGGGGAAGAAGGGGAAAGTGTGGGCAGAGAAAGTTTGGGGTTGAAGGTTAAAGAACTTGATTGGTGGAAGATCAACCAACAGAGTTGACTAAAATGGAACAGGGGCTTCCCTGGTGATCCAGAGGTTCAGAAGGTACGTGCATGCTCAGTGACTCAGCTGCGTCCGACTCTTTGTGACCCCATGGCCTGTAGACCACCAGGCTCCTCTGTCCAGGGGATTTTTCAGGCCAGAATACTGGAGTGCCATTATTGCCATTTCCTCCTCCAGGGGGGAATCCAACCCACTTTTCCTGTGTCTCCTGCATTGGCAGGTGGATTCTTTACCACTGAATCTGCCTTGCAATATAAGGGATATGGGTTCAACTCCTGGTCAGGGAACTAAGATCCCACATGCTGCAGAGAATCTAAACCTGCACAGAGCCCATGCACCACAACTAGAGAGCCTGTGCCCAGCAACGGAAGATCCCACGTGACGCAGTGACAGTCTTGACTGCCACAACTAGGACCTGATACAGCCAAATAAATAAATACAAAAAAAAAAAAAAAAGAAATAAAATTGAACACCCAAAGAGGTAGGAGGAAAACTGGGAGCAACTTGCCATGCAAAGTATGGAGAACCACTTTTTAACCAAGGATGGGAGTTGGTAATGGACAGGGAGGCCTTTCGTGCTGCGATTCATGGGGTCTCAAAGAGTCGGACACAACTGAGCGACTGAACTGAACTGAACTGAGGGTTCAATCTCACTGAATGTTCCCAAGAAGTCAATGTGATTACTGGTGAAAAATGCCCAATGGATTATCAGTGTGGAGGTCACGGGCAAATTTAGGAAGAGATTTTCATGCATGGACAAAGTGGAAATCAGTTGGGAGGAAGCTAAATAAAATGTGGGAAGAAAGAAAATGGGAAAGTACTTGAAGACCATTCTTTAGAAGAGTTGTGCCCTGGGGCGAGGATTTTGGCAAGGAATCAAAAGGGAAATGGAGTCTGTTTGCTTTGAAATTAGAAGGGTAGAACCAACAGTGATGTACTGAAGATTAGGGATAGAAAAACAGTGATCAGTAGTGACGGATGTGTTGGTCAAAACACTAGAGGGTGTGTTTCAGATGGAAGGACCACCCCTTCCTGCCGTGTCCCTGATGGGGATCATGGCTTTCTGGGGCGGGAAGGAAGCCAATTACTAATCGATGACTTTTCCTTTCCTGGTGAAGTATGGGGAAGGAGTTCTGCAGGTGGGTGAGGTGGGTGAGGATGGTGAGGGCATGTGGGAACAGGGTGAGGAGCAGTGAGGGGTTGGAGGAGGGTGGAGAAAGTCTGAAATCTCTATTACAGATGGTAGGGGGCTAGTTGATCAGGTTAACACAGCAGTACCGAGGCTGCTGCTGAACTGAGTGGTCCTGAACTTAGAGAAACACTTCCACTTTCCAAGTGTGGAAGATGGAAGGACTGAAGCGCTAGCTTTAGCTCCTCACAGAGCCCCAGGAGCCTCAGTTCAGATTCTAACGGATGTGAACAGCATCCTGGAACTGTAGTGCACAGTCCGTAGCCCTGCCTCAGCTTTCTCATCTGTAAATCTGGTTAATAATAGGACTTAACTTCATAAGTCTGTGGTAAGGACTATTTGTCAAATGCTTGAACAGTGCCAGCAATAAGCAAGCTCTTTAAAAATGACCTTTTGCTAATATCCTGCTATATTGTTGCTCAGGCACATTAAGTCTTTGTATGAGGCACTGAATTTTCATGAATGTGTATCTCTCATTTTTAAAAATGTCAGTGTCAAATGAGATTATAATCTGTTACAATGTTTCTGGAAAGCAAATTTGCAGTAAGTGTTCAAAAACTTAAAATACTTAAAATACCTGATGTAGTAAGTTTCATTTGCTGCTGCTGCTGCTGCTAAGTCGCTTCAGTCGTGTCCAATTCTGTGCGACCCCATAGATGGCAGCCCACCAGGCTCCCCTGTCCCTGGGATTCTCCAGGCAAGAACACTGGAGTGGGTTGCCATTTCCTTCTCCAATGCGTGAAAGTGAAAAGTGAAAGTGAAGTCGCTCAGTCGTGCCCAACTCTTAGCGACCCCATGGACTGCAGCCCACCAGGCTCCTCCGTTCATGGGATTTTCCAGGCAAGAGTACTGGAGTGGGTTGCCACTGCCTTTGCTGAAGCTAAATTCCATTTAAGAATATAATCAAACATGCACACAAAGATTTGTTCGTTTCTCACTACATTTATAAAAGGAAAATATCAGAAACAACTGGAATGCCTCAACTAATTCACACAATGGAATATTATACAGCTGTTAACCTTGGTGGCTAAGAGTTTTTAATGCCATGGAAAATGCAAATAAAATAATATCAAGTGTAAAAATCAGATATTAAATTTTCATTAGAATATGATCTCAACCACATAATAAAAGTTGCATAAAAAGGGATGAAAGGAATAAATTATGCCAACATATTAATGGTGGTTGCCTCTGGGTGTAGTGGGATAATAAGCAGGACTGGCTTCATGGGTGGATAACCCGTGTAGCTGCCCAGGGCCCCTCATGTAGAAGAATTATAGACTTAGTCTGATGCTGTGCTGTCATTGTCTTGAAGTTTTTAATGATTTCTGAACAAGGGACGCTGTATTTTTATTTTCCAGTGGACCCCACAAACTACATAGCTGGTTATGATTATAAGTACTTCTTAATACTTTTTGTATTTGCCAGTTTTAAAAAGTAGACACATAAACCTTATCAATTCTGAAAAGGAGTTATTTTATAGAAATAGAAGGACACACTGATTAGTTAATTACCCTTTCCTGCACTCAGGAGCCCTTGTGTTCTTCCTGGAAGGGCCAGATTCCAGTGCTTACTGGCAATGCGAGCGATTATGTCGTTTGTAAGGAAAAGGAGTGACAAACTTTTCCAAAAAGTTATCTAAAAGCAAATATAGGAAGCTTCCCTGGTGGCTCCGTGGTAAAGAATCCACCTGCCAACGCAGGACTCATGGGTTCGATCTCTGATCCAGGAAGATCCCACATGCCGTGCAGCAGCTAAGCCCTGCACCACAGCTGCTGAGCCCGTGCTCTGAGCCCTCATGCTGCAGTTGCTGATGCCTGCATGCCTACGGCCTGTGCACTGAAATGAGAGAAGCCACTGCAGTGAGAAGCCTGTGCGCCACAACCATACAGTACCCCCTGCTCGCTGCGACTAGAGAAAAGCCCGCGGAACAGTGAAGACCCGGTACAGTCAAAATTAAATAAAAAAAATTACCAAACTGGTTCCTTAAAATTTTAAAAAATTACAAAAAAGTCATCTTCACTGTCTATTTTCATCTTACCCATATATTAACTTCCTCTAATTTGGTTTTCATCCCATTGCCACATGACAAATCTTCCTAAATTCATTCTTTTTTTTTTTTTTTTAATTATTTGGCTGCATTGGGTCTTAGTTGTGGCAGTCAGGATCTTTGGTTATGGCATGCAGGATCTAGTTCCCTGACCAGGGATCAAATTTGGGGCCCCTCTTTGGGATCACGGAGTCCCAGCCATTGGACCACCAGGCAAGTCTTCCCTAAATTCCCTCTTGATCTCCATGTTATTTAATCCAATGGGCATTTCCTCCCGATAGTTGTCTTCATGGATGTCTCAGTCGTGTTCACTGGAATTGAACACTCAATCCCTTTAGCGAACTGTTCTCCCCTCCCTTCAGGACAAGTCTCCCCTCTGGCTGCCCTGCCGCCTCTCTGGCACATGGTGGCAGCCACTTCTACTCACATTCTTTTTGGGTGACGAAGCTGATCCATTCAGTGGCCGTGCTGCCCACCGCATTGTGGGCCACCACCCTCAGCTTGTAGGTGGTGTAGGGCTGGAGACCCTCGAGGCTGGCTCTCTGCCCTGGCCCCCTGTACTTGGTCTCGATTTGGCTGGGGGTACAGGGGGTGGCTGAATCCGGAGGGCATGCCTTGTAGAGTTGGAGCTCATAGCTGGAAGGAGAGGGGACACATAAAGAGGAAACAGTGGAATTAGTCTAACTCTCTTTTAAACCTGATTAATGTTTAGTGAGAAGCCATTTTGCTTTCACCGAACCACCAGCGCTTTGAAACTCCCACTTGTGGGAGACGGCTGTTTTCAGAAACACTTTATTTAACGCTGTTGGAAGTGGGCAGCAGATGGAACCAGAGAAATGATAAGAGAAGTCCCATGTACACACATGTTGCTGTCCACCCAGCAGTCAGGAATCCTTGTTGGTACAGATAAGATATTTCTCTTTTTGGAGAACAGTGATAAAACTTCTGTCGGAAATGAATATCTCTTCTCTCTACAGATTATTTTGAGTGAAATATATATCTTTGCTCTTTCAAACAGTGGTTCATTACAACACTTTAAATTACATCAAAGGAATTCTGATTCAGCCACTGAAGTTCCTTATGTTTTAGCTGAGCCCTGCAGAGTGAAAAATTCCAGGGAACTGTGAGGTGGAGCATTCTTTCAATGAAGGGGAACACATTTCCTCAACTTTCTTTCATTGTTTTGGCAGCACACTGCGAGCCACAAAGGACCAGGGATTAAACTTGTGCCTCCTGCAGTGGAGGTATGTTCTCATAGCCACTGGACTGCTAAGAAAGTCCCTGGCTTGTTTTTCTTATTTTTGTTGTTCACTTTTCTATCCTTAGCTGATTTTATGATTGAAATACTTTGTAAGGAATTTGACCACACATCAATTTATTTGTCTATTTTGCTATAAAGTGAAATGAAGTGTTAGTTGCTCAGTCATGTCCAACTCTTTGCAACTTCAAGGACTGTAGCCCACCAGGTTCCCCTGTCCATTAAATTCTCCAGGCAAGAATACTGGAGTGGGTTGCCATTCCCTTCTCCAGGGGATCTTCCCAAGCTAGGGCTCGAACTCAGGTCTCCCGCATTGCAGGCAGCTTCTTCACTGTCTGAGCCACCTGGGAAGCCCATTTTGCTATAGGTACCTGTTCAATCAGCATGTCTTCCTGGGGAGGGTTGGGAAGCTGAAGGTCCATGTACATGTCTTATTTTGGTTTATTTCTCCCTTTGGCTCTCCCACACTACCTTTGAATAACACCGTTGGGGAACAGTGGCAGACTCCACTGGAAGGAGGCTGTCCTTGAGGCCAGCATCTGGATTTGCGGAGAGGACAATCCTGCGGGTGGAGCAGGAGGCGTTCTCAGCTCTGCTGTTGGCCCTTGGCTGCAACAGTTGAAGCAAGTGCAGGCCTCCACCCCAATGGAGTAGGTCGTGAAGGGCTGCAGGCTGTGAAGAGTCTGCTGGGTGGCCAGGCCTTCAGCCAGCTGTAGAAGGAGAGAAAAGGCTAGATGAGGCCGGATCACAAATCACATACAGGTGGTTCACTTTCATCATGTACCATATATTCTCTGAAAACAGTGCCTCACTAGTGACTCTGGGAGCACCCTAGCATCCAGCACAGTACTTACCCTCAGGAATGACCAGGGGGAGAGCCATGGCTTACACATGCCAAAAAATGCAATGAGATAATAGCTAGATAGAAGTTTGAGGCCACAGGATAGGAATCACAAGGCACAGCGTTGTCTATTACCAGAAAACTAGAAAATGGCACAAAGCTCACAAAATACTGACCAAGTTCTGTGACCCTCAGAATGATGTGTTTTTGAAAAAAGTCTATATTTGAATTATATTTCAAACTCAACGTTTTCTAACGTTCATATTCTGCCATTGTTACTTGTGTGGATCAATAATTTGGGCATCAAAACTCCCCTCAAATTCTAAAGTTGAGTATCATGAGCTTAAAATATATTTTATATATAAGTCAGTTCAGTTCAGTCATTTAGCTGTGTCCGACTCTTCTGCAACGCCATGGACTGCAGCACGCCAGGCCTCCCTGTCCATCACCAACTCCCAGAGCTTACTCAAACTCATGTTCATTGGGTTAGTGACGCCATCCAACCATCTCATCCTCTGTTGTCCCCTTCTCCTGCCTTCAATCTTTCCCAGCATCAAGGTCTTTTCCAATGAATCAGTTCTTTGCACAAGGTGGCCAAAGTATTGGAGTTTCAGCTTCAGCATCAGTCCTTTCAATGAATTTTCAGGACTGTATTCCTTTGGGATTGACTGGTTGCATCTCCTTGGAGTCCAAGGGACTCTCAAGAGTCTTCTCCAACACCACAGTTCAGAAGCATCAATTTTTGGCACTCAACTTTCTTAATGGTCCAACTCTTACATCCATACACGACTACCAGAAAAATGATAGCTTTGACTAGATGGACCTTTGTTGGCAGAGTAATGTCTCTGCTTTTTAATACACTGTCTAGGTTGATCATAGCTTTTCTTCCAAGGAGCAAGTGTCTTTTAATTTCATGGCTTCAGTCACCATCTGCAGTGATTTTGAGGCCCTCCAAAATAAAGTCTCCCACTGTTTCCATTGTTTCCCCATCAATTTGTCATGAAGTGCTGGGACTGGATGCCATGATCTTAGTTTTTTGAATATTGAGTATTAAGCCAAGTTTTTCACTCTCCTCTTTCACCTTCATCAAGAGGCTTTTTAATTCTTTGCTTTCTCTCATAAGGGTGGTGTCATCTGCATATCTGAGGTTATTGATATTTCTCCCTGCAATCTGAATTCCAGCTTGTGCTTCATTTAATCTGGTATTTCGCATGATGTACTCTGTATAGAAGTTAAATAAGAAGGATGACAATATATAGCCTTGATGTACTCCTTTCCTGATTTGGAACCAGTCTGTTGTTCCATGTCCACTTCTAACTGCTGCTTCTTGACCTCCATATAGATTTCTCAGGAGGCAGGTCAGGTGATCTGGTATTCCCGTCTCTTCAACAATTTTCCACAGTTTGTTATGATCCACACAGTCAAAGGCTTTGGCGTAGTCAATAAAGCAGTAGTAGATACTTCTCTAAAACTCTCTTGCTTTTTCAATATATTTATATATATATTTAAGAGTTTGAAAGTCCATGTGTTTCTCTAAAGGTGTTGTTCTATACGAAATATACTTTTTTCCTCAGTTACCTTTGTTGCATTATAAACTTTTTCATTTATCTGGAGCAAATGTTTTTTACCTTATTGTGGTTTTAATAAGTGCTCTTTGGAACAGAAGAGCTCCGAAACTGGAAACTCATTTTCACATTAACATAAGCAACATTTAATTAAGAAGAGCTACCTGTTATTTAGAAAAATGTATACAAGGCACTCCAAATATAAACTATTTTAGTTTATTAATATTATCATTTTATAAGCATGGATAATCAAGGGTTGATTGTATTTACATCATCTATATTTATTGAATCGGAAGCCTTGTAGAAAATATGCTAATATTTCTTTAACATTCAATACGAGACTTCCCTGCGTGTGAGTGATCTTTTGAAATTGTGTTTCCATACTTGGCACGCTGGCCTCAAAGGATTTCTCCACACTTGCCAAAATTGTTCCCTCAATCAGTCTAAATAATTTATCATGTAATACTGGGATGTGCACAATTTCTCTATGAGGTTTGTGTGAACAAAGTATTATAATCTATACTTATTCATGAGAAATTTGAGAGTGATACCAGCTGTCCTGCAGAGAAAAGAGACTTCATCTCCAGGATGGTAGTCTCTTGGTTTAAATAATGCAGGAACCAGACTAGTTGATTACTAGTGTCCTTTTCAGCCAGTGGCTGGGCTAAAACCCAACGTGAAAGGTGATTTCCCACGACAGGACTGTCTTATCTCCTCAGTGTGCCCCAAATGTGTTATTGCATGAACAGTGGAGTAGGGCTGAGCTGAACCATTCTGTTGTCTTTTCCAAAGACCTAGAACTTTCTCGAAAGACTGAGTTTTCAGTGTGTTATTAGAGATTTGCTCATGCCAAATGGGGATTCTGAGGTTTTCCTTTGCTCTATTTTTTTCCCTTTTCACATTAACATTTACATCACTGACAAAGACTGTTTCTTGGCCCCTTACTACAAGCCACTACTATGTTAAGTGCCTGACATGTGTATCCTAATTAAATTCATTCAATTAACTTGATTATCTCTAAGGTCTTAGGCTTCTTACAAGATCGGTGGAGTCTTGAATACCACCTTTAGCCCTCCTCACCCCAAGCATTTACATATCTTCTGTATGTTTCCTGATGCTATTTCTTTGCAGTGGGATCTTTGTGTCACTAAGGTCACCACGGGGCAACTGAGAACAGATGGATAAGAAAGAAGGATCAAGACTAACAAAAAGCAAGGGCACCAAGCTTGATTATTTAAGTAAACCAATCAGAATACTGCTGCTCACCACTGTCTGGGCCCCGCTGGTGCTCCTGGAGAACAATCTGTAGAGAGTGACAATCCCGTTGGGCTTCCTGGGGGCGCTGATGTTGACCACTGCTTGGGTGGCAGAAACCACGTGGAACTTGGGGGCCCTGAGACCTTCCGGGGGGGCAGGTCCAGTTCTACACCGCGTCCAGCTGCTGGGGGCTTTTCCTGCTGAATTCACAGCCCAGACCTCCAAAGAGAAATCAGTAAGACCCATCAAGCTGCAAAGAAGTAACCTCAAGCTGCAAAGAAGCTGGCAACCAGAGCAACTGAACACAACAGAATGAGAGATACTGTGATTCTGGAACTTCACAATCACAAAGGAGGGCAGGTCTTCCCTCCTTTTAGCCTTTGACCCTGTGAACAACAGAGGGGCTGATTAGAACCTCGGTTTCCAAATGCAATCAGCTGATTTAAGCCTAATGAAAAGCTGCTCATCCCTGTGCGGGTCGTGGAGTGATTTTTGTTAGCTTCTGCAAACCGGATGGATCTGCAGACTCCATAAAACTCAGCAATTCTTAAACCCTGTCCTCACTCAATCTGCATGAAAATTAAATTTTCCTTTCATCAAGAAGTGAATAAACATATGGAAGGAGGTATAATCTTATTTATCAAGCACCATTTGTATAATTAAACACGAATATCCTAAAAGGTTGCCTTAGGTCATTATTTGCATGAGCAAGTAATTTGTAGAATGTCAGGTACAATAGACAGAGTAGATGGATGTGTGAGTGGATAGGGTTAAATTAGGCCCAATAATAGCCAACTACACAGTGATCAATCAGGATGATAGATCTAAATGGCAATACGAGCGGACTGTCTGCATGTTTAGGAGTAGGAGTCTTCCTTAGTAAGCTTTCATGTTGGGCAAGTCTAACTTCAGGCAAATTTTTCTGCATTTGGTGTCTTTGTGTGTGTGTGTCTATACACACACATATATACACATACATGAATATTATAATTCATATGATACATATGATATATAATTGTCTATTTATAACATATATATGTATTTAATTATATATATTTGTTTTGAGCTTTTAAAGGCAAGTCTTGAAAACTTGATTCTATAGTACATGTGTTCTAGGTGTGTGATGTTAAAAGAGCATGTGGAATGTTCAAATGCAAGATATTTAGGAAACACTGTAGGAGAATACTTTGCAGTGAGAGTTTGGTTTCATTTTTATTTTGCTTTCACAGCAATAATATCTTTAAGAGAATTTAATGAATATCAGAGAGATTTCAGCAGTTAGGCTAACTCCTATCAATGTTTCTGTACTTTTTTTTTTTTTTTCGCAGATTTCTCTAAAAGTAATCTTTCTGATGTTGAATTGTTCTTGAATTACAGTCAAGAGCAAATCTCCAGGCTGTTGCTGACAGGATTGCCAGAAGCCCTGTTTTTCACCCCAGTTTTATTGAGAAATAATTGATATACACGCGCCATTTTAAAAAAGAGATAACTAACCTACTTACTAAGTAGAGCCTGCTCTTTTCAGTGCTCTGATCCATTGCTCCCATCACGTGGATAATAATCACTCACATTTGTATAAATTTTATACTTTACAAGACACTTTAACCAATGTTCACTGACTAGGTCCTCACAAACACAACTTTGTAAGGTGGCTGGAGAATATATTATTGGCCCCTTTTACAGATGAGGAAATCAAGCCTCTGAAATGTGACTGTCTTGTTCAAGGTGACAGAAGTCCCAAGACCTGAAACTAGAATTCTACTCTCCAGGAAATTTTATTGCTCTTTCCAGTAAGCTGTGCTTTTGATTCTGTATGTCATCCATACAAATAAGTAAGATACTCAGGATTATGAATATTAAATGACTTGTCTATAGACAATTACCTGCAATTCTGGATTAGGTAAAATCTCAGCTTGCAAGGGTAAACAGGCATACCCAGGTTGCCTTGAATGACAAAAGTTTCTTTTGATAGACCCAGGGAAGTAAGGAGCAGAAAACTGTCTTAGCAATGCGAGAGCCAGGTTCCATGGAAACCACGGTCCAGGGCAGAACACAACAGCTGCTCTTACCACCCTCTCTGGAATGGCCATGGTCAGTCTTACAACAGGGAGAGTAGCTAAAGGAAATAACTGATGAGGAGATCAGACGGTAAGGCTGATGAGAAAGAGCCTCTGACTTCAGTCTGCTAACCTCTTTTACTGACAATTTCTTTCTGGAGGGTAGGAAAGCATTTTTGATTACACAATAAGTGACAAAGTTTGAAAAGAAAATAAATATTCTTGGGAAAGGGATGCAAAATAAGGTGAGCATACTGATATCAAACTCTTTGCCAAGTGTAAGGCTTTGGTTGGTAATTTAAGTGCATACAGGGTTTTAGTAGGGGCCACAAAGGATGGAGAAGAGCACAAGGAGGAAAGTGCTACTGGGTTTGACAAAATAAAAATTCAGCAAGCTGCCTATTAATTCGCGCTCAGTCACTCAGTCGTGCCCAGCTCTTGAAGACCCCATGGACGGTAGCCCATCAGGCTCTTCTGTCCATGAGTTTTTCCAGGCAAGAATACTAGAGTGTGTTGCCATGCCCTCCTCCAGGGGATCTTCCTGACCCAGGGATCAAACCTGCATCTCCTGCGTCTCCTGCGTTGGCAGGCGGATTAACTACTGAGCACCAAATCTATTAAGACTTTTTAATGCTCACGCTGGCAGTTAGGTCTAGACCTCATGCCTTTCTGTGTTGCATGAGTTTTTACGGGGTGAAGTTCTAGTTCCAAAATATAATTTAACCCATGGTATTTTAAAACATTTGTGTCTCAGTAATGTAGTATTTTACTGTATTTTTCTAGAAATATTAAAAAAATAAAAACTGGGCCATACAGAATTCCCCATCAGTAACTGGGAATGAATGTAGGCTCTAGTGTCTTTTGTCTTTGAGAGGAGACCTTCATAATACAGTGCTTTTTTCCTAGTCTTTCTTTTTAGTATTCAATCAATTTGAGATCAAAATAGCATTCATATAAATCAACATGCTTATGCAAAGCAGGAGCAGCCTATTTACATGAGCTCCTCTGAAAATGAAAGCAGTTACAGTGAAGAAAGCTGTGCTAATGAAGCATTATGGATTTCTCAAGACTTGTACCACAAGGCAGTATCTCTTATGCCAAACTACCAGAAGAAAAGGCAGAAAGAAACTGTCACTGATTCTCTGTCTTTCTCTCTCTCAAGGTAAAAAGTCGTTTAGCTAAAAATCACTGTAGATTTTTGTCTATGCCCAGCTAAACAGGAGATAAAGGAACTAAAGTATAGCTTAAGGTTCAGGATAAAAATACTAACAGATTATGCCTATGGTTTATTTTTACTGAGAAATAATGGCCCAAAGATTTAGGTCCATCTTTATATGATAGATAAAAAGCAGAGATCTTGTATGGGGAAATGTGAGTAGTATACTCTGATCTTTTTAATGAACCTATATAAACATTAAGAAATGAGATATCTGGAGAACACAGGTAGAGTTGCCTACTTTGTCTGTCTAGCTACCTATCAGGTTGGCAAACAAGTTCATTTGCATTTTTCTATAGATATTATGAAAAACCTTGAATGAACCTTTTGACTAACACAATATTTATATCTATCTGCCACCTATCTACCTCTTATTTACCTAACTAATAAACCAACCCACCTGATTTGTATTCCAAGATCCCCTCACATATTCTTGTTGCTGTTGTTTAGTCACTAAGTCACAGCTGACTCTTTGTGACCCCATGGACTGTAGCCCTCCAGGCTCCTCTGTCCATGGGATTTCCCAGGCAAGAACACTGGAGTGGGTTGCCATTGTCTTCTCCAGGGGATCTTCCTGATTCAGGGATCCAACCTGCATCTCCCTGTATTGCAGGTGGATTCTTTACCACTGAGCCACCAGGGTATATAAACAATATATGAGTTACTCAGAAAAAAGAAGGGACTTTTTAAGAGTGGAAAACTAAAGTATAGTTTACAAATTTCATGCTGAAGAGTGAAAAAAAGTAAGGATACATTTCATCTTTTGTTTATGCAAAATATCCTCACACTAACACTATCTAGTTGAACATATTTATCCTTTGATAATAAAAAAAAATTAAAGGTGATTAAAGTTTCTATTTATCATTTGGGTTTAATGAACATTTGCACATGTGCACATATATACACACACACATACAACACACACACCCACACATTATAACTGTAAGAGTTAGGGATTTCCCAACTTAGAGCTATTAATTAGAACAGGTTAGGGCTGGCTGAGATGAGGTGCTTTCCTCTCCAAGGTTTTGGGTGAAACCATGAAAGGAGTTACAACGTAAGAGGATGTCATAGAAAACATAGATTAAATATTTGAATAAATTAAAAAGAACTAAAATGATCTAACCCCAAATTTTCTAACTGTAGCAAAAGAATAGATCTATTTGTTTTCAATTTAATTTTTGTTATCTAACTAGTGACTGTCACCAACCTTGTGCTGTTGCCCATTAAAGATAAAATTGTTCTTCTATTTATCCTCTGCCCACTTTCCCAGCCTCCTAGGACTAATTACTATATGTTGCTTTAAAAAGTTTTGATTACATGAAATGTCAACATCTGCCACCATGCTGCCCAAATCTCACTGCTGTGGGAACAATGGGTTCAATTGTTTGTCGTCTGTTGAAAACTGCCTTTTACAAATCTTCCTTCAGAGGAGTCTTTGTCCAAACGTGCTCCTTGGCTATTATCTTCAGAATCATTTTGCTTTCCTGTAAGAGAATTTCTAGTGAAACAATCTCAGAACCTGCCTTTTAAAAAGATTTCCAAGTGATTCCTGTGCCCAGTCTTGTTTGAGAAACACAGAGCTATTCCCTACAGACCCAGGTACAGAAATCATACAGTTGTTTTTTTTTTTTTTTCCAATTTCTATTCACATGTTGTCTATTCAGAATTGCACTTTGCATTACTTTTGTCATTACCTTCAGCCATTCAAATAAACACACAGCATGTATCTGGCTGAATATGTTACAATTGCAATGATCATCAACTGACTTTATTACAGTGGCCAGAGTTCCAAACAAAGCAGAGTTCACTAGCTTTTGTAGAATGACCATTTAGCACCTAGTTTTCACTTCAGGTGCAAATTTTTTGAAACACTGTTACTTCTAGAACTTGCTGGGTATCCCTCCCCCCCCCCCACCCCCGTGCAGCCCAGATGAACAGTATTAACTATTTTAAAAGGTACTTAATTCCTCTCACCCAATATTTCCCCCCTAATTTTATTCCAGAGGGAAAGCAAGAGTTTGTGAACAGAAGCATTTGTAAGAAATTTTGTAGAAGAGAAAGAGAAGGAGTCACGACTCCAGTGAGGATGAAAGAAGAGAGACACTTTAGAAACCTTAGTGTGGGGGGCCCATTGGGTGCTTATATTAATGACCTAACTATTCTTTCAGAGAAGGCAATGGTACCCCACTCCAATACTCTTGCCTGGAAAATCCCATGGACGGAGGAGCCTGGAAGGCTGCAGTCCCTATAGGTTGCTGAGGGTCGGACATGACTGAGTGACTTCACTTTCACACATTGGAGAAGGAAATGGCAACCCCCTCCAGTGTTCTTGCCTGGAGAATCCCAGGGACGGGGGAGCCTGGTGGGCTGCAGTCTATGGGGTCACACAGAGTCGGACACAACTGAAGCGACTTAGCAGCAGCAGCAGCAACTATTCTTTAGCAAAATTTCCATGCTTAACTGTAGTTTTCATTTTAATGGTTTGTCTCACTCAATGGCTCATAACTTTCTCAAATAGCATTCCCCAGGACTAATATTTTCCACGTGCAGTCTTAGTGCAAAGAGAAATTCTTATTGTAAAATTTAAGGGTTTCTTAATTATAAAAAATACCTTATGATTCTTTTGGTTGAGGAAATGCTACAAGTCTTGATAAGACCAAGAGAACAAACCTAGCAATGCTTTCTATACTGCTAGTATCCAGTTGATGTCTACTTGGTCATGTATTTGTTATCATTTTCCATATAAAAATGGACCATAGGAATAATGGGACTTTCCTAGTGGCTCAAAGATAAGGAATCTGCCTGCAGTGCAGGAGACTCAGGCTCAATCCCTCGGTCAGGAAGATCCCCTGGAGAAATGAGAACAACTCACTCCAGCATTCTTGTCTCAAGAATTCCATGGAATAGAGTCTGGCTGGCTACAGTCCATGGGGTTGCAGAGTCAGACACAACTGAGCGATTAACACACACACATAGGAATAACCAAATTCAGCCAGTAATCTTTCACAAAACCCCTCTTATCTGATGACTCCTACTGTAAGTGACAGTAGCTGTCCTTACCCTTGAAGCATTTTGAGATTTTGCACTTTTTTCCAGGCTGTTTATTACAAGTTGAAGTATAACTGTGACTCTCATAGGATTAATACACGGAGGAATTTTTCAGTTCTCTGCAACTTCTGTGATATTCTATAACATACTTCCTTGTGGAATAAATGGCAATTCTTGATAAAACAGAAACATTTCAACAATATTGTTTCATCAAGCAGCACTAGCGATCCAACATTATTCACAAAAACTGGAGAATATGAATATATTTTCATGACAATTCACATCAGAAACAAACGAGTCCAACATGAACAGCCATGCCAGTAATTAATAAGAAGAGTAAATAGGTTACATGTTAACAGGCAAACAATTAAATTATTTGTTTCCTAGGGGCATGTAATGAGATTGTGATCATACTCCCAGGAGAGACAAATAGATATTAAAAAGGTCTTTCCGATACCTATATTGGCTAAGGCCAACAGCTAATTCAATAGATTCGATCAAAATCACCTCTTCTTTCACTGCTCCTGATTTATGACTTAGGCTGCAGTTAGTCATCACTCATTGCAGTTTGCTCTCCAGCGCTCATAAATTATGCCTCATAAATAAAAAGATACAATCAAGGAAATCATATCAATTCATCTGCAACCTTGGAGTACATTTTCCCATGGCATTCACACCAATGCCTTTTTAAAGGGTAGCTTGACATGGGTTTTGAGTATGCTCAAAGAGCAACACACCAAAATAGGCTTTGCCAGAACTGAGGTTAAGAGAGACTTAAAAGAGAAGGCAATAAATCTGAAATGATATGATGATGATAAGACTTAAAAAAATTCATTAACAGTCCTGCAGGCTGCATTCATAAAGGAATCACTGGCTGGAAAGCTCTGGGTAGCTATCTGTTTAACCATCTACCTATCTGATTTTCTTTCATCATCAAATGGAGTTTTTTCAGCATCTCTGTTTGCATGGTGCTTTGCCGGGTCCATTATAGTTATGCTTTTACAGATATGGTCCTTGCATTCCAGGCTCCTTTAATCTAAAACACTTTGCATCAGGCAAGATGGAACATGATTTTAATTGAATTCTGGGACCCAGGGGAAGAAGGGTACAGCAGAACATTGTGTTCCCTTCTACTGGTGCTTTTGAAATTCAGAGATGTGAAGCTAGTAAAGAGATTACAAGACATTTTCCACACTGGAAATGGATGTCTTCTGTCACTACTGCTCAGCACACAGCCATGTCCTTTGGAGGTGCTCAATAAATATGAATGGCTCTTTTCTAAAATGTAAGAAGAGGAAAACTGGCTTCCATATTAGTGGAGAATACTGAAATTAGCTTCCATTTGACATTCATAATGATTGATGATGAAAATTTGGAACTTATCATACTCCCTTTAATTGCTGTGTTTGCTCTCCCTGAGAGAAACCAGGAACTCAGTCCTGTCCAGCTCTCATGGAGGATATGTAAAAGTAGTTCGTGGGTTTAGTGAGCAACTATACTTGTATAAGGGTATTACATGTGCTGATTTACTTCATCCTCTCAACATCCTGTGAGGGACTATCAGCATCATAACCAGCTACACACAAGGAAACAGAGGCCCAGAGACGCTTACATAGCTTGGTAAGTGGTAGGGCCAGCCTTGTCATGCAGGTATGTGAGATAAAAGCTTGAGCTCTCTGCTTTTTCTACTGAAGGAGGTCCTAGATAGACACATCTTCTATGTGTTTGAGATACTGCCCTGAGGCTGCTGTCGAACTCTGCACAGACTGGCTGTTTCGCAGAAAGAAGCCCTAAAGTGAAGTGGTGGAAATGACCGCAAACATCACAGTATCCATACCTGCCGCTACATGTCATGCTTGAAACAATACTTCCTGTTATACAGAGGCAAGTACTAGTCAAATACTTTCCCTGCTGCTCCAAACATGTATGAAGTAAAAGTGAAAGTTGCTCAGTCACGTCTGACTCTTTGCAACCCCGTCGACTATAGCCCACCAGGCTCCTCTGTCCATTAAATTCTCTGGGCAAGAATACTGGAGTGGGTAGCCTTCTCCAGAGGATCTTCCCAACCCAGGGATTGACTCCAAGACTCCCACATTGCAGGTGGATTCTTACCATCTGAGCCACCAGGGAAGCCCAAGAATACTGGAGTGGGTGGGTAGCCTATCCTTTCTCCAAGTGATCTTCCTGACCCAAGAATCAAACCAGTGTCTCCTGAATTGCAGGCAGATTCTTTACCAGCTGAGGTACTAGGGAAATCCATATAAATGCACTTAAATGGCAGGAGAATTCCAGAAAAACATCTACTTCTGCTTTATTGACTACGCCAAGCCTTTGACTGTGTGGATCAAAACAAACTGTGGAAAATTCTTCAAGAGGTGAGAATACCAGACCACCTTACCTGCCTTCTGAGGAATCTGTACGCAGGTCAAGAAGCAAAAATTGGAACCGGACATGGAACAACAGACTGATTCCAAATTGGGAAAGGAATATGTCAAGTCTGTATATTGTCACCCTGCTTATTTAACTTACCTGCAGAGTACATCATGGGAAATGCCAGTCTGGATGAAGCACAGACTGGAATCAAGATTGCCGAGAGAAATAACAATAACCTCAGATATGCAGATGACACCACCCTTGTGGCAGAAAGTGAAGAGGAACTAAAGAGCCTTTTTTGAAAGTGAAAGAGGAGAGTGAAAAAGTTGGCTTAAAACTGAACATCACCAAAGGGGTGGGAAGACCACCTAATCCACCCCTCTAACCCAACCCTGGACACACCTCTACCCTCACCCCGTATAAGGAACCAGCTTGTCCCTACGCTCAGTGAGCTAGCAAGGGAAACTTACTTGTTCTTGCTCCACCTGCTATAGGGGCTCCAATAAAGCATTGTCTGAATTTTTTTTCCTGGCCTCTGATCAATTTTTATTGATTAAGGAGGTCAAGAACTCTGGTGGGTAAAACTAAAATACTAAGCTAAGTTTTTTTTCATCCCAATTTTAAAGGTAAGGAAACTGAGGCTTAGAGAGTAAATTACTGGCTGAGGACACAGTGACAATAAGTCCTGCAGCCCAGATTACAACCTGAGTCAGTTTATCCTTGCAGGGTCAGGAATTCATGCTCTTGATGGGGTGACTTGAGGACGCTATGTTTCAGCAGAACAATGATGGGATCTGGTGTCAGAACATTTGGACTCAAGTTCTGACTCTGCCATTTCCTGAACTAGGCAGTTTGCTCAGTCATTCAGTTTCCTGATTATGATGGAAAAAATAATATCTACCTCACAGGACTATTTTGAGATTTATGGGCAATAAAATTGATATAAATTTTGAGAAATGGGGTAGAGGATAAGAACATTTATAAATATTTTACTAAGATTTTGAAAGCTCCAGAGCTGTACACAAACACAATTTGGAGCAACCAGAGGGTGAATTTAAGAACACAGTCTGTGGAACTTGAATTCTAGGTTCAAATTTCAGTTCTTTCTTACCAGCTGTACCCTTGGGCATATTAACTAAGGGTTTCTAAGGGTTGTTATTTAGAATAATCCTTGCCTCAGATGATTATTATGAGTTAATGCATGGAAAACTTTTAAGAGTCCTTAGCAGTACAGAGCACTAAATACACAATGATGGTTTTTATTATATTTGCGTGAAAAGTCAGGATATGACTTCTTCCTAGAGAAAGTGAGACTAAATAGCAATTCTCTAATTCACTTCTGGGTCCATTTAGCTGTTATGGATCAACAATAGACTTGAAAACTCTGACCATATTCTGAGGTCAACCCATATCTCTCTGTGTCTTTGTCTCCAGGTACTTCTCCACTCTAGAACTCTGAGGGTTAGAATAAATGAAAGCCTGGCTTTTCAGAATATTGCTTCTACATCAAAATTTGTTGATCGGATGGTATCCTCCACTTTACCTTCTTATTAAAATTTCTCAAAAATAACTCAAGATATATAAAAAGGAAGCAGTGAAGAAAGGGAATGCATTCTTCAAAGAAAAGAATCTTGTTTCCAGTTTCATTGCAAATATGCCTTTGGGAGAGAACTGTTCAGTTTCCTAGACACTTATAGGCATCTTACTAATGATCAGATACATTAACAGATAGATAAATCAATTTACAAGATAAAGCCTTGACCGTCTTCTTAAAGATTTCCATTGAAGGCATCTGATTTACTTCAATATGTTAACATTTTTGCTACTCTTTCTAGATGTGACAGCTTCATAGAGATCAAGATGTTTGGAATGTAATGGAAATAAACCATTAGTCCAAGTACTTAGATTTACTGAGTGTTTTATCAATAATCATAGAGTGGCAAGCCAAAGCTTGCCAGGTGATCCTCCAGCCCAGAAAGAATTCTCCTGGAAAGGCATTGTCATAACTTGGGTGAGAAACAGCACCCACTTGGGGTATGGAGGATGTCTGGGGTATTTTCTCTTTGCCTCCAGATCCATTCTCGGCCCTTCTCTGCTCGGTGGCCTGCTTTACAAAAAGAGAGAGTTGTCACTTTCTCCTTCTCTCTCTCTGGCATCCCAGTTTGGCAACAGGCTGTGTTCCTTCTCCATGGACACAGCTTCTCCAGGGCAGCCCCTCCTCACTGGCTATAGCATTTACTGGGTTACAGAAACAGCTTATTCCCCTTGCCCCTTTAGGTCTAGAGGGTAAGGTAATAGCTCCCAATGATGGCTAGACCCTAGGTATGTCAACATCCCTTGCTGATTCTCTTCACCCTGCCCACAGTTCATATGTAGCTTTTTCATTAAATTTTCCTTAAATGCATGTTTGGGAGTATGCTACTTCCTGCTGAAATCCTGATTGACAAAGGGGAGAACATTTTGAACCTTTCCCAGGTACCAATCACAGTGGGTAGGCTAAGAGAGGCATTTGCTCATAAGGATGGAGAGATTTTGAAGAGCATTTTTTTGTGAGACTGAATAGTCTCTATGGAATGATAATGATATTTAGTCACTCAGTCAGGTCCAACTGTTTTGCAACCCCATGGACTGTAGCCCACTGGGCTCCTTCTCTGCCCCTGGGATTTCCCAGGCAAGAACTCTGCAGTGGGTTGTCATTTCCTTCTCTGGGGGATCTTACTCACTCAGGGACTGAATCTGCATCTCCTGCATTGGCAGGCAGATTCTTTACCACTAAACCACCTGGGAAACCCCTATGGAATGATATTCAATCTTTAATATCAAGGAACTACCCATGCTCCTCAAGATGATCCAGCCAGAGTGGAAAGAGCATGTCCAGGAGGGTTTGGTGTGGAGACTGTGCTGTTCCTGGTTGAGGACCTGTCTGTTTCTCCCTAGGTCTGTTGTGCCGTCACTCAGATCTCTGTCTTCACAGCTTGCACTACCATTCATGTATTTTTACGAGTACATTGTTCATGGGTGTGTTTCTTTACTTTATTAACTAAACTTTAAGCCCCTGGGAGGTAGAGTCCATGGTTTTTAGCTTCTAGTTCCAATCCCAGCAACTCAACACACACTTTGAACTTGGTGGGTGCTTAATAATGACAAGTTATGAAATTCTCAGCTTAGAGGCTAAAGGGGAAGAAGGAAATACGTCTCACTCTTTCCTGGATATTCGTACAGGACCTAAGTTTCAGGTGACTTTGGACAGCCTTCTCCTTTTACAGCTACCTTGCAGAGCAGGAACCAGTTGTGAAGAGCCACGGGGGCAGGTCAGAATTCTACATTATCGACATCTGCTTAGAGGAAATCTGGTTGCATTGAATGCTTTATGTCCAGCAAAGAAGCTTCCAACAAGAGATATGAGGATCAAACATGGCTTAAATAAACTGGGTCTGAAGGAGGGTGAGAAACAACCCGTCTTCAGATGAGTAACTTGTCTCAAAGGCAATGTAGAGATTGCCGATAGTAGGGGCTTAGGAATAGAGTCCTAGGGGACACCCTGAGGGACAGAAAAAGAACAGGGGTCTGCATACATGTGAACCAGTATTGCTCCTGTGTGCTCTCATACAAACAGGTAGAAATGACCTCCTCTTGGAATACAAAACTGAAGGCAAAAAAGGACACAGTTCCTGCACCAAGTGGCAGAATTCAGATTTCTGTTCACGAAATGTCCTGATGGCCTTCAGTCTAAGCAGTGGCACTCAGGCTCTAGGGTTTTAGAGCACACACACGGCTAGAGTCAGGCAATATCAATAAATCATTTAAGACCTTGAGCTGCGGGAACTGTGGGTGGGAGCAGCTTACATCTCATGGGAGAAACTAACCAAACATCAGCCTCCATACTGGTCAGAAATACGTTAGTGGGATTCATACTTAATTAAATGCAAGTCCAAAGCCAAACAGACAATGTGCTCAATGAATTTTCTCTAAATGTACTACCAAAAAAAAAAAAAATGCTTAGGAAAGGAATGAGTTAAGAGTGATGGCACAAGAAAATAAACAATTTGAAGCATGTCGCTAGTCACAGAAATGCGGAATCAGACTATCAGAGTTGGAGAGAATCTTAGCTGTGCAAACATGGACATGTTATTCTTTTTCTGGGAAGACAGTAGCAAGGACAAGAAAGGTTGAACTCTTTCATCAAAGGAGCATCACATCTTCAGGACCAACTGTGCTCTTAATTAGAGATGTTTGCATTCTAACATTGTATTAATGACTGTTAGAGAGACATAAGAGTTTTCTTAACCTGCCTCTTTTTCCCTCTTGCAAGAAAGTACCTCCTTCTTTTATTTAGTGAGATGCTGAGGACAGTTTCTGCTTTGGCCCAGTTGCTTCATTTTTCTGGAGTTATTAGTAATTGCCCCCTGGTCTTCCCCACTAGCATACTGGACGCCTTCCAACCTGTGGGGCTCATCTTCCAGTGTCATAGCCTTCATACTGTTCACTAGGAAAGACCCTGATGCTGGGAAAGACTGAAGGCAAAAGGAAATGGGTGGCAGAGAATGGGATGATTAGATAGCATCATCATCTCAATGGACCTGAATTGAGCAAACTCTGGGAGACAGTGGAGGACAGAGGAGCCTGGTGTGCTGCAGCCCATGAGGTGGTAGAGTTGAGCAGGACTCAGTAACTGAACAATGAAGGCAGAGTGGGGAGGTGGCTCTACTATGCAGCAGGCATCCTGCTCCACACACAAAATTGGGTTCTCATTATGCACCCATCTTTTAATGAGCAAGTGAGGCTATGAGAACTTAAGTATCTTCTCAACCTGCATGATTTTCACTTAGTATTTTCACCTGGAAGAACAGGATGGTTGAGAGCATCGAATGTGAGAGAACACGAGGATTCTAACTATTCTACAGTAGCAGGGCTGCTGTGTTCCGTGCGCTGGGGCAGCTCTGGTTTCTGGCTAAAGGTTTCTCCCACCCAGGAAGCCCTGAGTGGAGGGGGGGGTCTCATGCCCAGGTCTGTTCCACCACAGTTCTCCATCCTCTTGTTTACAAGAAGGCACCAGGTGTTAGTATGTCTAAGAGTTCTGTCCTCGGGCTTCTCTGTTGGCTCAGTGGTAAAGAAACCGCTGCCAATGCAGGAAACATGAGTTCCATCCCTGATCCTGGAAGATCCCCCATTTCAAGGAGGAATTAAGCCCACGTGCCACAACTATTGGGCCAAAGCTCTGGAGTCTGGGCATTGCCACTACTGACGTCCACGTGCCCTAAAGCCTGTACCTGCAATAGAAGGAGCCACTTCAATGGGAAGCCAGTGACCCAAAACTAGAGAGTAGCCCCCGCTTGTTGCAACTGGAGAAAAGTCAGTGCAGAGCCAAAAATTAATTAATTAAAAAACAAAATATTCCTGCCCTTGATTGACTTATAGAGGGAGAGAGAAGGCCTTACTGAGGCAGGAGATAGATGGGCCCCAGACTGAACAGTTGATGTCTCTTCCAAGAGGAAGTAGAGCTCTACTCAGATTAGAGATAAAAGACCACATATTCCTCATTTTTGAAGTCAAGGAGATCTTCCTGACTACACATGTACAGAAAGGCTCCCTGGAGGTCAAAAAGGGAGGGGCATCACCCCATAGTAAGTAATGTCAACTACCATGGGCCTCTTGTCTGGAAGGCATCTTGGCTAAAAGATGTGGGTGTATGCATGGTACAGCTCTCTTTGAGCCTACCCATGTGTCCATCCACACACACTGTACTTTTTTTTTTCCCTCTAATAAACACTTTACTTGCTTCACTACTTTCCATCTCTATGTGGAAATTCATTTCTACACAGCTGATGGGCCAGGACCTTTTCACTGGCCACTGGCCCCCGGAGGTCTAGTGGCTGGGATTCAGGGTTCTCGTTGCCACCGGCCAATTTCAATCTCTGGCCAGGAGCTGAAACCCTGCTTCAAGCCACTGCAGGCTGAGGCCACCCAAGATCATTTCCACTCAGGTGGGACAGTTATAATACTAGCTGTTATTACTATTCTGTGTGAATAGTTTCTATGTATGAGGTACTGACCTAAGCACATTCATGTATCAACACATTTAATCCCAAAGCAAGCCCAGGAGTTCAGTGGTGTTTCTACCCACATTTCAAAGACAAGGAAACCAAAACACAGAGAAGGTTTGAGTCAGAAAGCACTGGGGTAGTAATTTTCTCTGATGCCTGGAGAGAGTTTGGTGTGGAACGAAGCCAAATAAAGACAATCTGAGGCAAAGAAAGGAGATAAGGGATGAATCTAACAGCATCCAGTCCTGCATTTTGAGAGAGATTCTTGAGAGACAGAAAAGTGTTTGCACCTTTTCCTTGGTTTCAAGGAACATCTTTAGTCCCTTTCCCAGTCAGGTGAACAGAAGCAACTGTCTTCCGTTTAAGGGAAAGTTGGCTTTCTACCAATTATAGCAAAATAGTTATGATACCATATGGATGATGTAAATTTTCTCAAGGACCTACGTGGGACTCTTATTTAGTGAACTAAATAAATTAGGTTTGTTATGTATTTCCATTTATATTTTACAATATACTTCTAATTCATTCGAATTAGGTTTCAGAACTAGGTTTCAGAAACATTGCTACTGATCTTCCCATATATCCATTTTGGTGGTGAAATGACTGGGCTTCCCTGGTAGCTCAGCTGGTAAAGAATCTATCTGCAATGCAGGAGCCTGCAGTTTGATTCCCGAGTCAGGAAGATCCCCTGGAGAAGGCATAGGCTACCCACTCCAGTATTCTTGGGCTTCCCTGGTGACTCAGATGGTAAAGAATCCGCCTGCAATGTGGGAGACCTGGGTTCAATCCCTGGGTTGGGAAGATCCCCTGGAGGAGGGCATGGGAACCCACTCCAGTATTCTTGCCTGGAGAATCCCCATGGACAGAGGAGCCCGGAGGGCTGCGGTCCACGGGGTCAAAAAGAGTCAGACGTGACTGAGCGACTAAGCACAAGGACATGACTATTAGTATATGAGCTGGTCTCATAGCCTCACTGACTTTTTAAAAAATTGTACTGAATTATAGTTGATTTCCATTGCTGTGCTAATTTCTGCTATACAGCAAAGTGACTCACTTATACAAATGTGTGTTCCTTTTCATATTCTTTTCCATGATGGTTTACGACAGGGGAACCGAATATAGCTCCCTGTGTGTACAATAGGACCTTGCTGTTTATACACGCACATGCTTTGATACAACTTACACCTAAATACTATTAGAAAATCAAGTTGCTTAGGGTCAGCAGGTATTCTGTGAGATTTTCAAATTATAGATGACCAAGGCCAATCAAGAGAAGCTAATGTTTCATGGGAATTTTTAATTTTATTGTTTGTTTGGGCACACTGAGAGGCACGTGGGATCTTATTTCCCCAACCAGGGCATGAACCTATGCCCTCTGCGGTGGAAACACGGAATCTTAACCACTGGACTGCCACAGAAGTCCCTGATGAGAATTCTTAAAAGCGTGTGCTTGTAGATGACCCCCCACTTAGGGCCCCAGAATCTAGAACTGGAAAGAGCTGCTACTCCCGGGTGAGGAAAGGCTGAAGGAAGTTAATTTGCTCAAGGATCCAGAAATAGGGATAAAAACTAAAACCTGCCATCCTTCCTGCTCCTCCCTTCTGTTGATAGCTTGTCGCCCACACTGTGGGAATCTTCCATGGGGGCTGGTGCAGAGAAGGTCTCCACTGTCCCCTCCTGGAGTCGTCACATAGCCGCTGGGGCAGGAACAGTAGGAACCCCCAGTTCATCTCCCCCATAGCCATTCCTCCCAGCCTCTCCTGCATAAATCCTTGGACAGAACTGTTTGGGGGCAGTGTCGGTCTGTTAGTAAGTAGCAGACTGCCACTCTGGGCGGCTCAGAGATTAGACCCACATGCCAGTGAGTCACACATGGGATTTCCTCCAAGGCTGACTTGTCGTGTCTCAGTCATCCAGTCACGAGGCCCCAGAAGCCTTCAGAGACCCTGCGTGTGTGTGGGTGCTTATGGAAAAAAATCTGTCAAAGTGGGGAAGTTTCAGGAAAGCTAATTAAGTCACTGACAGCAGGATTCAATGAAAGGGGAGCTATGACAGCCCTCGTAAATCCATGATGAGTCATCGTTGCCGTAAGCGGGTGCATGAATATGAAGGCGCAATTACTGAGAACCACTCACTGGCTCTCTCCCCGCAGGCCAAAGCTGAAGCTTCTTATAAAAGTAGACACACACCCAGGTCCCTCTCTGAAGCCTGTGGATAGACTACTATCTTAATTTGCTTGCTGAACAATTAAGAACTTCCCCACATAGAATCTGTGGAGCTTTTATATCATATATATTTGTATATCCCAATTTTGAAAGCATTAATGATAGAAATGAGTATTGTCTTTGAAAAAAAAAAATCCTAGCAGACGTGTAAGTATTTTGTAGCATAGCAAGCCTATAATCTCTACTTAAGGAAAAGGTCTGTGCACTGGAAGAATTTCGTTTAGCAAAGAGGCATCTCATTTAGGTACGATTCACACATTTGCAGAGTTGTTTGAAAATTGGGTTTTGGTAAACAAAATTGTATCTGAAATTCACAAATGTTTATTCTTTGATGAGAACCTTCACTTCATCACTCAGCAAAGTCAGCCCATTTATCCTTGTGAAATATATATTTTTTAAATTCCAAATTTCTGAGTTTTCCTGGTGGTCTACTCATTAAGAGTCTGCTTGCTGATGGAGGGGAAGATGGAGGGGACACGGGTACTATCCCTGGTCTGGGAAGATCCCACATGCCAGACAGCAACTAAGTCCAAGTGCCACAACTACTGAGTCAACACCCTAATGCCCACAGGCCCTAGAGCCCATGCTCCGCAACAAGAGAAGCCACTGCAATGAGAAGTTTGCACAGGGCAATGAAGAGTAGCCTCTGTTTACCACAACTAGAGAAAACCCTCACACAGCAACAGAGACCCAGCACAGCAATAAATAAATCTTTTTCAAAAGGAAGATGGCAATGACGACCCTGTATGCAAGACAGGAAAAAAGACACAGATGTGTATAACGGACTTTTGGATTCAGAGGGAGAGGGAGAGGGTGGGTTGATTTGGGAGAATGGCATTCTAACATGTATACTATCATGTAAGAATTGAATCGCCAGTCTATGTCTGACGCAGGATACAGCATGCTTGGGGCCTCTCTGCCAAAGCAGAAGCAGTATAGGCCCGGCAGATGCACCTCTAAACACACGCTGGAATAGAATCCAAAGCTTTTAATTCTCTCTGGTGCATGGGGATGACCCAGAGAGATGTTATGGGGAGGGAGGTGGGAGGGGGGGGTTCATGTTTGGGAACGCATGTAAGAATTAAAGATTTTAAAATTTAAAAAATAAAAAACTAAAAAACAAAAAAAAAAGCATATTCAGATTAAAGTAAAAAAAAAAATCCAAATTTCTGTGATTTATATCTCAGATCTTCTGTTGTTTTATGAAACCCAGCAATCTAGAAGCTGTGTTGAAATGAATCAAACTAGAAAATTCCCATTTTCAATAATGGTCAGTGTTAACTCTTCTCACCAAAATCCAGCCCTCCCAAATGAGCAACAAAACAAAATGAAATAACCATAACCAAACAAAATCCAAGAGGAAGTGCAAATGAAATTATTTGATTAATTGAAGACATGAGCTTTAGCAGGTTATATATTCTGTTCCTCTTTCCAGCTTCATACCAAAACAATAAAGAGAACTCTGATTCAGGAAAGTCATGGACAGACCAAGGTAAATAGGCTGGCCATCAATTATCATCATGTAAATTAGGCACTCGTGGGGAGCTGGGTTCACTTACTTAGGCAATCAGTTTACGATTCTTTAGGACTATAATTCTCAACCCTGGTTGTACATTAGAGTCACCTGGGGACCTTTTGAAATGCACTGATGCCTGGACCCACCCCAGAATTAGAACTACAGGGGGGATGGGCCTTGGCAACCGGAATGTTGTTAAAGTTCCCCAGGTGATTTTAATGTGCAGTCAGGGATGAGAACCACTGATTTAAGAAATCAGCACCTGAAAATCGAGCTTAAGTAGCATAGCAACATCCTTGTACCCTCTGGGGTGGTATTTCTCAAAAAAAAGAGGATGTAGACCATCTAAGCTGCTGGGTAAAAATGCAGATTTCTGGGAATCTCTACCCCCACCCCTGGGTATTTGCACCCTGAATGCACTCTTTAGGCAATCCTTTTGTACTATAAATCCTGAGTCTACTACCTTTAGGGTATTCAGTTTTGAGGTATTACTGAAAACTTTGGAAATGCTTGTAAAGCCACACAGCTTTTACCTGCTTCAACAATGCTACTTCCCAGATTGGTTACATGAGTCATTATGAGGTGACCATTTTGCCTCCCATATCTTCTGTAGCAAATGATTCTCCCCCTCTCAGTAAGAATCTCTTTCTCCAGATACTTTTTGACCCTCCTGCTTATCAGAATTTATCCATGCACTATTCTCTTGCCCAGAGGTCTATCACTGGTCATCAGGTCAAAGAATTAATATAGACGAGGTGAACTGGAGCAAAACCCTGCAGGGCCTCCTCCCATCCAAGTACCAAACCGAACAGTAAATGATTAGGACAACAGAGTCATGGACTCAGAGTCTGATGCATATTTCTGACTTGTTTTACAGATATTCTTACAGCAGTCCCGGGAAGAAGAAAGCTAACTGCGTGATGATCTGACTGGAGCCATGATATAAGCTACTCCATCTTGAGCAGTACTGAATCTGTGGCTAGTACAATTCCAAGAACTGGTCTCAAGGGAATGGCATTAACATTACTACTCTATATCTTTGTAGGTATCATAATAATTGCAGCTTGCTCTGTCTGTATGTGTAAGAGGGCAACGAAAACAGTCAGCAAAGAGATGCTCTAGACCCATGCTGACATCTTCCTCTCTGTCTGAGAATACAGTGCCCTGTATCAGCATGAAGAAATCACAGAAGATAGAACTTCACCCCTAATCCCACAGAAATGGACTGATGTTCTGACAAATGGGGATTTGTCAGCAGCTCTTTGCAGGAAAGCATCCTCAGCAGGAAGCCACTTTTCTTATTTCAGCAAAGGTATATTGTAACTAACTTTTAAAGCAAGCGCTTCCATGCTCTACTCCACTCCAGCCCAAACACATCTTTCAAATCTTTTGATCACTCAATATCTGGCCTGACTTGTTGGTTCCTTCCTTAGATCAAAGAAATAGAAATGAAGACTAAGTAATGAACAGATGACCAGGTCTCTCCCCTAGCTTCCCCTTCAGTAATCTCCTGAACAAACTGTGTGATCAGACTGTGTGAACAAGATAAGATCTAGAGGACGATCACAAGCCTGCTCACAGCAGGGGACAAAGACTCTGACCCTCTGTGTCAATTATTATCTGACATTAAAAGTTTTCATGACTGAACAGAATCTTCTGAGACAGTTATTTGGGGATGCTAAGTCTACCAGATTGCTGCCATTCTTGAAATAAGAGGGAAGGGGGCAGGGCACAACATTTAAAAGAATGACACTATGCTAGGACATGAAAAAAAAAACTGTTTAGAACCAGCAAGATCCAAGATGGCAGATTTAACTTCCAGTGGAACTTCAGTCTCATTAAATGCTCACTGTAACATGTCAGCAAGCTAAATGACACACCCACAGATGTCATGACGGATCCAAGACCGACCACAAAGGTTAAAAAGTGGGATTCCCAATTCCTGGAAAACCCCATCCCCTTCCCCAAAATAGCTAGAATATTCCCCCCCCCCACACTTATTTGCCTATGAAATTACTCAGCTCATAAAAATTAATCACATCATACTTCAGGGTCTCTCACTTTCTGAGATGGAGCACACTCTGTGGCGTATTTCTCTCTAAATAAATCTACTTCTTACCTGTCACTTTGTCTCTCACTGAATTCTTTCTGCAACGAGACAGACATTAAGAACCTGAGATCAGGCATGGTATCAGTTAAAAGACTGTGGATTCAGGTCTCAATCAGAGGTATACAACTACATTGTTAATTAAAGGCATCTTTCCTTTCTACTGACATTTGTGAGCATGTAATTGAGTTTGTAAGTGGCAAGTAGCAGGACCCCTCCATGTGATAACATAGGGAATACTGTCTTCTTCTTCCCACATAACTAAATTTTTGAAGCTGCCATCAATGATTTAACTCAAAACCAGGTATGAATACAATAATGGAAGACCATCTGAGACCCACTAGGCACATCAGGTGGATGGCCACCTACCCAACCATAGATCATCACCATGCTTCTGATGGAATAGGTTTCTATCTCTGGGCAGTTTCAAAGTTCTTTGTTTTCATCTCCTACAACTATACAGATTATTTCAAAACACAATCCTCTGTAGGAGGGTCAGTCAAATCACTGGCATGGTGGGTAAACTGATGATTTTAGGACAATAAAGGTGCTTTCTCAAAAGCAACTTGCAGAAAAGTAACCCTTAGGTTTGAAAACAATTCAAATTCATCTCAAAGACAAAATGTTCTCTGTTAAAGGGAAATCAATTCTTTTAGTACATTACTTCCTAAATGACTTCTGTAAGATAACTCAGGATCTATAAAGACTCAGCATTTGCACAGGCTAAATAAATCCAATATTTTAGTTCATTTATTTTGGCATTTAATCTATATTTTTCAAAATATTTCTTGTAAGAACTGGGTTTTAGGGCTGATAGGCTAGATTTCCCCCCCTGCTTTCTATATAGCATGAGATTAGCTAGTAAATACAAATTAGAAATCAAATGAAAATCAAATTAAATAATTTCATTTGGGTGAAGTGAATATGGAGGAGGACCATGACACAGGGCTGGTAGTAACAGTTACATAATAGCATAGCCTGAGGTTCTTAACTCATCTCTCCTCTGAAATGTGGGTCCCTTGGTACCTGGTTATTCTTAGCTCCTGGTGAGTGTATGACTGTTAGCATCATTGACACCATATTGAGCTCATACATTTTTTTCCTGTCCTTCCACTGACCCTACCCAGGACTGTACTGTGCAGTGAATCACTTCTCTGTCATCAAGGGCTTGTAGTTAATATATTGTTTAATAATCATTAGGACCAGGAGGCCTCTGTGCTCTGTTATTCTCCAAATCAGTTCTCACAAAACTAGTTCAGTTCAGTTTACTCAGTCATGTCTGACTGTTTGCAACCCCATGGACTGTAGTACACCAGGCTTCCCTGTCCATCACCAACTCCCAGAGCTTGCCCATACTCATATCCATTGAGTTGGCGATGCCATCCAACCATCTCATCCCCTGTTGTCCCCTTCTCCTCCTGCCTTCAATTTTCCCCAACATCAGGGTCTTTTCCAATGAGTCAGTTCTTCACATCAGGTGGCCAAAGTTTTGGAGTTTCAGCTTCATCAGTCCTTTCAATGAATATTCTAATAGGTAACAAAACTAGTTACCCATTCATAAACCCTGACTTAGAAATGCACATCCTGTTTCTCAGCACGTATCCCCTACGCTAGGTTAACTAGAATATTGTCCCATTGGTCCCTTCATGATACACAGTACAGCTGCCAAAGCTTCTGGGTCTTTGCCTGCCCAATCCTACCCTGTGAAAGTCACTGAGTCATGTCCAACTCTTTGTGACCCCATGGACTATACAGTCTATGGAATTCTCAGGCCAGAATACTGGAGTCGGTAGCCTTTCCCTTCTCCAGGGCATCTTCTGAACCCAGAGATCAAACCCAGGTCTCTCGAATTGCAGGCAGATTCTTTACCAGCTGAGCCACAAAGGAAGCCCAAGAATACAAAAGTGGGTAGCCTTTCCCTTCTCCAGGGGATCTTCCGAACCCAGGGATCGAACCCATGTCTCCTGCATTGCAGGCACATTCTTTACTAGCTGAGCCATAAGGGGAGCCTGAGAATATTGGGGTGGGTAGCCTATCCCTTCTCCTGTGGATATTCCTGACCCAGGAATTGAACCAGGTCTCCTGCATTGCAGGGGGATTCTTTACCAACTGAGCTATCAGGGAAGCCCGAACATGCCACGAGTGAGTGAGTGAGTGAGTGAGTGAAAGTCGCTCAGTCGTGTCCAACTCTTTGAGACCCCATGGACTATACAGTCCACGGAATTCTCCAGGCCAGAATGCTGGAGTGGGTAGCCTTTCCCTCCTCCAGGGGATCTTCCCAACCTGGGGATCGAACCCAGGTCTCCCGCCTTGCAGGCAGATTCTTTACCAGCTGAGCCTATAAATATAATAAGTTGATCCACTGAGTCTATGGAGAAGCTTGTTTCATTTTTTGGTCTCAAGACACCTTCTCAGTTCAGTGAGCACATTTCATTCCCTCCATCCTCCAACAGTGAGAAAACTGACAGAGATAAGGCACATGCTTGGGGTTTACCATTCCTTAGAAAATTCGGATAAGACTCTACAGATGATGCAGCCAATTACTTAACTCATTGAGACTTGATGCCAAAGAAGCTATAATCACAGGTTCACTCTTAGGATCCACGGATCACTTAGCTTTGTCAGAAGCGAGGCCAAATATCAGTATCTTATGCTGATGCCATCCAGTTCTCTTACAAAGGTGCAGTTTTATTCATAAAACTAGATAATTTTATTCATAAGACTAGATAGTTGACAGAAGAGTCTCTGATAACTTGACACCTTCCTGTAAAGATAATGATAAAGCACAAAGGGATGGCTACATAGGTTCTAGCTGTTTCTAAACAAATTCTGTTTCCAGCTGTGGCATCAATGTGTATTTTGTTCCTCCATGACATAAGTCACAATCCTTACCGTAAACCCTTGGGAACTGATGTGTTTTTAAATAACTGTTCTGTAAGTTTTGGAGTTAATAACATGCACACACTGTATATTTTGTAATGGCCCCAGAATGCTCTTGTAATAAAACATTATATTTCTGAGGTAAAATATATAAATATTCACTTTAAATTGGATAAATAAATGCTATAAATAGCTTCAGGTTTGTTTAGAATGGGTTTTGCTGCTAAATGAGTTGTGCCAAACCTAGATAAATACTTGTTTTAAAGAGATTTTTAGATTTGGGATTACAAACAAGGGGTTATGGATTTCTATCCGTGTACTTCTCCAAACCATTCAAAAATAAATTTATAGTCTCAATTCTTACTAACTTCACTGGGAAATTTGTCCCATACATTACTGGCCTAAAACATATTCCTTTCACACTTAAAATGTTACCTCTGGTCATTGTCCCTATTGATTTGCTCACCATATTCCTGGTGACTTTGTGGTTTTATTATTTCTGGTTATGGCAAGCTCTTGGCTTAGTTTCCTTAAGAGGCTCAGTTTCCTCTCTTAGAAAATTGTACTTGGTCTTCTGCCTGGCACATAGTGCTTGCATCATTCAGCAAGCTTCCTTTGAAACTGTAAGCAAGAGAAGCTGATTCTGACTTAAGCAAAAGGGAGTTTATTGGGAGCACAGTCAGCTCTCCTTATTCATGACTTCTGTATCCATGGATTCAAAAAAAAAAAAAAATTGACAAAAACTCCAAAAAATAAATCTTGAATTTGCCAGGTGCCTGCAGCTATTTACATAACGTTTATACTGTATTTACACCTATTTACGTGGCACTTCATTGTATTAGGTATTATAAATAATCTAGAGATGAATTAAATTGCAGAAGAGGCTGTGCATAGGTTATATGCAAATACTATGCCATTTTTTACAGATTTTGGTATCTGTAGGGTTCCTGGAGCCAAACCCACCCTCAGATACCAAGGGATGTGTAATTAAAAGAACAGTTGAAGAACCAGGCTTGGAAATGGCAAGGATAAGGAAAGCTTTTGGATTGAAATTAGAGATATTTTACCTTTGAAAATTCTGAGTCACTTTGCTGAAGATCAAGCCCCAGGCAAGTCTGAGGGGCTGAATATGACTCAGGTGCCCACCACTCGGCTACATGACAGCCTGACATGTTGATTGACACTGCCACCAAGCCCAAAGCCTGAGCAGAGGGAGGGAGTCACTCCCGCACAGGAACTGGGGCTGCTTGTTACAAGAAAACTGCAAATGCACTGTGACAGCAAACAAAACAAACCTAAGGGAAGTCTTCTATTGATTTCAAAATACCTTCAGAGTATTCTTAATTCCTGGCTTTTTGCTGCTGCTAAGTCGCTTCAGTCGTGTCCAACTCTGTGCGACTCCATAGATGGCAGCCCACCAGGCTCCCCCTGTCCCTGGGATTCTCCAGGCAAGAACACTGGAGTGGGTTGCCATTTCCTTCTCCAATGCATGAAAGTGAAAAGTGAAAGTCAAGTCACTCAGTCATGTCTGACCCTCAGCGACCCCATGGACTGCAGCCCACCAGGCTCTTCCGTCCATGGGACTCTTCAAGCAAGAGTACTGGAGTGGGGTGCCATTGCCCTCTCCACCTGGCTTTTTTGGGGTATGCAAAGTCCTCTTTTTTTTAGGCTGTGCTCTTACAAAACTTATTTCATCCTCATGCACAGATTAGTTGTTTCCTCCACACTTTTCTCAGCACAGGCGCTGGAGACACTTGCTCATTAGATTTTATTTTCTCTCTTTACAATTCATGAGTTATCTTCAAAGTGATCTTTTCACAAGGAGTATTTGTGGCGAAGGCAACACTGACAGAAGGAAGCTTAATGATAGAAACCACCTCATTAATAAGAAATGCTAATACTTCACCTGAAATCTACCTGGGAATAACAAGCATGTATCACATGGACCAAGAATCAAGTAAACGAAGAAGGCAAATGAATATTCCTTTTCCTCCCTCATTTACTGCTTAAGCTGTGTATACCTGTGGCGGATTCATGTTGATGTATGGCAAAACCAATACAATATTGCAAAGTAATTAACCTCCAATTAAAATTAATAAATTTATATTAAAAAAAGAATATTAGTAAACCCCTTAAGCCCCATGTTTCTTTAAGTGGCTTTTTAGACAGCAAGCAATTCTTCAAGTAGGCACTGATCTGTGGCCACCATCTGAGAATGAGTTGGTAACACCCACTTCTTACCTGGTATTCATACTCCGTAAAAGGCAGTAGTTGGACATCCTTAAAAGAGCTTGAGCTTCCATTATAGGCTAGCACCAGTTTTGACTTTTCAGGCTGAGTTGCTATTTGTCTTCTGTACAATTCATAATATAAAACTTTTCCATTTGGTTGGAGGGGTCCTGTCCACAGAAGGGAAACGGTGGGCTGGAACCCCCCTGGAGCCATCTGCACCTCTAGATGGGGAGGGGGTTGCTGCTGCGGTGCAACCTCCAGGGTCTCTGTGGACACCCAGTCACTGGACACACAGCCCAGCCTGGTGCAGGCTTGGATTCGAACTTCATACCTTCAGGACACAAGGCAGAAATGACCCATTATTGGCAAAATCTGTTTTAATGGGAAGACTCTTTAAAAGACCAAGTGTTTTCTGGTGGGGCTGGAGGGGAAGACAGATACCTATAATTATCCTTATCTATAATGAGCCCTTTTCAAAGTCAACAAAGTCATGTTTCTATGGAAGTTTTAGAGCATTTTCAAGCCTCTTGGCTTTCCAAACTAAAGCAAAGATCCTCATCTGTCTGGAAAGGGTGGCCACAATTCTTCCCTAAACAGGAATGCACAGAATCAATACACTTTCAAGATACTTTTCAGGAAAATTCTGGTACTCTGTGGAATTGCTTACTACAGGGAGGAAGAACACAGATCCGGGGAATTTGAATGCATTTTCAGCACCCCTGGGCTCCTCCTCCTTTTGCAGTTGGAGCTAAATGATTCCCCGGGAACAATCCCAGGTCAGGAAAGGACGTCATGGAGTAAAGGTCTCCGTGGTAATAAATCCCCTCACCTGATACCCAACATCTTAGAACAGGCTCTCTTACACCACACAGAGACCTTTCGGGGCCAAAGTTAACCCAGCTACACACCAGATTATCAATCACGGAGACACCTTATCACCATCTAGTTAAACTCAACCAATCAATTATGTTTTGCCTCAGAGCCGGTCTCCTGCCACTGGGAAAGCTCTATTTACATATCAGGGACTTTCCCCTTTCAACAAAAGGAGCTTTTGTTAGTGTTAAGTGCCTGAGGTTGCAAATAAGTGCTTTCCCCCTCTTTTCCATGCCCAGCGGATCTTATGACACCCCTAATTTCCCCTCAAGCCCCAGCCACCTTCCTTTCTCCCTTTATTTATTTTATTTTAGCTTCTGGCCATTCCCTCTTCTATTTCCTGCTTTACCTCCTCCAGACAATGCCCGCCTTCTGTTCACTTTCTTGCTCTTTCTGTTCCCCTCCCCTCTTCTTAATTACAGTTTTCTCTCCCTTTGGGGAATCTCTTGCTTCCCTTTTCTGCTCCCCCTCCCTTCCCCTCCTCCCATGCCCATCTCCACCATGATAGGCTGCCAGTTTACTGGTGAACAAATCACAGCTGGGAATAGTGCATCAGACTTCTAAGTGATTCTGAGAATCAGTTTTGATTTCTCACATATGGAATATTTGCTTTCTGGATTATTTGTGGGGATTAAAAAAGGCTGGGTCAGATTCTTTCTGCTTCTTAGTTCCTAGGATCCTTCTTCCTCCTGACCAGCTGGGGGTACCCCAAGGAGGACACACTAATTTGTAGTATTCAGTAAATGTTAATCTGCTGGGAAAACCCCGAATGATATAAATCCCAAATTCATATAGAAGTGATATTTTCCTTTTATTTTTGGTGTATGATTTGATGTTTTCACTGTTTACATCCTACATAAAATTATTATAAAATATTGGCAACATTCCCTGCACTGTTGATTACATCCATTTAGCTTCTTTATTTTATACCTAGTAGTTTACACCTCTCAATCCCCCTTTCATCTATCTTGCCCATCCCTTACCCCCCTCCTCATTGGAAACACTAGTTTCTTCTCTTGTTTCTGGTTTGTTACATTTGTTCACTTGTTTTTTCAGATTCCACATGTAAGTGAAATCATACAACATTTGTCTTCCTCTGTGTGCCTTATTTCAACTAAACGTAATACCCTCCAGGTCTACCCATATTACTGCAAATGACTACATTTTTCTGTTTATGGCTGAGTAATATTCCACTGATATTTTAAGTCATTTATGTCACTTACATCTTCAGTTACAGTGGACAGTCAAGGGACATCTCTCATTGTCTTAAATGCCTAAGTGTCTCAGAAAAATAAGATTTTCTTTTTTTTCAGGCTGGGTAAAGTACCCTTCTCACATCTGGAAATTTTTTTTCCCCCCTTAGAAATATATTTTAGTAAGAGTTTCAAAGGGGAGCAAATTGATATGATCTTTAAAATGCGCAGGTACCAGTCATGTAAAGAGGACGCCAGGATAAAATGTATAGTTCTGCAGCTAGCATGCACCCTTCTCATACCCTGCATCAGAGTAAGATAAAAGCCAGCTCACACAGCATGCGGATTAGCTACGGAAGATACCTGTGGAAGTTTTAATTACTGTTTAATATTTAATGTGACCCTAAATAATTGTCATGAGGAGATGCACAGGACTGCAAATGTTTCATTTCAACAGCACTATATATCAGAGATAATTGTAGGAGAGATCTAATCTGCATATCAGTAGATTATAATAATAGCTGAATTTTACGAATGGTAGTTGGAAATCAACACTTTTCCAGCCTTTAATTTTTTTAAGTGGTTCTGTTCATTTTACTAAATTTTAAGCATAAAATGTTTTTTATTACTTTTCTTGCTGGGGATTCATGTTACCTAAAATATGATGGGGAAAAAAGTCAAGCAATTCTTTAAGCTATGGGAAGAGTACCGGTGGCCAGATTCCTTTGTGTGGAAAGTAACACACAGCTGTGCTCATCAGAGAATCCAGAGGGGACCACTGACAAAACGTGAGCAGGCAAAGTGTCACTGTCCCAAGAAACTATGGGATCAGAGCTGAGGGGATCCTAAGGAGCTACAGAAATAGTCAGAGGAGCCTCATCATTCCTGGAAGATGTGTTGGATTCAATAAGGAGTGCTCTCTCCAGAACAAATTTTGGATCAGTCCAACCCTGGCTGGCAACAGCTCTCATTGCCTGCTACTTGTTTTATTGTTTAAAATAATACCTCCTTTTCCTCAGAGCCTAGGTCAGATAACCCCACTCGTGTTCTTAGAACTGCCCAGGGGCTGGCATGTTTCCAGGGGGGACCAGACTCAGGGAAGTGATGGCATCTCTCTGCTACTTGGTTCCATACATTGTGATGAATTGCAGACATTTCTAAACAGTTGACTCTCAAAATGTCACCTGCAAGACTTTTGCTCTCTAGAAGTTATGCAAGCAGCTTTGGGCTGAATAAGGATGTGGTTAGTCTACTTGGATGGTTAAATGGATGAGGGGTTGGGGGACATCACACATTTGCTCTTGGTCTTCATTGGAACTGACCAAGGGTTCATGTAATAGAAAGAGACAGTGGCTTGTTCTCAGTAAACCCGGGTTAGTTACTTACCTGTGAAATGGTTTCAACTGGTTTACCGTGAATGACTGTGGACCAAAGGAATTATGAGTTGTGTTTATGTGTATCATTTTTGTTTCTCTTTCAAACAGCTCCCGGATGAAGAGGGTATAGTTGACAATATGACCATTTGTCCTTACTGGAGGGTCCCAGGTCACTAAGATCTTCTGAGGGCCCTTGGCCAGCAATCTTGGAGGTTCCATCCCTGAAGGCGCTGAGGGGCTGGTTCGATCTTTGACAAGTGGACTCAAAACACCCCCTTGGCTGTTGTTGGCCATCACTGTATAGCCATACTCCACACCTGGGGTGAGAGTAAAGTCATGATACCGAGTTTCCAGGCCGGTGTACACAATTGTTCCATCCCTCCTCAGCTCATAGCTTCTGATCCGGCCATTTGGGATTCTGGGCAGTTTCCAGGTGATTTCTATGGATTCTGAGCCTGTAACTTGCAGTTTTGGAGGGTCCATGTTCTGTGGTGGGGCCTCCATTGTCCAGGCAGACTCTGGCACGCTTGCCGTGCAGCCTCCCTTGGTACACGCCACCAGGGAGAAATTATACTGCGTATAAGGCTGCAGGTGGGAAACCAAC